>NC_135970.1:38276728-38576728 GCF_053455715.1 Rhinoraja longicauda | reverse complement strand
TCAGTCACACCCACATAATGACATGGGAGTCCACATTTAACACAGTGGGTTCACGCCAGATCCTGGGGAGCAATTTCATTAGCACCCTTCACTAGCTTCTTCTTTCCCTATACCCTGCAATTGTTCTCGCTCGGTACCATAAGCAATTAATGCAAATTAAAATGCTGTAAGAATTAAGCTTGGGGCACATGGCTGGAGAATGAGGTTTGAGTTAGCCCTGAACAATTTGGTGGAATTAGACCCAACACCTAAAGACAAAGACCTGTTTCCTTTATCATTGTTCATCATCATCATCATCATATATATACAGCCGGAAACAGGCCTTTTCGGCCCACCAAGTCCGTGCCGCCCAGTGATCCCCGTACATTAACACTATCCTACACCCACTAGGGACAATTTTTACATTTACCCAGCCAATTAACCTACATACCTGTACGTCTTTGGAGTGTGGGAGGAAACCGAAGATCTCGGAGAAAACCCACGCAGGTCACGGGGAGAACGTACAAACTCCTTACAGTGCAGCACCCGTAGTCAGGATCGAACCTGAGTCTCCGGCGCTGCATTCGCTGTAAAGCAGCAACTCTACCGCTGCGCTACCGTGCCGTACTTTTTTTGAGATCTTTCATTCGTTGTTCTATATCTCTCTACATCATAGTCTATATCTCTAGTTTCCCTTTCCCCGTGACTTTCAGTCTGAAAAGTCACCCATTCCTTCTCTCCAGAGATGCTGCCTGTCCCCGCTGAGTTACTCCAGCTTTTTGCGTCTACCCAAAGACCATTGTTTGGCTAACTATTTGTGAACACACGAAACATTCTTTTAATTTAACGGCCAACTAAAGCTGAATTGCTTTTGTTTTTAAGATCTGCTATCTTACCTCCAACCACACAACCACTGTGGGGCCATCCCATAGTGCAAATGGTAACCCTTGCCTTCGTGCTTCTTCCAATAATTCAGTCCTATTGCACAAATATTGTGTTAACAAAACAGATTCATTTCCAATCACTTCAAGACGGCTGGTGTTACCCCGTTTATACTCCCGGCAAAATAAGCATTCTTGCAGGGTTATGACATTTGACTGCACTGTAAGTTTTAAAATAGCACTTAAAACATGCAGACTGGGTTAGATTAACAAACTCGCAACATGAAATACTTATAGGAAAGTACGAACATTGTTTTGTATTAATAAAGCAAAGCACTGTTAGGCAAGTCAGAAATTCATTCAAAAGAGGTGTTGGTTACACAGTGAAGCTTCACGCAGAAGAATATTCACACACCGTGTACTTCAAACAGTACTTCCATTCCCAAGGAGTTCCAGTTATTGAGGTTGATTTATTAATATAGCTTTACACACCTAACTGCTAACACTCGGATTTTGTTTTATTTATTCACGGGACATGGCATTGTTGGTGTTTATTGCCTGTTTATCATGAGCCCAGCAGTTGGCTGCATCATTGCAGAGGACAATTAAGATTCCATCAAAATGTCCAAAAGATAAGGGTGTCAAGTCTTCTTTTCTAACGACTATTATGAAAAAGATGTGCTTACCGAACAGTCTGATAGCATCATTGCCTTATGTTAAATGCTGCAAAAGCAGCATTTCACGAGGAAAGTATTCTGTACTGATGAACAAAGTTACAAAATGGGAGATTCCAATATAGTAGCATTTAAGATGATATTCCAAGGTAAAGAGTTGAGGTGGCAAAGAACAGAAAACTTTTCAGAGAAACAGCAGACATTGGCTGGGATAGACTGTTGTGGATATTTTATATATACTATATCGGACAGGACAAAAACTACAGAGCAAAGAACTGTGGAATGAATGCAAGCATACTTGTACAAAAGCACCGGGATACTGATATGTATATTAGGTAGAAACTTTGGGTGAGAGATAGTGTGAATAGACCTATCAAATTAAAATGAAGACATGTAAGTTTCTACTTAATTAAGGATGAAGTAGAAATGCCTTTAACTAGTGAACAGCAGCCTTAGCAACCAGATGGAAATTGTTTGAAATTTCAGCTACGATACTTCTCTACTCAATGCAGTTAGAAGGTGGAACTCACGACCACGGGTAGTTGACTTGAATGGCCTAAAGGAATGTGATTAAGGGGAAGTTGATCCAAGTATTTTATGATGTGATTCAGTGAAGTATGGGAGCAGCATTCTGTGAATCATTAACACTAACACGGAATTAACAGGCAGAATAACTGGTCCCATGCTGTATATACCGCTACACTGCTTTCAACATTCACCTCAAGGGCTGTTACAAATTTAAAAACGCCCTCAACCTTTTGCCACCAAAAAATAGGTCAACTACTCATCCATTTTATTAAAAGTTTTATGCCCAGCACTTTAAGACATCTTACTACTTCATTAAATACAAGTTGTGACTGGCTTGTAGGGTTTTGACAAATAAAATTGGCTGTACACGATTACCCATTTAGTGGTCACTGGAGTTAAAGATTACATACGAACATGACAATGCCCTGGGTACAACCTACGGTGGAATAGTTTTCATTGAGGAATGGGAATTTATAGAACAATAAGAGACGACTGCTCAAGATCTGACAATAAATCCCCCCAACCTTCAACAAAACTTATTTTCCTCTTCCAAAGGGAAAATGGAGATCCTGAAATAGATCTTCAACTGCACCTTTTGGAAAGTACATGCCTCAGTCCAGATACCAACCCCTGAGCATCACCAATAATGGTGCTGCATGATCGTCTGGGAGAGTTAGGGTAAATGACCACTTATCCCACTGGTCCTTGAGAATTTTTACCATGGCAGGCAATTAGGTCGAGACAGATTCTGCGTGCAAGGCCAATATTCCAGGTCAGGAAACCATGGCCGCTTATTAAACACTTAGTCCACATACAATTAAAAAAATCTCTCCTCTATACACTGGAACCCAATGGAAATGTTTGCATCCAAGATATATTCCAGCAGTCTACACATTCCAGAAAGAGTTCCCTTTACCATTAGACACTGACACAGAGCAAAACCAAAAGCATTCGTGAAAGTTAATGATAAATGAACTTACCCTGATTTATTACTAAGGTCATGGAGTGAATAATAACATAAGAAGGGAAAAAAATGACAAAAAAAAAAAAATGTAAAACACTAATCTTAAATGAAAAGTAAAATGAATGGGGGGGGGAAAAGGATGTGGGAGGTGAAAGGAAGTTGGGAAAACCAAGCTTGCTTCTCAGTTGACATTGTTCAAAAGACATTTGATTTATTTTAAACATTGCCACATTCAAAATATTAATGCAGTTCTTTGACAAGTATTTTTTTTTACAAATCCAAATAGTAAAATGGAGTTCAAATAGCCATGCTGTTTTGTAACTATTTCAGAAAAAGTTCTGGAAAAACTTACTTCTTTTTCAATTTCCTATCTTTTTCTGCTTGGCCAAGTTTACTGAGTCCCAAGGTATCCTGAGGACCGGTTTCCATATCTGCTATGCCAGCTATAAAATTTAAAGTTAAATCATTATAATTTCCTCATGCAAGCAGGTGATCTAATTGGTTTCATTGAAACTTGTGATTTGGATTTTGCATGGCAGTTTACTCCTTTAAATAGCAAAATTATTTAAAGCCGTTTCCAAGGCTATTAGGAAATTCTGATAAATGAACCTCCACATAGTTCACAGGCAGCAGAATCAGGGAAATTTAGAAGTTGCCACAGGCACTTAATTATTTTAGTTTTCAACGCTGCAGCAAAATTAGAAAAGGCTGAAAAGTTTTATCCTGGATGAGTACAGCATCAGCACCATCCGTGACAAGGCAGTTTGTTGATTAGAACTGAATCTACCAACCATTAACTGACCAATTACTCTCACTATCACTATTCCATCCAAGATCCATTGCAGTCTCTCACACCAAGGATACTTGTATAATACTTCTCAATTCCATGACCTCCCGCCTTGGAGGAGATAGTAGATGAGAACATTTTCACCTGCTAGTTCATGCACCTTCCTAATTTGGAGATGTATTGCCAGTCCTTCACTGTTGCTGGATCTAAATTCTAGAACAGTACCAACAGAACAAAAAGAGTACCTCCACTTGACCAACTGCAGTGATTCAAGGCGGTAATTTATCACCACCTTCTTAAGGCATTAAGCGTGAGCAACACCATCATCCCATAACAAAAGACAAAGTACTGGAATAACTCAGTGGGTCAGGCAGCATCTCTGGGGAACATAAATAGGTGATATTTCGGGTCAAGACTTTTCCTTTGTTCTGAAGAGGCAGATATAGATAGATTCTTGATTAGTACGGGCGTCAGGGGTTATGGGGAGAAGGCAAATTAGGGTTACGAGGGAGAGATAAATCAGCCATGATTGAATCGTGGAGTAGACTTGATGGGCCGAATGGCCTAATTCTGCTCCAATCACTTATGACCTTATGAAGAAGGGTCCTGACCCGAGTGTCACCCATCTATGTTCTCCAGAGAAGCTGCCTGAGCCACTGAGTTACTCCAGCACGGTGTGTCTTTTCTTATAAACCAGCATCTGCAGTTTCTTGTGTCTAACATCATCCCATAAATGTGATTTTAAAATATGCATTTCAAATAGTATTGTATGAAAAATTAATAAGACAAATATTAACATTATAAATATGATTGAGATATTAATTCAGAAGTGTTTAATTTTAGCATAGTTCCACCTAGTATCCCTTGAACTATTCTGCATTAGCAAGAATAAATATAAATTATTGAAAACATCTTATGCAAGTATTAAATCACTCCACATTACAAACAATTACAAACTGCTTGCCTAAAGTAATAATAGCATACAAACAATGATAAAGGCAAAATATTTCCAGTTTCCGGGAGAAGGCAGGAACGGGGTACTGATTGAGAGTGATCAGCCATGATCGCATTGAATGGCGGTGCTGGCTCGAAGGGCTGAATGGCCTACTCCTGCACCTATTGTCTATTGTCTATTGTCATAAGGCACTGTGGCATCAGTAGAAATAAAACACATCTAGCATCACATGCCTGAAATCCAACAAGCAACATGTTAATATTATTGTTCAAAATCTTTTATAAACCATCATGCAGTACAAGTAACTCTGCCACAACCATTGATTTCCACTGCATGGATTTAATAAATACTTCACTTTGGGTTGGGTGAGATGGGAAAAGGAACTGATAAAAACAAACCATGTGGATAATGTGAACAAGTTTGAACTCAATTTGAAGAGATTGCATTGTCATCTTTGCTTATTTAAGAGTGCTTTATTCCACTGTTGAAACACTGCCAGTTCCACCTGTACCATATTATGGCTGAGAACCCAGATCATGCTTTTCATGCTTTCTACATGTCACAACCTGCAAAACATTCTGAATATAAGTGACAGAACTCTTGCCTCATCCAAACGTACTATTCAATATATTGCTAAGTGCTACTGAATTACTTTATAGTGAAGGAAAAAAACTGCAGATGCTGGTTAAAATCGATGGCAGACACAAAATGCTGGAGTAACTCAGCGGGTCAGGCAGCATCTCTGGAGAGAAGGAATGGGTGACGTTTTAGGTCGAGACCCTTCTTCAGACTGATGCAAGGGGGGGCGGCGGAACAAAGATAGGATGTAGTAGTCGGAGACAGGAAGGCTAGAGGGAGAACTGGGAAGGGGGAGGAGATAGAGAGGGAAAGAGAGGGAAAGCAGGGACTATCTGAAGAACTGGGAAGGGGGAGGGGATAGAGGAGGAAAACAAGGACTATCTGACTAGTTTTCAGACAAAATGTAATAATTGGGGGGGGAAAAAAGGATCTTTCCCAGGTTGGTAGACTCTGATTGGTGGGGTGGCAGATGGAGTAGAACGTGGAGGGTAGAAACAAGGAACTGCAGATGCTGGTTTATACAAAAAGACACACAAAGTGCTGAAGTAGATCAAGCAGCATCGCTGATAGGTGGTGTTTCGGGTCGGGACATGTCAGACCGATTCTTCAGATACACTCAGAATGTGGGCCCCAGCTCTTCATGACCCCATGCCAATGAAATGACCAACTGTTAAGTATCCAAGTTTGCTGATGATATAAAAGTGAGATGATAGAATCATAGAGCTGTACAGCACGGAAACAAGCTTTTTGGCCTAACACATCCATGTTGACTATGAGAGGAGGATGTAAAGAAGTTTCATAGAGAGGGAGACAAATTGGTCAAGAATATGATAAATGCCAACTGTGTGGAAACATGAAGTAATTCCCTTTCATATGCAAAATAACAAAGCAATGCAGACAGGTCAGGCAATGGTAGATCTTGCTTATTTCAGCAATCATGGGATACGGGTGAAGAGGGGGATATGGAGATGGTACGAATAAAATAAAGTTATGGTAGACAATCAATGATCTTGGCATTTGGTAGAGCAGGCTTGAGGGACCAAATAGAAACATAGAAATATAGAAAATAGGTGCAGGAGTAGGCCATTCGGCCCTTCGAGCCTGCACCGCCATTCAATATGATCGTGGCTGATCATCCAGCTCAGTAGCCTGTACCTGCCTTCTCTCCATACCCCCTGATCCCTTTAGCAAAAAGGGCCACATCTAACTCCCTCTTAAATATAGCCAATGAACTGGCCTCAACTACCTTCTGTGGCAGAGAATTCCACAGACTCACCACTCTCTGTGTGAAGAAATGTTTTCTCATCTCGGTCCTAAAAGACTTCCCCCTTATCCTTAAGCTGTGACCCCTGGTTCTGGACTCCCCCAACATCGGGAACAATCTTCCCGCATCTAGCCTCTCCAACCCCTTAAGAATTTTATATGTTTCTATAAGATCCCCCCTCAGTCTTCTAAATTCCAGCGAGTACAAGCCCAGACTATCAAGTCTTTCCTCATATGAAAGTCCCGCCATCCCAGGGATCAATATGGTGAACCTTCTCTGTACTCCCTCTAAGGCAAGAACGTCTTTCCTCAGGTTAGGAGACCAAAACTGCACACAATACTCCAGGTGCGGTCTCACCAAGGCCCTGTACAACTGCAGCAGAACCTCCCTGCTCCTAAACTCAAATCCTCTTGCTATGAATGCCAATGACCTACTCCTGTTGCGTTGGAAAAAAACTTCAGATGCTGGTTTAAATCGAAGGCAGACACAAAGTGCTGGAGTAACTCAGCAGGTCAGGCAGCATCTCGGGAGCGAAGGAATGGGTGACGTTTCGGGTCAAGACCCTTCTTCAGAATGACCTACTACTGTTCTTGTTCTTCAAAATTAATTCCATTGTTAAATGAGGTATAATGCACAATCATGAAAGGTTTTCTAGTAAATTCAGTGCAGAGTAAATTCACTTTTGAATTCAACTTGTGTTTCTCATGATAATTGGGCTGTTAAATGCTGTATCGAAATAGCACAAGCTCTGTGCTTTTAGTTTATTCTCCATACAATTCTGACAATTGTGACTATTCAGATGTTTCTTTGTCTAGCTTCCTCTGCCAAAGGCAGAGAAAACAAAGCTTTCTAATTAAGACAATGCCCTCTTCTATTTGAAAACAAAACATTAGCAACAACAATGTTTGTCAAGCTGCTTAAAAGAGAGGAAAGTCAGGAGTTCAAAATTCAGAGCATTTTAAATTTCAGGGCGAACACACACTAATATTACAACTTGCTGCACGGGGATTAAACTGGTATTGGTGATGATCTTAAAGAAAATTAGAAAATATATTTAGTTGATGGCTGATTTGCTCTGGCAGTTTCACATCTGCTGCAGAAAGTTAAATGTTTGTCCCATGTGTTTAATTAGTTAAAGTCAATACATATTTTAAATGAAAACCTTACAAAGGAAGCTTTACTAGCTACTGTTAAACCCAATTAGAGAAAGGCTGATCAAAGCAACACACTGAACTAAGTGCAGTTAATGGGAGATACATTCATTTAAACATTTTATTTTGGAACAAATGCTTTAAATTAAAAAAATATTTGTTGCAAGTGTGGTCAATGATGGACATAAAAATAACGTGGAAAGGGATGGTTGTGACTGACTAATTTGATTGAATATTGAAGAGCTGAGAAGGAGACTGCTATTGAGGACAGTGCATTTGATGTAGTTCACATTCATTTTAACAAGGCTTTTGACAAGTTCACTTACGGTCGGCTGACGTGGAAAAGTAAATATCCAGGGGATCAAAAGGAGAGTGGTTTGAATATTGATTCAATGGATCTAATATTAGTTCAATAGCAGGAAGCAAAGGATAATTGTCTGACAGGCATTTGTACAGCTGGAAATATACTTCAAATGGAGATCCACAGGGTAAAATGGAGTACTAGAGTAACTATGCAGAGGGAATGGAGATCCAGGGGACTTTGTATTCAGTTGCTTGTTGTAATATACATTTAAATTTCAGTTTTAATGTAGAAGGCACGGTCAAGTGGTTGGCCATGGTATAAAGACAGGTCAAGTGATAGACTGAGTGTAAATGACAATGGAAATTAGGCCAATGCTTCCCTTTTATTTATCGGAAGCAAAAAATAAGAGCAGAGCGTGTGTAC
The DNA here is from genome assembly GCF_053455715.1 of Rhinoraja longicauda. NCBI lineage: Eukaryota > Metazoa > Chordata > Chondrichthyes > Rajiformes > Arhynchobatidae > Rhinoraja > Rhinoraja longicauda. The sequence continues at coordinate 38,568,239 of NC_135970.1, read as the reverse complement.
AATATGACTTCGAAGGTATTTATTCACAAAATGCTGGAGTAACTCAGCAGGTCAGGCAGCATCTCAGGAGAGAAGGAATGGGTGACGTTTCGGGTCGAGACCCTTCTTCAGACTGATGTCAGGGGGGGCGGGACAAAGGAAGGATATAGGTGGAGACAGGAAGATCGAGGGAGAACTGGGAAGGGGGAGGGGAAGAGAGACCCTTCTTCAGACTGATGTCAGGGGGGCGGGACATTTGTCCCACCCACCTGTCATCATTCTGAAGAAGGGTCTCGACCTGAAACGTCACCCATTCCTTCTCTCCTGAGATGCTGCCTGACCTGCTGAGTTACTCCAGCATTTTGTGAAATAAATACCTTTGATTTGTACCAGCATCTGCAGTTATTTTCGTACAATATGACTTGGTCATAACTTGAGTACCTTTACATTCACAGTCACCACACAACAGGAAAGATATGATTACAGTACAAAGGGTGATTTAAGGATATAACAAGAATAGGAAATTCTAGTTCTGAAGACAGGCTGGGGTAGTTTTCCTTAAAACAGAAGTGATTGAGTTGAGGTGTATAAAATTATGAGAGTGAAATAGAACAAACAGGGAAGACAATTTGGCTCAGCTGAGCGGTTAAATATTAGGTGTAATAAAGTTCACATGACTGGTATAAGGTCTACAGGGGAAATGAGGAAGTGTGTATTCACTGAAGATGTTTGAAGTTAGGAACTCACTACCTGAAAAGGGACAAGGCAGAAACCCAGATTACATTTGAAACGTATTTGGATGTAAACAGAGGACTGTAACCAGCAGCCTCAGAGCAAATACTGGAAGGAGACACTAGATTTGGCAGCATTCACAATCCGCTTCATATGATACCTGAACTAATTGCGCACAGGTTTATTCAGGCCAAAATTTCTTGCTGGGCAGATTATAAAAGATTACTTTACACTCAGTAAAAACACACGTACTTTTGAGTTGATCCCTCCACATGGTATCAAAGACTCTATCTTGTTAAAGCCTGAAGGTCAACTACCATATTACATATACCAGCTATTAACTAAGTTGTCAAAATTAATTGAAAAATGTGGCTATTTTACAAAAGGCTTCCATGCCAAGTCTTCAACATGCAGTCAAGCAGTAAAACAAATTACATTCCAAAATCCAATTCAAACCACATCATAATTCAACACCAGAGCAAAGATGCAACCTCCACTTCAAAAGATAGAAAGGAAAGAGGGCGAAGATTGGTGGACAGTCATTTGAGAAGGAAAAATAAAATAATTTTAAATAAATGGGTGGAAACTTACAGGATAAATTATAGTAGAAATTAAAGATTTATTAACAAAAAAGTATTTATTCCAGAATTTTCATTACTGACTTTCAAACCAACCTTGCCCTGTGGGATCTTTGCCGGGTGGTCCAAGCCGACCCTTCTCTTTCTTACCGAAGAGTCGCCCAATAGAAGACTTTATACTTTTCTTTTTGGGAGCCTTGTGAAGCGAATCCTGGCTGCTATTGCTGCTACTAGGACTGCCTTGACCATCCTGAGACCCGGTTGAACTGCACAGTCACATTTGAAATAATGGAACAAATCGATGTTTACTGCATTGTTTTCCCAAATTAAATAACAAAAAAAACCAACAACAACTCAATGCAGTTTAAGGCACATCATCAATATAAAAGCACACAAGCAAACTTTATGCTGGATTAAAGAAATGGCAGACTAGTTTAATTCACAAAAGTTTTATTTTAATCTGCAAAGAGAACTGGACGGCCTCGGTCAGTAGAGCTGCTGCCTCGCAGCTCCAAAACCTGCCATCAATTCTGTCCTCTGCTGACGTTAGAGGCAGGAAACATGTTCCCAATGGCGGGGGAGTCCAGAACCAGGGGCCACAGTTTAAGAATAAGGGGTAGGCCATTTAGAACAGAGATGAGGAAAAACTTTTTCAGTCAGAGAGTTGTAAATCTGTGGAATTCTCTGCCTCAGAAGGCAGTGGAGGCCAGTTCTCTGAATGCATTCAAGAGAGAGCTAGATAGAGCTCTTAAGGATAGTGGAGTCAGGGGATATGGGGAGAAGGCAGGAACGGGGTACTGATTGAGAATGATTAGCCATGATTACATTGAATGGTGGTGCTGGCTCGAAGGGCCGAATGGCCTACTCCTGCTCCTATTGTCTGTATGGAGTTTGCACTCTCTCGCTGTGACTGCCTGTTTCCTCAGGGTATCACAGTTATAGAGACAGACAGCATTGAAACAGGCCATTTAGTGTACCACATTTACACTGACCAGCGGGCACCCGTCTATATAAGCCTTTAATAATTCCATGGATTGTACTTTTTGAAAATTATTCACCTTCTTATGTCCCGTATGTCCTCCTGGCTGACAGTGTGATAGGCACCTTGGTTAATTCTGTCTAATCGAATGGATCTTGGAGTAGAGGGTGGTGACGTTTCACATCTTATCGTTGCTTTATCTTCCCGAGCATCCTCTTTCGCCATCTGAGATTAAAGTTGTTGTGAGTGAGTAAAAGATTCAAAAGCGGGTAATAGTAGTGTAAATAAAAACGGAGTAAAATAAAAGCTGCCACCACCACATCAACTAAAATTATATCAACATCACAATGATCTCACAGGCACAATATAGCGAGCAAGGACACTGGGACAGGGACAGAGTTACCATGGCACAGGAAGCTGAGACACTTACCATAACGAGCTCTTCATTTGCGAAGATAATATATATTTGGAAACAACCAGACAATGCAACAGCTCGCATCTCAAATTTATTGTGACATTGTAAATGATTTAGAAAGATTATAATAAAGGTTAGCAAAAGTGACAAATGAATAAGTTGTACAAATGAAGGAGCCTAGTGAAACAGATGCCTTGCTGGGAAACAAAGAATAAGAAAGCACAATCTTTCTTTACATTGGGGGTCACACAAGAACATTTTTTAAAAAGAGGCTGGGTAGCAGGCCTCTTGGGCTGATCTACCCAAGGTCTCAATTCTTCCGGATCACCACAGAGTCAAATCTCACAATCTTTTTTTAAAAAAGATCAACCGTCACATTAAACTGTTCTATTGAACTACCAAAGCGATGACGTGAACCATGAACTGGATATTGATTTTCAAAAATAAAGTTACATCATTGGAAGCACTTACTTAAAAGGTCTGTTTTTTGCAGACGTCATCAATCCTTAAAATATTTCACCACAATTCATTTTGATATCAGACAAGGGTTACATAAAACCTGCCAACCCTAACACTAGGAAATCTCTGCTCAAAGTATTCTTCCATGAGAGCAAAACACAGATGACTTTTATATCAAATACAATGAAGCCACGGAATCATACAGCACAGAAGTGGGCTCTTTTATCCCACATCGTCCATGTTGACCAGGACATCTATCTACATTAATCCCATTTGTCTGCAGTAGGCTTGTACCTCCCTATGCCTTTCCTGTTCAAACGCTTTTTAAATGTAATTGCAGCTGTCACGATCATTCCCCTACCAGATGATTACTACCCTGTGTGGAAAAACTTGCCCCTCAGATCTCCTGTAAATGTCTCCCCACTCATCATAAACTCTCTGGATCTAGACTCCCCTGCATCGAGAAAAATAGACAATAGACAATAGGTGCAGGAGTAGGCCATTCGGCCCCTCGAGCCAGCACCACCATTCAATGTGATCATGGCTGATCATCCATAATCAGTACCCTGTTCCTGCCCTCTCCCCATACCCCGACTCCGCTATCATTAAAAGCTCTATCTAAAGACTAAACTTCCGATACAGATCACCATTCAGTCTCCTACATTCCAGACAGAATAAAGCCAAACTATCCAATCTCTCCTTCAAACTGAAGCCCTCCTTTCCATGCAAAATCCCAGTGCATCTTTTCTGTGCTCTCTCTATTGCAATCTTCATGTGGCAACCAGAACTGCACATAACACTCTGAGTGCAGCCCAACCTCAACATCATGTTCCAAACTCTTACACTCAACACGATGGCCTATGAAGGCAAGCACACCAAATAACTTCACCACCCTACTCATTTGGGTCTCCATCTTCAGCGAGACATTGACTTGCATCTCAAGGTTCCTCTGTGCATTAACATTCCTAATGTCGCTGCCATTTACTCTATATTCCTACCAGCATTTCACATCTCAAAGTGCATTACCTCACGCTTGTCTGTATTATATTCCGTCTGCCACTGGTCCACTCAATTCTCTAGATGATCCAAGTCCTGGTGTATGGTTTGACAAGCTTCTTGATTATCCAAGTAAGACTTCACCCATTTTCATGTCATGTACAAACTTACTAATCAGACCACTTCCATTCTCATCCAAATCATATATATTGATATAATGATAAGAATGAGTCATTTTGACTTTATACAACATTAGCCTGACCAATATTTACACAAGTATTTTTAGCTAGGTTCAGAAGTAGAAGTTGAAAGCAGACAGTCCCTCTGAAAACCCCTTTGATGTTGAATAATGCTAGGGAAAGGAAAAAGCCACATGAGAAAGATGCAACTGTTGCACTGATTAAGATGCAGATTACTACAAATGTGTCTAATCAACAATCTGTTGCCAGGTAATCAAAGTTCAATTTCATACAATTACCTTCCTACGGTGCTTCCTTAAATCACTAGGCTGACAGACACATGCAAAGAAAAGAGAGAGTCATTAAGGATAACAAAGTGATTTAAAAGATTAGACAAGACAAGGCTGCATTAGAAATTACACAACAAAAACAGAGACAGCAAAGAAGATTTCTCTTGAACAGCGCAAATGTAATTAATGTCAAACTACAGATGTATTTTGAAAGCCCTGATTTAAGCAAATATTTATAAAACTTTTGAGCAGCTATCAGTAGCTGCTGCGGTTTCTGCATTATGTCACTCTGAATGACTTACACTTGGGCGAACAGCTTCTGGTTTCCATTTAGCCCATGCATCAGTAAACGACAATTGTATGACATTCCAAAGCTAATAAGTGTCAAATTTACTGTAATTTACATTTTAAATCGCTCCATGAACATTAATTGGATTAATCTGCATCAAACGTCTCAAGAAATGATTTTGCGGTTCCTTCTGCCAACAAAATTGGAGCAGTAAAAACCAGACATGCCCTTTCTAAAGTTCTGAAGTGAGCCAATAAACTGTTCATTCAGTTAAATCGAGTTAATGCCTGTGAGCTGTTGCTTACCGTATCACATTTAGGTGTGGCATATTCCTCCAATTTCTGAAGGAATTTGTTTAAAATGTAATTTAAAAACTTCCTGATATTAAGACAAATATGCAGAAATACAAATAAAACCTGTAGCTACACCAGTTAACACACTGGGAGAGAAGAAGAATATGTTTCAATCCAATGTCCTTTCAAAATAACAAAAGCACGGATGGAGGGGAAGATAGATATTTCTCCAAAAATATGAATTTTGCTAATTTCATGATCTTAATGATTTGAGGACAACTCATCAAACTCAGTGGTTAATTGTGCTTCTCCCCATATTAGCTGAGCCTAAGCTTCTCTATATTTCATTATTAATTTCAGATTTCCAACACCTGCAAATGTTTGCAGAATTATAAAATCTGAAATATAAAGTCTAATGCAAAGTCATGTTAAATTTGTAATATAGTATTTAAGTTCTGCATCAATTAGATATTGGCACCTACAAATGCATCTGTCAATTGAATAAGATAATCCTTTTGCTTTTTTCACGACAACTTGGTGATGCTTATGCGATCTACGCCCGCACCTCCAAGGCCTTCTACGCCCGCACCTCCAGACTCAGGACCAGCTTCATCCCCAGGGCCATAGCTGCTATGAACCGGTCCTGCTGAGCCGGATGGTCAAATCGCACAGTGATCCATCTGAAGTGCAAGTTCAGAATATACTTGCACTTTATTCTGTTTTCAAACTGTTACAATTTGTTTCATTGGGTTGTTTAAATTAATACTGACTAGCTAATTAAATTATTGCATCGTATGGGAGGCGCATTCCCAATCTCGTTGTACCCCTGTACAACGACAATAAAGACATATTGTTGTATTGTATTGTATTATAAGAAACAGAAATGTTCGAGGAAACAATGCTGCGCAGGAAAATAATTGCAGTTGCTGGTTCAAATCGAAGGCATCACAAAATGCTGGAGTAACTCAGCGGGTCAGGCAGCATCTCAGGAGAGAAGGAATGGGTGGCAGCATCTCGGGAGAGAAGGAATGGGTGCAGCATCTCGGGAGAGAAGGAATGGGTGCAGCATCTCAGGAGAGAAGGAATTGGAGAGAAGGAACCCATTCCTTCTCTCCCGAGATGCTGCCTGACCTGCTGAGTTACTCCAGCATTTTGTGAATAAACACCATATTCCATAAAAAGTCAAAAGTAGAAGATGCAGCAAAATGCACTATTGGATTATGAAATATTTGTTCTTGACACCTCAATAAAGCCAGGATCACTTGAACGCAAACACGTCATAATTACTAGGTAGCATTATCAACACAGTTCTCCAAGCAACTGTTTGCCTCAGAACAATTTTTAAAGCACAGGTTGTAAGATTCAAATATTACCTGCTGAAATGATATTGGTATGGTTTATTATTGTCATGTGTACGAAGATACAATGAACAAGTTGTAATTGTGCTATCCAGGCAAATCATACCATACAAAAATGCATCAGGTAATGCAAGAGAGAAAATAAACATCGAAGAATATACTGATATAGCTCCAGAGAAAAAAGTGTGCGAGTCACAGTAAGATAGATTGGAAGATAGGGAATCTTAGCATACGAGAGGTCTGTTCAAGAGTCTGTTAAAAGTGGGGAAGAAGGTGTTCTTGAATCTGGTGCAACATAGAGTATTTTCAAGCTTTTGCATCTTCGGGAGAGGGGAGAGAGAATGGTCTTTGATTGCGTTAGTTGATTTCCTGAGGCAGCATGAAGTATAGTTGAGGTCAATCGGTGAAGGAGGCTGTTTGTGGGATGGGTTAATAACTCTGCAATTTCTTGCACTCTTGGATACAGCAGCTGCCGTACCAGGCTGTGATGCACCTGGGTAGGATGCTTTCTGTCATGCTTCTGCTGAAAACGGTAAGAGGCATTGGAGACCATGCGGGACCTCCATAGCCTTCCGAGGAAGTAGAAATATTGGTGTGCTTTCTTGGCAGCATTGATGTCATTGGAACAGGACAAATTGTTGGTGACATCGAAAAATATGTATGTATGACAAGAAAACAATTATAACATGCTATTTTTAAGTCCTTGCATCGGCAGCAGATTTGGACAATTCTTTCTTTACAGAAAAACAGGGGTTACACTCCCAATATAAACAGTTGGGGAATATTACATGAAATGATCATGACCTATATTTCTTATGAAACTACGGAAAACAATGCTTTAAGTCCCAAAATATGATCTACATCACATCCTTGTTGCCAATTACGGTTGAATTTCAAGTTATTTCCAAATGCTATTCAAAAGTTAAATATTTTAAAGTTCAATGTCATCAGCGAACATTTTGCATAGTGTTTATCCTTTTATTAAAATCGTTTAAGGCGACAAGACAAACATGGAAATATTCAACATTAAAATAGCCAGATTTTGATCAAATTCATATTAAACTGAAATCGTCTACCCCAGTTCCAGTAGCATTGCTATTAAAATGATCATGTTTGCTATAATTTGTCAATTTTTGTCTCCATGCATCTGAAAAATTGGCCTTCAGCCCATTTATAGGGTTGATTACAAAAGATTTGTTTTTAGATTCATTTGTTTATTCTCTATTCCCTTTGGAAAACCATCCACACTGGAGTTATGTATAAATGTTTGGGCACAGGATCAGTGGAATTTATTCCCCAAATCAGTCTCAACAGTGCAGTAGATTCATAATCACCATAATGGAAATTAGCTTTATTATTTCAAATTTAATAGCAAGTGTAAATTCCACAGCTGCTGTGATGGTTTATGAACGTATTTCGGAATCAGTGAACCAGACCTGTGTTTCTAATCCAGTAACTTAAGTGCCTGTTTAAACATTTTCAGTTCCCCACTCATCCAATCTACACCAACAGCAATTCCACAGCCTCTGCCTTCAAGGAGGACATGGGCAGCCTTCCACCCTGATTTGGAAATACATTGCTGGCCCTTTATCATCACAGAAGAAATTCCTGAAGGTCTCAACTTAACACGACAGGAGGAGGACTTACACAAGGACTGCTGCTCTTCAAGGAGCTCTTCTCAGTAGTAATTTAACAAGGGCAATAAATAAATGCTGGCCTTGCCAAATGATGCTCAGATCCCAAAAATGAATTAAAAGAAAAATCATTAAGGGGTACTGAAGTAGCATGTTCATCAGCAGAAGTAGATTTTAGATCGTAACAACACAGTATTACTCCAATGTTAGCACAAGGCCATGTGCTGCACAAGGGACTCTGCTGAAAGATGTTGCAAAGTTACAATAGAAGGATTTAAACTCACCAGTGTCATGGCACCAAGCCTGTCGATGTCATGAGCAGCGTTTCGAGGGGTTCGTCTTGGCGTGGAATGTCCACTGCCAGGTGGCGAAGAACTGGCAAGGGAAGAGCCAGTGAAAGAGGCAGGGAGTGTACCTCCTCTGTATTGGCAGAGATTAAGACCATCAAGGCTACCACTGCCCACTCGGCTCTCGATTTCTTCTGCCCTCTGCTGTGTGGACTCTTTTTCCTCTTGGATGAGCCTGCAGGACAATTAACTTGAATGCTGAAGCACATTTTCACTCATATTTTATCACGCTCATCATCATGATACGAAATAATAAATGAAAACATTCCAAACAATGGCTCCATCTCACGCTGCCACGTGGATGCTTGAAGCAAAACATGCTCTGCATGCTTTCACTGAGATTTTAATTGGAATCAGCATAATATGGAAATATTCAGTCATTTATTCAGCCTGAAATCACTTAAACTTGCTTACATGCAGTGTTTATATTATCCCATTATTTTTAGATTTATTCTGTGTCACTTCAACAGGGGGAGGGGGAAGGAAAGGAAGAGTTTGCAGATGAAGCTGATGACTACTTTAAAATCCAACAACAAGAGCTTCTCAGCCAAGATTATATAACGATACGAAAGATTAGAACTTTATTTATCCCAGGAGGGAAATTGATCTTAAGACTGTGTAGCTTTCATCCTTGATTAACAGCTATTTGAGGTTTTTTTTTCCTCTTTGCTAATCATTATGAAACATCAATACATCATAACAGGACAAACCGTATTTCATTATTGATGGCGTCCAACTGTTCTTGAAGCATCATAGCCAAAGTTTGGGCATCAGCCTGACCACTTGGTGAGAGTAGATCAACAGAGTTGAATATTGTCTCTCGATCGTCTTCTGCATCCGACACTTCAGCATCGCTCTCAAAAGCCTGGGCTACATTTGCCAAGACGCTGGCTTGTTGCGCCCGCTCCCATTCTTGTTCGTTCAGAGTCTGGACCTGTTTACAAAAGGGTACAACTTGTTCAAGCAGGGTACAAAACAGAGATGCAAGGACAGCAAAGGACCTTTCAATCCAATGAGTCTCTTTCCCAAAATTCAATCAGAGCATAACTCATCTCGATACCAAAAGACGCATATGTGGAGACAAAAGAGGAGCTGGCCAGCTGTATGGAGGACAGTGATGTGAGGGGCGTCCGTCACCGTGCCCGTCGGAAACCAGCACCACCGCGTCGCTAATCTTTTCAACGATTTTAAGTAATTAATTAATTTAAATGGTACCAATTTCAACCAAGTGGAAAAACAAAATTAAAACTGAATGCTGAAAATCTAAAATAAAATGAAGATTCTGGAAATTCTCACCAGGTCAGGCTGCATCTGTGGGGAAAAAACGGTAAATATTTCAGGTTAAAGATCCTTCGTTGGAACCCTTATTTATTACTTCCAGATCCTTATTACCAATTCCATCTAATAGTTCTTGGTTCCATAACTCTGAATATTCTCATCTAGCAAAATTGTACCCAGGCAAGTTTTTTAAAACATTTTTAATCGTCCCCATGTCTCAATAGGATTTTGCCAAAAAGAGCGCTCATATTATGTACAGCATTCGGTTTCAAAATTATACATCCAATCATTGGGAAAAGGGACCAATCACCTGAAAAGGTAACAATAACGATCCACAATGATCAATTGCAAACCAACAAACGATTGGCTTGGAATAAAGAATTTTGCAGGTCTTTTGAGCTTTCCAATTCAATTTTTATTTTTGCATCAATACTTATATGTGCATGATTTACATATGAACTAATATCGATAATATAAGTTAAGTCATACAGGACAAAATATGTAATGCAAATGTAGATATTCTTGAGAGATGTTTAAATGGAGAGGAAAATGCAACTTTATATTAGAAATTGCTGCTCCCTGGAGAGGGACGGAAGCTGCATTGGTCAAACGTTTCCAGACGTGCAGCAATATAGGCAGAACAGTATTTGACCCAGACTGTCACTTGCATTTGCCTCCACCAAAAACTTTAAAATTAATATTTAGTTAAAATAAATAAAACAACCTAAAAAAGAGCAAAATAAAAAATAATAAACTCAGAGGGTGGAGAATCTGTGGAATGTATTGCCAAAGAAGGCCGTGGAGGCCAAATCAATGGATATTTTTTAAGGCAGAGATAGATAGATTCTTGATTAGTGCGGGTGTCATAGAAACATAGAAAATAGGTGCAGGAGTAGGCCATTCGGCCCTTCGAGCCTGCACCGCCATTCAATATGATCATGGCTGATCATCCAGCTCAGTAGCCTGTACCTGCCTTCTCTCCATACCCCCTGATCCCTTTAGCAAAAAGAGCCACATCTAACTCCCTCTTAAATATAGCCAATGAACTGGCCTCAACTACCTTCTGTGGCAGAGAATTCCACAGACTCACCACTCTCTGTGTGAAGAAATGTTTTCTCATCTCGGTCCTAAAAGACTTCCCCCTTATCCTTAAGCTGTGACCCCTGGTTCTGGATTCCCCCAACATCGGGAACAATCTTCCCGCATCTAGCCTCTCCAACCCCTAAGAATTTTATATGTTTCTATAAGATCCCCCCTCAGTCTTCTAAATTCCAGCGAGTACAAGCCCAGTCTATCCAGTCTTTCCTCATATGCAAGTCCCGCCATCCCAGGGATTAATCTGGTGAACCTTCTCTGTACTCCCTCTAAGGCAAGAACGTCTTTCCTCAGGTTAGGAGACCAAAACTGCACACAATACTCCAGGTGCGGTCTCACCAAGGCCCTGTACAACTGCAGCAGAACCTCCCTGCTCCTAAACTCAAATCCTCTTGCTATGAATGCCAACATACCATTCGCTTTCTTCACTGCCTGCTGCACCTGCACGCTTGCTTTCAATGACTGGAGCACCATGACACCCAGGTCACGTTGCATCTCCCCTTCTCCTAATCGGTCACCATTCAGGTAATTCTCTGCTTTCCTGTTCTTGCCGCCAAAGTGGATAACCTCACATTTATCCACATTATATTGCATCTGCCATGCATTTGCCCACTCGCCTAATCTATCCAAGTCACTCTGCAGCTTCCTAGCATCCTCCTCGCAGCTAACACTGCCACCCAGCTTCGTGTCATCCGCAAACTTAGAGATGTTGCATTCAATTCCCTCGTCCAAATCATTAATATACACTGTAAATAACTGGGGTCCCAGCACTGAGCCTTGCGGTACCCCACTAGTCACTGCCTGCCATTCCGAAAAGGACCCGTTTATTCCTACTCTTTGCTTCCTGTCCGCCAACCAATTTTCTATCCACCTCAAAACTGAACCCTCAATACCGTGTGTCAGGAGTTATGGGGAGAAGGCAGGAGAATGGGGTTAGGAGGGAGAGATAGATCGGCCACGATTGAATGGTGGAATAGACTTGATGGGCCAAATGGCCTAATTCTGCTCCAATCACTTATGAACTTGAACTTATCTTTGTTATGCTGGGTAGCGACTCATTCAAATGAACAGGGACATTTGCTTATGTGCCACTCATGGCTGGCATTAAGCTAATGGGCCTGATGCCATGTACATCCAGTTCCTTAGTTGGGTATGATCGGGAACTGGAGTTGGGGGTGGGGGTTGGGAAAGGCATCACAGTGACTGGTGTTTCCGGCTTTCATGTTGCAGCATGCATACACTTAATGAGGCCCTTTACAGGCGACATGAATAGAAGATTGTGAAATATTATATTTACGTTGTCAAAATTGTCACAAAGCAGGCCACACTTTCAGATTTTTAAAGAATAGTTAAGTTACTACTTGACATGTGACATTCTGAAGCAATTTAGGATTAAAAATTGGGCAGGCAACACGAGACAACTTACATTCTGCAGAAATCCGCCAGGAATGCAGCAGGAAAAGAAAGCAATGTATAGCAATTAAATAGTACACAACACTTGCGAGTTTCAGTGAATTAGGAATTGAGATTACATTGCAAGGGGAATTCAATACTCTCTGAGAAAATACATCATGAAAGAAACATGGCTGTCAAATTAAATAATTGGATTGAAAATGTCACTGACTATTCAGCAGGATAGGAGAAGCAAAACTAACAGCACACAGGGTGGTGAACCCGTGAAATGCTTTGCCACAGAAGGCTGTGGAGGACGTCAATGGATATATTTAAGGCAGAGATAGAGTCGTGATTAGTACGGGTGTCAGAGGTTATGGGAAGAAGGCAGAGGTACGGGGTGAGGAGGGAGAGCTGCTCAACCATGGTTGAACGGCGGAGTAGATGGGCCGAGTTCTGCTCTTATCATTTATGACCTTACGACAAGGTATTAAAGCATATAACTTGCTAATGCTAATGGCATCATTTGAAATAACCCTAGAACAAATAAACACCGATGTCAGACTCATCTTAAATAACACTCGGATGGATTACAGGTTAGCCAAATTACCACAATGGAAAAATACTTTATCAAAATGAGCAAAGATTTAAGGGAAACTAGACGGGTGTGGGCTCGTTGGGTCCAAATCTCTCCTGCGGGCGCAGCAACCCCCGTTGGTTGCAAGCCTCTCCTGCGGACTAGGCAACCCTCCCCCAACTGACGATCCGTGGACCCGTTGCCAGCTGGGGAGTGTCCACCGGGGCCGTGGGCGGGTGAGGGACAGGGATCCACTCACCTCGGCCCCGTGCGGCCAGCACAAGCTGTGGAGCCGAAACCTGTCCTGCAGCTCGGCAGCCAACGACGGCCACGGCCATCTTGTTTGACCCTCTGCTGCCACGCTGCGCCATAGGAGGACAGGCGCGCGGCACGCCGGTCCTCCCGGTGGGGGGGGGGGGGAGGGGGAGCTCATTTATTAAAGTTTAAGTTAATTGTTTTTTAAAAAGCAACAAAACTTGATTTATTGAGACCATGGGGGAATGGCGAGTAGGGTGGCCCTAAAATTGTTGCGCTATCGTGTACCCTTTTGGCTGTATTTCTGGACCAAGAGACAAATGTATATACAAACATACAAGATGAGAGTTTTAGTAATATGTAGATATAGATAAGGGAACCATGTTCATGCATGGATTCCAGAACGGCACAAACTAGAACTATAAATCTTAGTTACCCTAAAGATAACCACAACCTGTCACGGCAGAGATATTTCCGATTCGAAAGATGTTTCATATAAAAAAAATTAAAAACAAAGAATAATGGCAAGAATTATTACCTTTGAAGGTTCATCTCGTAAAGCTGCCAAGCGGCCCTTCTGAGTTCTGCGCAATACTGGAGTGCTGTTGTATGGATCTGGGAGGGCATCTCCCTCTGATGCAGTTGGCAATGGATACCTATAATCCGAGCTGCTGCCCAAATGCGGCCGGCTGGAGCTAAACAATTCAAAAGTTTGGGTAAATTCAGTGATTTGGCTTGCATGCAGCCTCACATATTACAAATACAACTACAAGGCCAATATTGTATTGCCAATTCACGTTCCCAATGAGCATGGGCCCCTGCTTGGTGAATTGAATTCATGTCCAGATTTCAAGAGCAGAGCTTGCTTAGATAATAATCCATTAACGGTACCCCAGTAATATCCAGAAGATCAATGGCAGTTCCCAACATTAAATATTCCTCACGTGGAAAAGAATCACACCATAAAAATAGTTAAGAGTACACTTATTGTCTGCAATTAAACGAGCCGATGGAGAGAACAATTGTGACTGACATCTTCCATGCTTAAATGTATTAAGGAAATGAAGGGCTGGGGATTAGTGTTGGAAAGTGGCATCAGGTAGAAGATAACCATGACAGTGAGTGACAAATATATGACAAACCTGAGATGCTGAAAGGCCTACTCTTGCTTCTACTTCTTACGCTATAGTGTTCTTACCAAATAATCCATCTATGGAAATCTTGTATGCATTAGCAATTTCAAAATCAGGGTCCATGAACAAATGATTTGAGCTCGCTCGTCAGATGGTTTTAGGAACGCAAAGAAATTGTTGTTTCAGGAATTAAGACATTAGGACATGGCCATGCTCCAAACAGGCTCTATTTGTAGTTCTGAAGACTGCATATTGTACAAACTTTAGAAATAAATCTGCTGAGGGAAGCAATGCTTACTGCAGGTTTAGTTCTGTGGGAATCAAAACTTCTCAACATTGCTGCCAAACTTGCACAGAGTAAATCGGTGTTAGTGTCCACATTCATTCCAGGTTCTGTGCTCTAGTATTGTGACAGGTTCAGACTTGCACGTCAAGATGGGGTTGGATTTCAGCTTCCAGTTACATCAACACTGTAGTTTGTTTCAGCTAAACACTTGCATAGAAAAGTAACTCGTTACTTGTCTGCTTTATCAGTGATAATAAATAGCGGAATTTACCCTTTAGCAGGCCAGAGGTTCAAAAATGTCTCTGTCTCTCTCCATCCCTCCCCCATCCTCGTTCTCCAAATAGTTTCATTATCCCCCTGATTAAATGTTACTGACTGTATGCCTCCTTGACACCATCCCTTCAGCCAATGCCCCTCAGAAACTCTGCATTTCCTTGATCTGTGTTTTCACACCTTCCATATCAATATGTCTCCCTCTCACTTGACTCAGTCTGAAGGGTCTCGATCTGAAACGTCACCCATTCCTTCTCTGCAGAGATGCTGTCTGTCCCGCAGAGTTACTCCAGCATTTTGTGTCTGTCTTCGGATCAAAAGTCTAGATATTGCTCAAATTAGAAGAGTCACCTTTTCTTCAAACTATTATTTTAAAAATCTCTGCAACCAATGCTAAATAAAAAGGTAGAAACTAAAATTGGCTGCGTGTTTGAAGGACAATAGGGTGGATGAGACCCCAAGGCTTAATGGGATCCATCTCAGGTTGTTGAGAGGCAAGGAATATTGCTGGTACCTTGACAAAGATCTTTGTATACCCTCCAGCCACAGATGACTGAAGAATAGCCAATGTTATTCCTTTAAGAAGGGGCAATGGGGACAAACCAGAAAATCATAGGCAGATGGGCCTATATCAATGGTAGGGAAAATATTGGTGAAGATTCCTGGGGATAAGATTGTTTTCATTTATAATATCTGTAGTATCTGAGGGGATATCTGATAGAAGTAGATAAAATTATGAGAGGCATAGATAGAGAGACAGAAACTTTTTCCCAGGGACGAAATGTGAAGTACTAGAGGTACTAGAAATGTTAAGTACTACAGCTTTAAGGCAAGTGTTTTTCTTTAACATATAGAGATTTGCTTGGAAAATGCGGCAAAGTAACTTACACATAAATTAATGCAAAAAGACAAGAATTTTGAAATTAATGCAATATGGAATGAAAAGTCAAAAATAGCATATTAAAGTTTAGGACATTATGCTACCATAGTTATGTGAATTGTTTTTCTTTCGGTGATAGCATGCAAAGCCACACCTGGCAGTGCATCTTAAAGCATTTTCTAATTTTAGATTCTTAGATGTTATTAAATTGCCCAGAAATATATTTTGCAATGCTTCGATAAACAGGCCAGGGTTCAAAAAAAAAATAATGTGAAAGCTATGATAGGAATTATAGAACATATGAATTAATGAATAATAAAACAATTTTCTGCAAATTGTTAGAGAGATTGTTACTTTTCGAAAATACCTAGGATGTAGAGGGTCAGCAAAAGAAGTCGCTTTCACTTTCCACTGATCATTTTCAGCCCGTGAGGTTTCAATTTCAACCATCAACTGATTCTGAAATACAAAATATTAAATTGCTTGAAAGCAATAAATTATTTGAAAAATATTGCAAGACAATGAAATTTTATAATTAATGTGCCATTTGTAACAGTTTCAAATCATATTAGCGCCTTTCCCCCAAGAAACGATCATTTTAATGGAATGAACAAGTATGCATTAAGATCCCCAGAAAGACAAACATTGATAATCAAGCTGCATTTTATATTTATCGGCACGGTGGCGCAGCGGTAGAGTTGCTGCCTTACAGCGAATGCAGCGCCGGAGACTCAGGTTCGATCCTGACTACGGGCGCCGTCTGTACAGAGTTTGTACGTTCTCCCCGTGACCTGCGTGGGTTTTCTCCGAGATCTTTGGTTTCCTCCCACGCTCCAAAGACGTACAGGTATGTAGGTTAATTGACTGGGTAAATGTAAAAATTGACCCTAGTGTGTGTAGGATAGTGTTAATATGCGGGGATCGCTGGGCGGCGCGGACTCGGTGGGCCGAAGGGCCTGTTTCCGCGCTGTATCTCTAAATCTATATTTTAAAAAATCTAAAATATTTAAATGGGCCAGTCCAGTTATCTTTGTTACCCAGGTTTGGAAAATATCAGCAGGGAATGTTCTTCCAGAATACTTTGCGATTCATTTGCAGAAATTTTGGGAAAGATCCAGCAAGCAGGATTTTTCCGAAAAACACCCACCTTATAATGCATTTTTACAGTTAAATTAACCACAAATTAAACGATACACCTCAAGCCAAACCAATGGTTTAAAGGATGTCAGAGGGCAGTTTACCTTCTGAGATGGAGGCAGAAAGGGAATGGTCAGTGATTGACCGTGTGAAGGTGAGAGCAGTGTGGGAATTAGCAGTAAAAGTAATAAAGTTGGTTAAGTTCTGCAAGAGTACAAGAAGCAACACCAATGCAGTCATCAATGTATTGGAAAAAGAGTCGAGGGAGTGAGCCCGAGTCGGACTGCACAAAATGCTGCTTCACATATCCTATGATGTGTGAAAATGGAAAAGTCAGTCAATGTCAAGTGGCAGTTAGCAATAGATTGAGAGGGGGTTAAAGGGCCAGAGAGAGATTTCCAAGTGGATCGAGATTACCAAGGACAGGTGAAAGGGTTTGGGGATGAATGATCCTGGTGAAAGAGGTGGAAGAAAAATAAGTCAAGGTCAGAATTAATTGAAATGGGGAAATAGAGGATTGAAACCAAGACATCTGGTGAGAATTGTTTATTTGGAATCAGAGGGGGAGGGGAGGGGGGAGGGGGGAGGGGGGAGGGGGGAGGGGGGAGGGGGGAGGGGGGGGGGGGGGGAGAACAAATGGAAAACTGAAAATATGTTTTGGAGATAGAGAAACAATTCTGTTTCTTTTCCCAAAGGTGCAAGCTGACCTGCTGAGTATTTGCAGCATTTTCCTTTTTTATTTTGGATTTTTGACATCTGCAGGTTTTGGATTTGCATTGAAGAGTTTAAGATGAAAGCTCCCAGTTACACCAGATAAATATCGATAAGTGACAATCTAAGCATTTTAATTACCAGTGTAGCTAAATTACATTTCTAAGTGTGCTCCAAGGTTATGAGATAGAGAATCAAATTGCACAGGATAATGAGAAATATCACAGCGTGCAAAGGCAGCTCACCTTCTCTTGATGCGTTTCTTCAATCAGTTGTTTTGTATTTTCCAGTTCTCGAATAAGGGAATTCTGAAATAATATTTTCCAGGACAATTTATGCCAAATATTGCTTAATTCAATTTAAACTTAATAATTTTAACATTTCCCAATGATAAAATACATGACATGTTCACAATAAGGCAGGGAATTTATTTTTCCCACTTCTATGCCTTGATTCCAATCATGAACTTCATCCCCTAAATCACTTGCATCTCTCTACATCCACATCATTCTCAAGACAAGGACAAGACTGCAATAGACTTTATCATATTGCTGGTGAATATAACACGCTGGTCCTTCTGTTGATTTACTTTTGTTTTCCAATGAGCATCTATCTGAATCACGCGGTAAAAAGCATGGAGGGCCTTTGTATGCACAGCCACCTTGCATTTTACTCAGCGGGTCACGTCCCTAAAAAAAATTGTGCAATTCAGAAATGCTTAAATTAAACATATACATTTAAACAGACATAAATTTAAGTGCATTGTTTCAAAAATACAGCGTGTAAATTTGATTTGGGTGTTAATTAAACAAGCACGTTATTTCAAAAATACATTAATCAAACACGTGTAAAATGCAAGGTACCTGTACATTGAATGCAAGGAAGAATAAAAGAAAGTACGATGCAAAACTCTAGAAAGATTACGATTGGAGGGAGTACCGTGTGCAGTCTTAGCCCTATCTTAGGAACGGTAAATTGGCATTTGAGGCTGAGCAATTTAGACAATAGATGCAGGAGGAGGCCTTTCGGCCCTTCGAGCCAGCACCGCCATTCAATGTGATCATGGCTGATCATTCTCAATCAGTACCCCGTTCCTGCCTTCTCCCCATACCCCCTGACTCCGCTATCCTTAAGTGCTCTATCTAGCTCTCTCTTGAATGCAGTCAGAGAATTGGCCTCCACTGCCTTCTGAGGCAGAGAATTCCACAGATTCACAACTCTGACTGAAAAAGTTTTTCCTCATCTCAGTTCTAAATGGCCTACCCCTTATTCTTAAACTGTGGCCCCTTGTCCTGGACTCCCCCAACATTGGGAACATGTTTCCTGCCTCTAACGTGTCCAACCCCTTAATAATCTTATACGTTTCGATCTCCTCTCATCCTAAATTCCAGTGTATACAAGCCTAGTCGCTCCAGTCTTTCAACATATGATAGTCCCGCCGTTCCGGGAATTAACCTAGTAAACCTACGCTGCACGCCCTCAATAGCAAGAATTTATCAGAATAATAACAAGATTTCAAATGATATTGAAGATAAATAAACAGCTGTCTTTCCTCCAAATTAAAAGAGATGGTTGAAGTTTTCCAGATTGGGAAGGAAACTTATGGAGTAGAAAGACAATTTTCCCACCTTCTGGGCCGCCTACAGCTAGGAAGCATTATGTGAAAATTATAGTGTAAGAAAATAACTTACACTACCTGTTGCTCCACTGCGATTTCTCCTCAAGGTATGTCCACTTTGAAGAAGTTCTCCTCCTCTCTTCGACGAGTTTAGCAACATGCTCTCTCGCTGCTCCCCCTCTGTGATTTCTCCTGCCCTCCTGCTCTACGACCAACTTTAGAGTTCCTCTGTCCCTCTCTTCCCCTCCCAGATCTCCCACTATCTTCCTGTCTCCACCTATATTCTTCCTTTGTCCCGCCCCCGGCATCAGATTGAAGAAGGGTCTCAACCTGAAACGTCACCCATTCCTTCTCTCCTGAGATGCTGCCTGACCTGCTGAGTTACTCCAGCACTTTGTGAATAAATACCTGTGAAAATTATAAATCGGCTTTCCAGTGGTGAAAATGAAAAGTTTCTCAATTTGATACTCTTTTACCGATGGCAACTGATGCAAGGGCAATAGTTAATTTTAAATCTGAAATCACTTTGCGTAGCATATATATATATGAAAAGATATAGGGCAAGTGTGAGGTTAGGTTGCAAATCTGTTACAGAGCAGTGAAAAGATTTGTGGAGCTAAATGCCCCTTTTCCCTTTCTTATGTTGCTGTAGTGTGTCAAAGAAGCAGCCCAGTGAACAACTAAATAGACCAAGTTTATGCAGTGAACACCATATAACCTCAAGAATCTAATTATTATTTTGCTTTTAAAAGGACTACCTTTTCCTCTAATGCAGCCATTCTTTCCTTCAGATGTAGCTGAAGTCTTTCATTGGACTCTGACAGTAGTTTATCTACCGTGTCTGATAAGCGCTTATTGTGTTCTTCGTTCATCTTTTCTCTCTGCCGAGCCTTGTGGATAAATAATGGGTAGATTAAGAGAATGGGATTAACAAAAATACATTAACTGCCAGTTGGCCAATATACAATAAATAAGGTATTTTTAACGCACGAGAACATGCTTAATTTCAAATACATGCACTTGTCCAAGGGAATAAGAACGTCATACTCATGTTAAACATACTTCATATTTACCTCGTACCCAAAAGCTTTATAACGTATGAATAGATATTTGGCACACAGAAAAGAATCAAGTTTAGTGAAAAGCTATTGAAACATTTGGCTACGCTGTCTTACCCATTAAGCGTTTCCCAACATTAACAGTTTTAATTTCAGATTTCAAGCATCTGCAGTTTTGTGCTTAATTTTCAAGTATTTGTCTATCTCCAAAATGTCTACTGTCCAAAATGATTTTTTTTGTGATCATCGTTTAAGGGAAAAGAAAATAATGTGAAAATCATCCAGCACTGTGATTTTAATGTGGTAATTATGTTTGATTAAAAATTGAAATTAGCCTGTTTTTGAAATGGTAATTAAACAGATGCATAAACATAATTAGCCTGACAAATGTAGCATAAACGTGGGATGAGACACTATCCCAACATTCAGTGAAATGTGCATTATATTTTTTCGTAGATTTGGTGCGATAAATAACTAATATTGGCATCCAAACAACACATGGAAAATAAAAATTCAATGATTTTTATTGAAAAGCAGAGTAATGTATTTACTCTGCAACTCAGCAGGTGACAAAGGTCTTTATGGAATCTCCTGGAGCAGTCTATTCCAAACAAAGGTACTCTACTACAAATAAATGCCTTTGAACTCTTGTTCTAGTAAATGGCATCCAGGATTTCAGGTAAGGAGGGTGCTCAGAATAAAGAGAATTGAGGAATTTTATTCCCCACGTTTCAATATATTAAAAATATTGATCATAAAAAAGCATGCAAGTCATATCAAAGTTTTAGATTTTTCGGAGTAGTCAGCTGAAGAACTAAACCACTGCAACGGATTTGGGAGTTTACTTTTGAAGTAAAGTAGTCCATAGTCTATATATTGTGAATAAATGTATAAAGTTACAGTAGAATCCATGCACTGATGTTACGAGCTGCATAAGATTCCATTTTTAGTTTCAGATTTATCATTTTATTTTCAATAAATGTTAGTAACATGAACACCCCCCCCTCCACCATCAACATACTCGCTGCAATTCTTGATTCTTTTCTTCGAGCTGTGCCTCCAACTGCCGTAACCTTTCTTCAATGTTTCCATGCCTTTCTTCAGCCTGACAAATAAATAAATATCATTGTCAAATAACTCAAGGATTGCACTTTGAAATGATAAATCTCTACGAAAGTTCAAAGTTTCCCAAGATGCACAGTTCCAGTTTAGAGTAAGCTTCAGCCAGTGGTCACAAAGCCTGTTGTAAGTGGCATTTTATGAAAAGATGACAGAAGCGAAATGATGATTTAAAGAATCGTTGTGCGTATTTTTGAAGCTTTAATGTTCAGCAAGCTCATGACAAGGTCTCGGTTTCAAGTGCCACTGATTGCGGAAGGCAATAAGTCGCAAGCACAAGGCAGTGACCGGAATATTGTGTATTCTACCTTCCTAAGCATGGAGCTCAGTTCCATCAGTTTAGCCTCCATGAGAGTAGACTCTTCAGAAGAAAGGGAAGGATCAGACTAAGAAAGGCAAAAAGGTACAGGAAACAGTAGAAAGGTTACTGTTGTTAAGACTATCATACTAATAGGGAAGAGAGAAGATGAATACTGGTTAAAAATCAGTTTCTTCAGAAATGTTAAACAAGTATGAAATAAGAGGATATCAGGCATAAGCTCATGGAAGAGGACATATACATGGACCAATTTTAATGTACACTGACTTAAACAATGCGCAAGTATTAACAGAATGGCTCAGTTATGCACGTATTAAACATATTATGATATGCAAAGAGTTACCCTAAACATTTTTGCAATTTATGGATATGCGATTTTAATCTCAAACTATATTCAAAACTGATCCAATTGATTATTATACTTCATGAAAGTAAATCTTCAGAAGTACACAAAATTGGATTTCAATGCAGAAACCGCGCTTACTCATTTTGTCCATCATCCATACCAGATGTATAACACTCTGTCAAGTTGCCTGGTCTTCAAGCAGCATATGGCTACAGCTAACATCCTGTACTGAAGATATAACCTCAGGAATTGGGGGAAAAAAATGGTCTTTTAAAAATTCTTGGCTGCCTGCGACTGTTTAGATCTTACTATAAATTTATAGTAAGGCAGTTCCCCCTGTAGCTCAGAAATAACTTAAGGCAGATCCCCAAAGACAGCCACGTTGTACTCATTTTAAATCTCCTAGCACAGGCACATCTGGGACCAATTTCTATCTCCTTGTCTGCTGGACTAGAGGTTATATTTTGCCAACATAATGAGAGAATTCTCAATGGTGCAAAGTGCTGACACAGTGAAATTCTTTTTCATACAAACAGTCCAGTCAAGTAATGTCATATCCCCGATTAGCCTCGATTCTGGCTATCCCTTAGCTTTGGGCCCTTGGTCTGCTCAGCTGAAGTAGCAAGTGAAATGGTTACTAGCTTGACCCAAGATAGCTTGCAATAGCCCTCACTTCCCAAATATTAAAGATGCTATGCTTACAGGAGTGTCCAATTTAAGAGGACCATTGAAATGACCTGCATTGCCTTAAACAGAAGTATCAACTTTCCTAGAACTATAATTGGTTCATTATCCTCTCTATTTTCCATAAATTGTATGTGAATTCAATTTAATATCCATTTTATTATATTAAGTGCAACAAAATCCCTGAAGTTTAATGATCAGAAATGTTGAACTGTGCCACGAAGTACAGATGTAATTGCTTTGTTCCACCTGGCTTTGTGTATGTCAAGTCAAGAATTTTAAGCAATCAATATGCAGCAGCTCAGTTTCACAAATATTAGGATCTGAAAGGAAAGAACATGTAGGGCAATGGAACAGGGCAGCACTGTAGGGCTTGCTGGATTTCCCTTGCATAGAGCTGGTACAACTCAATGGGCTGAATTACCTCTTTCCATGAGATCAAAACAAAAAAGGGTCCTCCTTGTGAGAAATGGAAATGGCATGCAACAATATTCTTAGCAGATTTACATGATGAAATTCAGGTCTTATAGTGCAACACTGTAATAATCAATTATACATGGCAAGACATTGCTTCTTGATCCTTAATACGGAACTGTGGAGCAAATGTAATGACATCTAGGTCACCACATTTGGGAGAATTTCCTTTAAGTTGTGGAATGGATGGGTGGGTAGAAAATTGGCTTCATGAAAGGAAGCAGAAGATGGTGGAAGGTTGTTTGTCGGACTGAGGCCTGTGACCAGTGGTATGTATCAGGGTTCGGTGCTGTGCCCATTGCTGTTTGGCATCTGTATCACTTATTTGGATGATAATGTACATGGCATGATAGCAAGATAACCCTAAAATGGATGGTATTGTATTGTAGATAGTGAAGATTGTTGTCAAAAAATGGCAGTAGGATCTTAATCAGTTGGGCAGGTGAGCTGAGGAATGGTTGATGGAATTTAATAAAGAGAAATGGGATGTGTTGCATTTTGGGAAGGCTAACTTGGGCAGGACCCACACAGTGAATGTAGAGCAGGGAGATCTAGGAGTGCAGGTACATAGTTCCTTGAAAGTGGTGTCACAGGTAGACACCCTTAAAGGGTCTCGAACCGAAACATCACCAATCCATGTTTTCTAGCACGTTGTGGCCAATTCCATTAGTCTTGTTATATTGCATCCCATCATCCAAATACACTTATGCCCTTATACTTTGTACACTTATACACTTATACTTTGTCGGTATGGAACAACAAACTGAAGCACCTCGTCTTCATTTGCTTAGAGCGCTATGTATGATTTTGATGTGATGATTATTCTTCTTTCATTTAGGGTTCAAATTTGATAAGTGACTGTTTCTCAAAACACCCTTGCAACATTGTACAGATCAAAAGTACTGCCGTAGGTACTTAAGCTCAACGATTTAGATTTGCAGGATAAGTGCTGAAAATAACAGCATTCAAGCCGAAGCAGTCCCGTGGATAATATTTTGCAAATCTTATCTATGATAAGATCTTTTGTTATCTGAGCATAAAGCACCTATCACTTAGTGTATTAGAACTCAGAGATGATAAAGGTTTTGGGTCATACAGACCCAAAGAGGCTAGATTGGTTATAACCTCAGAAATTTCATTTTTCCATTCTGGATAATCATATCCTTTTAAAAAGAGGTAAAAATCCATAAATAATCCATCAACTTTGAATTTTCAAAGTTTGTTACTCAGCACTAAGCAAACGTGATAATATAATAAAAATGTTAGTACTAAAGGATGCAGTTTTCCCACTTATTTAATTCACTTTAAACATGGTCATTAACTTAATGCACCTTGTAGATACTACATCCTACCTTTGTGAGTGCTGCCACTCTTTGTGCCAACTCTGCCTCTACTTCCGGTAGTGTTTCTGCCTTTCTGAGCGTCTGCTGCAGTTTTTGTTCAGCTAGTTCCAGCCGCTCCTGCATCTGACGGTTCTTCTCTTCACTCTATATTTTCAGTTTTAAAGCATATTTCATTTAGTCAGTTTACACATAGTCAGAGAAACATTTGCAAAACAAATCTAATTCATATCCGTGCAGATCAGAGAAAATCCAACTAATGTGGGAAGAGAATGAGATTTTAAAGCACTTAGCCCAACAGTTGTGGCCTGAAGCTCAAGCTGATCATTCAATGGTACTGAGTGAATATTAGATACGTTGCTTTTAATCGGGGAATTAAATAAAGGCCCTAAAAGCCCAAATCTCGTTCACAGGATTCCACATCGCAAGACTAGGAATTATTTTAATATTCTCTTCAACTTTCTTCACTGGATGATTTCCCAATCACTTTCTGACAATTTCTGTCTTGCATGTAACAGTAGACTCCCACCAAACATTATTTGAATTTGATTAACACCTTCGCTACAAGGCAGCAAATCCATTTGCAAATCTGGAAATGAATAATAAAAAAATTGCCCCTTTATTCTATACCTAGACTTTCATCTTGACTGGAGACCAAAATGAGGTGATGGTGAGTTATAATCTAAATAAATATTTGGTATCACATAACATAAGTGTTCCTTTTTTCCCCAAAATATTCAAAAGGTTAAAACTCCAGTATAATAAAGACAGTGGGTAATTTTATGGTAGACACAAATTGCTGGAGTAACTCAGCGGGACAGGCAGCATTTCTAGTCAAAGTCAAAGTCAAAGTCAATTTTATTGTCAATCCTCAGCCAGTTTACACAGACAGAAAATCGAAATACCGTTTCCCACAATCCCGAGGAACAAAGTGCATAAAACTAAGTTAAAATTAAAAAGGCACAGCAAACAACAATCAACATAAAATATAAAATATAGTCACTTCAAATGCTTTAAATTTTTTTATTAAAAGTGTCTGGTGCTGGATGTGCGTGTGTGTGGGGTGTTAAAGTCCAGGTCCAATAGGGGCAGGGGAGAGAGGAGGAAGGGAGGGGAGAGAGTTCAGCATCCTGACAGCCTGGTGGAAAAAACTGTTCTTTAGTCGGGTGGTGCTTGACCTCAGGCTGCGAAACCTTCTCCCTGAAGGCAGGAGGGTGAAGAGGCTGTTGGAGGGGTGGGAGGGGTCACCCACAATGCTCAATGCTTTGCGGGTGAGGCGGGTGGTGTAAAGGACCAGGAGTGTTGGGAGTGAGGCTCCAGTGATCCTCTCAGCAGTGTTCACTATGCGCTGCAGGGTCTTGCGGCTGGAGGCTGTGCAGCTGCCGAACCACACAGTGATGCAGCTGCTGAGGATGCTCTCGATGGCGCCTCGGTAAAAAGTGTACATGATGGGTGTGGGGGCTCCCGCTCTCTTCAGTTTGCGGAGGAAGTAGAGGCGCTGCTGGGCTTTCTTGGCGATGGACGTGATGTTGTTGCTCCAGGAGAGATCCTCGGTGATGTTCACCCCCAGGAATTTGGTGCTGCTCACCTGCTCCACAGCAGCACCATTGATGGTCAGTGGGTTGGGGTGTTGGGTGTGCGTTCTCCTGAAGTCGACAACAATCTCCTTTGTTTTCTCCACATTCAGGAAGAGATTGTTGTCTGTGCACCACGCGGCCAGCTGGTCCACCTCCTTCCTGTAGTGGGTTTCGTCGTTGTTGCTGATGAGACCCACCACTGTTGTGTCATCCGCAAACTTGACGAAGTGGTTGGAGCTGTAGGTGGGTGTGCAGTCGTGGGTCAGCAAGGTGAAGAGCAGGGGGCTTAGCACACATCCTTGTGGGGCACCCGTACTCAGCGTGATGGTGTCCGATGTGTTGCTGCCGACCCGTACGGTCTGGGGTCTGGCAGTGAGGAAGTCCAGCAGCCAGTTGCAGAGAAGGGGGCTGAGGCCCAGATTTGTTAGTTTACAAACCAGCTGCTGGGGGATGATGGTGTTGAATGCTGAGCTAAAGTCTATGAACAGCATCCTAACATATGAGTTTTTAGTGTCCAAGTGGGTGAGGGCTGGGTGTAGAGCAGAGGAGATGGCATCCTCAGTGGACCGCTTAGCTCGATATGCAAACTGAAACGGGTCCAGGGAGGGGGGGAGGTTGGATCTGATCTGCTTCATGACCAGCCTCTCGAAGCACTTCATGATGGTTGAAGTCAGCGCTACAGGGTGGTAGTCGTTGAAGCAGGATGGAGAAGACTTCTTGGGCACAGGTATGATGGTGGTTTCTTTGAAGCACAAGGGAACAACAGCCTGGCTCAGGGAGATGATGAAGATGTCTGTGAGGACATCTGTGAGCTCAGCTGCGCTGTCTTTTAGCACACGACCAGGAATGTTGTCAGGTCCAGAAGCTTTCCGGGTGTTAATCCTTAACAGTGTGCTCCTCACACTGCCTGGAGACAGACAAATAGCCTGGTCGTTGGGGGGGGGGGAGTTGTTTTCTGCGCAGGTGTGTTGCTCTGTGCTTCAAAGCGTGCGAAGAAGCCGTTGAGGTCGTTCAAGAGAGAGGTGTCACTGTCACAGGTCTGTGGTAAGGGTTTGTAGTCCGTGATAGTCCTAATACCCTTCCACAGGCTCCGTGTGTCTCTGCTGTCACTGAAGTGGGCTGTGATGCGCCGGGTGTAGTGTTGTTTGGCTTTCCTGATGCCACTGGAAAGGTTGGCCCTGGCTGCTCTGAGACCGGCTGGATTGCCCTCTCTGAAGGCAGCGTTGCGGACCCTCAGCAGCCCATGGACCTCCCCTGTCAGCCATGGCTTCTGGTTAGCCCGGATGGTGATGGCTCTGGTGTGGGTCACATCGTCAATGCATTTGGTGATGTAGCCTGTAACTGTCTCTGTGTATTCCTGAATGTTGGTTGTGTTGTTGTATGTTGCTGCCTGCTTGAACATGTCCCAGTCTGTAGTCTCAAAGCAGTTTTGGAGTGCAGCTGTGCTGTCCTCTGACCACACACGTACCTCTTTTGAAACCGGTTTGGTGACTTTCACCCGGGGTCTGTATGCCGGTTTCAGCAGAACGGTGAGGTGATCAGAGAGGCCGATGTGGGGGAGGGGGGAAGCCTTGTATGCTCCTTTGATGGTCGTGTAGACAAGGTCCAAGGTGTTGTTTTCTCGTGTTGGGAAATCAACATGCTGGTATACTTTGGGCATGACAGTTTTTAGGTTAGCATGGTTGAAGTCCCCAGCTACGATGAGAAAGCCATCTGGGTGTGCTGTCTGCTGCTCAGAGATGGCCCGGTACAGTTCGCAGAGTGCCTCCTCTCTGTCCTTGTTGTTGGAACTGGGAGGGATGTAAACAGCGACTAACAGGATAGCTGTTAGCTCTCTCGGGAGGTAGAAAGGTCGGCACTTCACAACCATAAACTCCGCCAGCGGTGAACAGTGTTTGTAGACCAACACAGCGTCCCGACACCAAGCATCACTGATGTAAACAATCACACCGCCGCCGCGAGTCTTCCCCCCGCTAACCGTAGCTCTGTCCGATCGGTAGCATGTTAGCCGGTCGAGCTGAACAGCGGAGTCCGGGATGTTGTCATTAAGCCATGTTTCCGTAAAAACGTAAACACAGCATTCCCTCACCTCACGCTGGGTCGACCGGAGAAGTCTTATAGTGTCCATTTTATTGTCCAGTGAGCGTACATTAGCCATTAGCATGCTCGGAATAGCCGGTCTGTGTGGGCTAGCCGCTAGCCTAGCCCGGATGCCTCCGCGCTTACCCCTCTTCTGCTTCCTCTTACACCGCCTGCGGCGTCTCCTTTCCAGCCGGGGGGCAGCACTCGAGGCCGAGGTCGAGGCCAGGCAGAGTATTCTGAGGCCGCTAAGTTCCTCTGCAAGCGTAGCGTCCAGTGTTGATGATGTTGTTTTCTTGTCCAGCAAGAACTCACGACTATACTGTCTACTGCTGACTGTCCAGAGTTGTTGAAGTGACAAACATGACGAACTTGAAAAAACATTAAAAACACTCGAAAAATCGGGAGAGCGTGGGGCCGCTGCGTCTGCACGCGCTGCCATCAAAGAGAGAAGGAATGGGTGATGTTTCAGGTCAAGACCCTTCTTCAGACTGATGTCGGGGGAGTGGGCGGGATAAAGATAGAATGTAGTCGGAGACAGTAAGACTGGTGGGAGAACTGGGAAGGGGGAGGGATAGAGAGGGCTATTTAAAGTTAGAGAAGTCAATGTTTATACCGCTGGGGTGTAAGCTACCCAAGCGAAATATGAGGTGCTGTTCCTCCAATTTGCGCTGGGCCTCACTCTGACAATGAAGGAGGCCCAGGACAGAAAGGTCAGATTGGGAATGGGAGGGGGATTTGAAGTGCTGAGCAACTGGGAGATCAGGTAAATTAAGACGGACTGAGCTGTTCAGCAAAATGATTGCCGAGCCTGCGCTTGGTCTCGCCGATGTAGAGTTGACACCTGGAACAGCGGATACAATAGATGAGGTTGGAGGAGGAGCAGGTGAACCTCTGCCTCACCTGGAAAAACTGTTTGGGTCCTTGGATGGAGTCGAGAAGGAGGTAAAGGGACAGATTTTGCATCTCCTGCGGTTGCAGGGGAAAGTACCTGGGGAGGGGGTGGTTTGGGTGGGAAGGGACGAGTTGACCAGGAAGTTTCGGAGAGAACAGCCTCAGCGGAAAGCAGAAAGGGGTGGAGATGGGAAGATGTGGCCAGTAGTGGGATCACGTTGGAGGTGGCGAAAATGATGGAGGATTATGTGCTGTATGCGACGGCTGATGGGGTGGAAGGTGAAGACAAGGGGGACTATCCCTGTTGTGAATGGGGTGAGGGGGAGCAAGAGCGGAGGTGTGGGATATCGAGGAGACCCGAGTGAAAGCCTCATCTATAATGGAAGAGGGGCACCCCCGTTTCCTAAAGAATGAGGACATTTCCGATGCCCTGGTATGGAAAACCTCACCCTGGACGCAGATACGGCGTAGATGGAGGAATTGGGAATGGGGGATAGAGTCTTTACAGGAAGCAGGGTGGGAAGTGTAGTCTAGATAGCTATGGGAGTCAGTAGGTTTGTAGTAGATGTCGGTCAATAGTTTGTTTCCTGTGATGGAGACAGTGAGATCTAGAAATGGTCGGGAGATGGCCCAAGTGAATTTGAGTGCAGGATGGAAATTGGTGGTGGTTAATGAAGTCAGTGAGTTCTGCATGGGTGCAGGAGGCAGCACCAATGCAGTCGTCAATGTAGCGGAGGTAGAGTTCAGGGATAGGGCCAGTGTACGCCTGGAACAATGATTGATCGACGTACCCTACAAAGAGGCAGGCATAGCTAGGGCCCATGCGAGTGCCCATAGCTATGCCTTGGATTTGAAAGAAGTGGGAGGAGTCGAAGGAGAAGTTATTGAGGATAAGGACCAGCTCTGCTAGGCGGATGAGAGTATTGGTAGACGGAAATTGGCTGGTTCTGCGGTCGAGGAAGAAACGGAGGGCTTTAAGACCTTCCGGGTGGGGGATGTAGAGTGACTGGAAATTTTTTGTTAGTTCCGTATGCTTAGCTGTAAAATTAATGGAGATTAAACTTATCTCAATATTTCTGGGAAAATCATTTTCAAATCATGAAAAACGCTGAAGAGTTTTGTAAAGCTTTGCATCCTTTCATCAGAACTCATCCCAATCGATGATTTTAATCTTTATTGATAGACTGATCAATTTCATTTCCAGATTTTTTCTCTTTTATCTTGTTTATGATTCAAAACAAATTCACACATTAAGTCAACTGTCACTTTTATTATGGGTATATCATGGATGATTAAAATTTGTTGAAACAACCATTGCCAAATTTTACCAAATATGAAATCCTTCACCACAACTGCAAGCTGTACAAGACAATAGACAAAAAGTTTAACTTGAAATATTACTTTAATATCAATTTCCAACACAGGAATATTTAGACAAAAAGTTAAAATCCACAAATGTGCATTTGCTCAGAGAAATTTTGACTGCAACCCTTTGTAGCTAAACACAAGCTCAGACATTTGACAAACTCCGTTCCATTTAAACACAATTTAAATTCCACCCGTAAAGCAGGTTATTTCTGTTAGAAATTAAAACAGAACAGAACTCTTCTCTCTAATACTTCAATAGAGACACCAGGTGAATATTAGATGTTCTAATATGGAAACAGCTGTTTTCACATATTTTATGTTGGACACCGTGAAGCAATTAATTGCTATCACTAAAAAGCCAGGATTCACAAGTGTTCTTTTAATAACCAACATCTCTGTTTCTCTCTTTTCCACATGATTTTATTTTCATTTGGTGCTTTATTACCAATCAATAGAAATATGCACAATAGAATACTTAGAGCATTTTTGTAAATGAATGCCGATACCTGTATGTACATGGCATCTTTATTCGCAAGTTCGTTTTCAAGTTTATCATTGAGATCATGTACAGATGTAGTTTCTCGTTGTGCATTGAGGTAGCGTTTTTCAAGCGTTGTTATTCTTTCCTCCATGTCGTCTTTTTGAGCCATAGCCTATTATAATTAGAAGTTTGAGGTTTAGTTACTGCTCCTTCTCCATTCAATGCATCCACCACTCCATTCAATCTGCTGCAGAAAGCAAATCAGTCCATGTTGATCTCTAAGTATTTCCTTCTTGTGTGGGTGCCACAACCTTGTATCACATCCGACCAACAACTAGAGAGCAGTCTTGAGCTACCATCTACCTCATTAGAGACCTCGACCTATCTTTGATCGGACTTCACTGGAGTCCGTCTTGCACTAAATGTTATTTCACGATATTCCCTTTATCAAGTATCTGTACACCGTTGATGGCTCAATTGTAATCATATATTGTCTTTCCGCTGCTTGGTTAGTATACAACAAAAGCTTTTCACTGTGCCTCGGTACACGCAACGATAAACTCAAGCATGTTTGAGAATTTTGATAAATGTTCAGATCACTTTAACGTGCTATGAAAATCTTCCTTGCATGTCCTCCCCAGGTTACAAGCACCCAATTTGTGGACCGCCCGTACATGCGCACGAGCATTTGAGAGATTGTGGTATTGGGGACATCGCCTGCCAGCAGGGAATGGTACATTTTTGCGTGCCTTCTCTCCCTGTCCCAAGCCAAGCAGAGATATAGAAGCGCTGAACAAATTTAGTCGCTCACTGATTTATTGAGACCAGCTGTCGGCCATTATTCCCACGCCTGCCCGCTCTCCTGTCAAGATGATCCTCTCCCGTGCACTGCTTCTGTTTATTTTGGACTGATGAATTGTTCAGGTCACGAGCAGTCGTAGACTGGGGAGGACCTGTATGCCAGTACCCACTGCATGGAAACAATACTTTCCTAGCCAAATATATATCCTGTGAACACAATGTAATTTTCTCCAATATCTCTGCCACAAAGCAGGCAGCATTCACTATCTTACCTGCCAGCAAAGAAACATGAACTTGTTCAATTCCCTGGCATAGGGGATCCACCCATCAACCTGCCCTATGGTTCATGACCATGTAGCTGGTAATAGCTACAGAACATGGAGTTAATAATAACTAGACACTAGCTACGATTCCCTGCCTCATCCATGCAGTTATGTGTTTTAAATGTCAATAATAACTAACCAAACTCTTACAAATCCTTTAAATCATCACTTTTCAGCATGTAATTCACACTTTTTGGTAACTTTACCTTCATATTCTTACCTCGCGAAAGTCCCTCTGAAGCTTAGTGTTCATTTCCTCAGACTTAATCAAGTCTTTGCGGGCTGTCTCCAGATCCTCTTCAAGTTCTGATACTCTACCAGAGAGAGCAACCAGTCGATCCTTCATCTGCCCGTTTTCCTTGCTTTGTTTGTCTACTGTTTCCTGAAGCTCTATTACTTTAATCAAATCTTCATCGTGGCTGATAGAACTATTAGACATCCTCTAAAATAAAAAGCACCACAAGTCTTTTGTTAATTGCCTCTGATTGTAAACTGGCTTTTCCAAAGAAGAATGCGGCAAAACTCCTTGAGAAAACGTGTGATTTTGAGAATACCTGCAGAATGGAGGCTACCATTATTCGCTGAACTACATTCTTGTGTGTGGTAAAGTCACCAGCAAATCGATGCATGTGACGATATGAACATGGGAGATTTAAGCCCACAGTGGAAAAACTGGGTCCAAATGCAATCCTACCAGGAGACAAGCTAATAAAACTCTATAGTCCTGATGCCATTTTAGTGGCAGTCATGGCTTATGCATTGTCTTGATTGGAACTACAAATCTTTGGAGAGCAAGCCGTATGCTTGATCCATATCAGTATTCCTGACTTATTTGCCACCTTCCCTGCCACTGTGCTCATATTAAATTTGTTTATAAAAATTAAATACATTAACATTTTTGTAAGAATGCAAGTTTTTTAATGCGCTTTTGAGAAATTATCTATATCTGCATTACCAAGATACGAAGCTTATTATGTAATCTCATGCTTTGAATCTTCATTTCTTAAGAGATCATCCCGTTGTACCAATTACATTACTGCAAGTATCGTGTAGGAAGGAACTCCAGATGCTGGTTTAAACCGAAGATAGACAAAAAGCTGGAGTAACTCAGCGGGACAGGCAGCATCTCTGGAGATAAGGAACGGGTGACGTTTCAGGTCGAGACCCTTCTTCAGACTGGAAGTATCTACCAGTCAACAACGTGGTTATTTATAGGAAGGAAACGAAAAAATGCAATTAAAAAATCTATGCTTATGAAACATACCACGCCATTTGTGCTAGGTAAATTATCACCACCACGACTTTCATCTGATGTATCTGCTATGATTTTCTTTGGAGGATGGATGTTTTGCTCTTTAAATAAGGAGAGCTGAAAGAAATTACAGTAAATCGCATAATTAAAATGAACATATTGGTAATTCATAAATGTTGCAATTAAGTTTTATGTTATAAATACATTTGCTGCTGAATTAGAGAATGTAAACGTTGCCAATTATGCACGGCCTGTGCAAAACAAAAAGAAACGTTTCCTTGGTGGAATGTTCAGGATTCTGCCTGATTTTATAAATCGCAGAAGTTGAAAATGAAAATAGGCTAATGGCAGCAAAGACCCCATATATGGAACACCTGATGCCCAAGTTAGAATTTAATGCACCCAGCAAAAGCTGAAACCTCACCATGGCTTACAAATCTAATTTTAGTGACCTTTCTAGTGTTACACTCATTATACGTGCTTATATTTCTGTACATTCCCAGAGTTTGTTGTGTTACTTAGACGCACTCTGAATTGTGGTAGAACAAGGGTTCCCAACCTGGGGTAAATTTACCCCCAGGGTTAGATTTCGCCAACCCAGGGGGTAAATGTGATGATTCTGGATTTGTACATATTGACTGAATGTGTTTGGTTCTAGTATCCCCGGTATCTGTTCATCATTAGTTGTTCATAAATAAGTGAAATAACATTGTTATGTGCTATTATTATTGCTATTTGAACTTAAAATAATGTTAAAAACGGTATTTTTAAATTTCCCCTTTGTCGGTTGCTTTATTATGGCAGAAGTGTAAACTCAAATTATTGAACAAAACAGGGTGGGGGTAAATTTACTTTCGAAAAGTTGCAAAGGGGTAAACGGGACGAAAAAAGTTGGGAACCCCCGTGGTAGAACATTCGGGTGCAGTTAAATTCCAGGAATGCCCAACATTAAAACCCACCTCTTTCTCTCTAATTACAATTTCTTCTTCTAAAGCACTAACTCTTTCTAGTGCTACTCGTAACCGCTCCCGCACCTGGAAAAGAGCAAAATTTAGGTTAAGAATTCAATATGTATGTTGTGGTTTTCATTCTTATTTGAATTGACACATCATTAAAGTTGGTTTCTGGCTCGATATAGGGAATTATGTGTATTGTCGTGCAATTTCTCAATTAACTATAAAAATAACAAACACACAAAGGGCGTGGTAATTTCTTCACATCTTTCTCCTTGGTTCAGCTTGTTTTGCTTGAATCACGTTGGAATGTTTGCAGCAGCCTTCTGTAAATGCAATTTGCTTTCAAAATCTACGGTTATTTCCCCCCACCCAACTGCTTTGACATTCACTTTACCCATTCCGCAACAATTAAGAATTTTAACTCTCTTAATTCAGTCATCATAAGCACATCAAAAAAAGGGAACTTATTTGTAGATATGATTTATAAAATAACTCTTGCTGCTGTGTAACCATAAATTGGTGCTCAGAGGACAGGAAGGACATTTGATGCCTTTAATTCCAAGCCATTCTATAATAGAACTGGAGTTTAAACAATCATTACTTCCAAGGTCACAATCTACACTTTCCAAAGTTTAAGGTTTGGTAAAGTAAAAGGGAGCAGGGCAGGAGCAAGAAATTATAAGAGTAAATGCACAATGCAATCGCCAATTTAATTTACACAGAAATACAATGTTTGTAATATTATGTAAACATTATTGATTGAACTAATTTCAGCAATGACATTATCAAGTCAAGGTTTCTCAGTGATACTCAGGTAAAATCTAACCCACGCCAACATGGCTAATTTAGAGCTTATAGAACTGAGCTTACGGGCAGGGAATGAAAAAGATGAAATCTGAAGGAATGGATATGTTCAGAAAAGAGTCTACTACATTAGATGAAGTAGATAAAGTAGTGCCCAAATTGGGGTAATGGTGTCTAAATTGGTGAAAGCTCAATTTTAATGGTAATAGACGGGAACATGCAAAAGTTGATTGGAGTAGTTTGTTTGTGAACAAAAGAACAGCGGGAAAGTGGGGTGCTTTTAAAAGTGTGGGAGTGAGATTTCAAGACCTGCACATTCCTGTAAGAGTGAAGGGCAAGGCAGGTAGAGTAAGGAAACTTAGATGAAAGAAATTGAGGCTCCGGTCAGGAAAAAGGAGGCATAGGTCAGGTGTAGGCAGCAGGGATCAAGCGTATTCCTGAAGGACCTTAGGGGATTGAGGAGCATGCTCAAGAAGGAAATCAGGAGAGCAAAAAGGGAGGATGAGATAGCGCTGGCAAATAAGATTAAGAGGCATGCAAAGAGATGCTAAGGGTAAAAGGGTAACGAGAGAGATTAGGGCTACTCTGAAACCAAGGTGGTCATCTATTTGTGGAGCTGCAGGGGATATATAAGATCCTCCATGAATGTTTCTCCCTTGTTTTTCCCATGAAGACATGAAAACTACGGAACTTAGGAAAGATAATGGCCTTGCGGGACAGTCCATATTATAGACAAGGAGGTGCTGGATGTAATACGTATGAAAGTAGGTAAATCTTCTGGGCCTGAACAGGTATAGTCACAGAGACTGTGGGAAGGTAGGAAAGAAACTGCAGGAGCCATGGCTGAAATATATAAACTGGCGAGGTGTCAGAAGACTGAAAAGCGGCTAATGTTGCATCTCTATTTAAGAGAAAAGAAAAACCTGGGAACTGTAGACCTGTAGGCTTAACTGCAGTAGAAAAGTATACTAGAAAGGATTCCAAAGGATAAAATATACATGCATTTGAAAATCAAGGGCCGATTGGCAACATCTGGCATGGTTTTATGCATGGGAGATAGTGACTCACAAATTTCATTGATTTTTTTTGAAGTAACCACGATTGATGAGGCCAGGGCCATGGATGTCGATCATATGGACCAGTAAAGCATCCAGTAAGGTTCCATAATTGCAGGCTGCTCTAAAAGGTTATATCACAAGGGATCCAGGGAGAACCAGCTGACTGATAAAGAATTGGCTTTATGGTAGGAAACAGGGTAATGTGGGAAGGATGTTTTCCAGGTTGGACGCCTGTGACTAGAAGTGTGCCTCAAGAGTTGGTGCCCGTAACTGCTCCCATGCATGGAAAATAGCAACATTTATGTTAAGAATTCAATATGCGTGAATTCAATAGGCATGCCAAACGCCTTCTTCACCAATCTCTACCACCATAAGGGCAGAGTTGAAGAAATGCAGAATCCTCGGCAGACTGCAAGGAAATGGTTCCAGAAAGAGAGAGGGATGAGGCTCGAGATGGATTTGAGAAAGTTGATCAGAATTTCAGATAATCAAGAGGGCGATGAATGGTGAGATTGGTGTGAATAAGAACAAGTAGAGGTTAGATACACTGAAGTTTGTGGATGGTGTTAGATGGTCCAAAGAATCACAACAATTTTAATTCTGAAGATAATAGAAAGCACAGCTGCAACAACAGGAGGGCCATAACATTAACACTCAAAATCTGTTAATAAGTTTTTTTTAAATGGCGACTCTCATTACGAGGGAGAATGCGATCCAAGTCTCAATTATTTGCCCTCGTTCTATTTGCCTCAAAACAGCATTTGACGGAATATGTAAAAGATAGATTTTCTTGCTTAAAATCTCTTCCTACTTTTATTCTTCACCAGCCCCCATTCCAACCTGTTGCTTACTGACAGGTTCCCTCGAAACAGTAGCACCCCTACCAAAATATTTAACCAAAGGTATAAATCAGCCAAAAGGTTCATTCTTTTTAGGTCAACTGGAGTGAATAAGGTATTATCTCAGCATCATTTTTGATTATCGTAATCTGAGAAACCGGGAAAAGCAAACCATTGTGAAATTTAATGACAGAGATAATTTGATATTCAGAAACACAATACCTTTTCATCTAAAGCTTTGTGGTGTTCAAATAATGATTTGAGTGCTTTAAGAACTTCCACTTCACTAGATACACCTGCTGGCGATTGAGCTTGTCTCTTCACTACAGTCATTCTGAGTGACCGCTCATGTCTGGAAACAAGACATTCAAGGTGTTCTAAAAGTAGCTGCAAAATAAAAATTCAATAAATGTCATATTTAAACACTTTCACAATATTTACCAGTGCAGTATTTGTGTTGTAGGTACACTGGAGTCACAGAATAATTAATTTGTCTCAATGAATTATTAAAACTGGTGCTAAAACAATAATAGGTTTAATTTTGTAGGTCACACCCTGCACTTTCCAATGAGAATTAAAAGTAAATACACCGGAAGATTTTATATACATACGCAGGCCACTTCATCACAAACTTAACAAATAAAAAAGACCTGAAGTCAATAGCTGAAATAAAGTCAGTCTGAAGAACAGTCTCGAAATGTCACCCATTCCTTCTCTCCAGAGATGCTGAGTTACTCCATCATTTTGTGTCTACCTTCGATTTAAACCAGCATATGCATTCTTTCCCACACACGCTGAAATAAACCCCTGCCTCAAGTTCTCCGTCAACCCTAAAACCAGGTCCATAGATCTTTCCAAAACCTGAGCCAAGTGGCTATTGGTTATTAGGAAGAGCTACAAAAAGGAGAATCTGTACTGTGGTATAATTCACCAAATCCGGAAGACCAAAGACAGTCTTTGGCTCGATTACCAGGCAGATTTAATAGTTCTACATTGGCTCCTGTAGCTACATTGGCTATATTGTCAGCCGACTCAGCACAAAGTAGAAATAATATCCGACAGTTCCAAATCTAAATAACAAAATAGTTAATCATAATGTTGTGGTCATCAGGCACTCACTCCTAGAGTGCTTGTTAATACGAAGAAAGGAATGCTGAAAGCTATATGGTTAAATTACTTACAACAGTTTAATAGAGCACCAAGGGATAACACTGCCAAAAAAATATTTGCACAGTTCAAATCTTGAAAAACAACAGCAACAGTGCAAGCAATTAATATATTTTTAAACTTGATTTGCTTTGAGCTACTCTGACCACTTTGCTAGGTTTCAAAGTCCAAGTGTCAACACACTTTCCACAGCTTAATCCCAGCTTCCCAAATTCATAAATTGCATGATTGTTTGGGAAAGGAGAAGGGAAGGCAAAATGTTAAAAACGATGGCCATCCAACAAATACCATTTAATGTTCAGCAATGCACCTGAAAAGCTAATTCTACTCCTCTCCACAGTCGCTGTCTGATCTGCTGAGTACAGCATTTTGTTACTTATTTTGCATTAAGTGAGATGTAGAAATCAGAAGCCCACTAATCTTATAACAAAGAAACATGTGTTTACTTTTAAAAGAAGAAACAAAGAATACTACTGTATTTACAGGCTTGTAATTGGCAGCTCCATGAGCAACCTTCAGTATAGTTGCAAGTTAAATCAAATTAAATGAACAATTGCTTATTCTGAACACTTACCCGAGTGTTATTTCGTTCTGCTTTCAATTCAGAAATTTCTTCTTCCCGTTCCAGCAAATGCTCTCTGCATATATTTAGTTCTTTTGTAAGTGCTGCAAACTCCTGGGGAAAAAAAATGCAACTATTTCAAATTCTGGGCATTTCACTTCTTAAAGGCACTCAAAATAGAAAAATGTTATCCTCTTTCCGAACCAGGAAATAATTTGCACCATAAAAGCATATTATCACTTGATGCTTGTTTATTGCAACCCAGCTACTATCTACACCTATTTATCAGAAATGTACAGTATTTGTTTGAGACAAGAATGACTAGCCCTAGACAAATGGAAATCACAGGTCAAATGAGCATGTAAGCTGCAATCAATAAAGGAGTATTAAATGGTAATGGCCAGGACATTAAGGAAACTTCATAATTTTGAATTTTTAAAAATTATTCTCATTCTATTCTCCCAGATCCAAGTTTCTTGCCCACCAAATGTGAAGATATCTATTTCTTGGAGGGAGAATATTATCAGGTTTGTGAGTATTCATAAATTCTCAAAGTAGAATTAGGCCATTCGGCCCATCAATACTACTCCACCATTCAATCGTGGCTGATCTATCTTCCCCTCTCAACTCCATTCTCCTGCCTTCTCACTATAACCCTTGACACACATTCTATAAAAAATTATATATTAGTGAGAAGCCAAAATAGTAGATGCAAGTAAGTCAGACAGGATGCAGCTATGATAGACAACTCATGCTCAATAACAGACAAGATAAAACTTACTAGCATGGCAAGTTCACACTGAAGGAACTGCAAATGTTGAATACGCAAAAGGGCACAGAGATGCTGCCTGATGTGCTGAGATACTCCAGCATTTTGTGCCCTTCTGGAATATGCCAACAGTACAAGCATTGTACATTTGGAGCAGGCCTTCATAGGAAATTAGAACTTTTGGAGTTATAGAAATAGTTGGGTTAACTACGGCTGATGATATTTGTGGCAGCTTCCGTAAATTTGCCTTTTGAAAAATATATTTCTGGAATCCAAGTGCAACTGGCAAGGATAGCATTTTACTGCCCACCCCCAAGTGCCAATGGGGTGGTGGTATGCCACCTTAGCAGTTATAGTACTGGTGGCAAAGGGAATGAATGTTTAGGGGGTTCCACTGACCCTGGGCATGCGTGAATAGGATATTAATGCGATAAGTACCACTTGATAGCAGTGTTGACAGCACCTCCATCATTCTGCTTAAGGGAGTAGACAGACTGGGCATTAATTAATTGGATTGGAGTTCTACTTTTTGACAAAAAGGTGTATCTGGACAATTTTTCATATTGTCAGGGGGTTGCCACTGCTGCATCTATGCTCCAGCACCTTGGCCAGTGACATGGTTGGGGATGCAGACCTTCAACATTGTAGTTGCGATGTTTTATGTTTCCATCACCTTTTCTGTATCCAGTGCTCTCAGCTATTTTTTGATCTCGTCCCTTTAGGAATCAGGTAAGAAATTCCCCACAATTAGCAATTTTGTCACCATTTTTGACAACAATCTATTATTGGTTTATTAATGGGAGTGTTGTGTTGCTCGGAGGGGGGAAATTAATGATAATCCTACCGGGGGACACTCGGTCTCACACCCTGCAAATCAAAGTTCACATGAAAACAAAGCCCAGAGTTTCAGTCCCTCCAGCATGGCCATGCAATAAAGGGACTTTGAGTAACTGTTGGATAGTGTAGCACTGGAAGAATAATGGGTCATGGTCATCTGGATAATTCAACATCAATTGGAAAAGGCTCAATAATATGCATGAAACACATGAAAATAACTTGCACTCCAGAAAATTACATTACTGCAACATTTAGGATGAAAGACAGTTCAGGTGTTTTTAGTTATTTCCAGCACCTGGAGTAAACTGCTCAGTAGCACATTAATTTCTAGTTTTAAAGCAAAGTCCATACTAAACAAATAATTTGAGTACATTATCTGCAAGGTTCTAAAAAATATTGCATATCCACTTACAGGGTGAATTAATATTTGATGTAGTACCAATAAATTATTCACTTGTTAGAACACAGGTGTTTCACAAAATATCCACGTAAACAACATACCACAATTTGTCTTCCACTCAACAAATTTGTCACTCTGTTACTTGGAGCAATACAAAGTTACTGCAATGCAAAGTGACACTCTGGGCACATCTATTTTTGGATTAAAACCACAGGTCCTGTGCACCAGAACTACAAACAGCTGAAGTGATTTCACCCGTGAATCAATTAGAATTATAAACTATGGCAGATTAAGTGCAAGAGTGGTGGTGGCGGTGGCAACAGCAGGGAGGAAGGACGGGGTGGGTGTACATGTTAAGTCTGTGCCGTAGAACCTGGTGTCCAATCATCCAGGACTTCTTGTCATTGGAAACAGATCCCATTCTGTGAATACCGTGGTAGCAGGTGCACAAAAACCTATACATGCCAAAAGCATAAACACTCTTCGGAACCGAGAAGTAAATGATCCTTAACCTTGAGAGGCTGTAGGGGTGATGGGTGGGGAGGAGAGGGTGCCCTAGAAAGCCCACTTTGTCGAATGTATCCAAGGATGGAATTAAATTCAGTATTGATGTGGATTAGAGAACTGGCTGGCAGACAGGAAGCAAAGAGTATGAATAAACGGGTCCTTTTCAGAATGGCAGGCAGTGACTAGTGGGGTACCGCAAGGCTCAGTGCTGGGACCCCAGCTATTTACAATATATATTAATGATTTGGACGAGGGAATTGAATGCAACATCTCCAAGTTTGCGGATGACACGAAGCTGGGGGGCAGTGTTAGCTGTGAGGAGGATGCTAGGAGGCTGCAACGTGACTTGGATAGGTGAGGTGAGTGGGCAAATGCATGGCAGATGCAGTATAATGTGGATAAATGTGAGGTTATCCACTTCGGTGGCAAGAACAGGAAAGCAGACTATCATCTGAATGGTGGCCGACTAGGAAAAGGGGAGATGCAACGAGACCTGGGTGTCGTGGTACACCAGTCATTGAAAGTAGGCATGCAGGTGCAGCAGGCAGTGAAGAAAGCGAATGGTGTGTTGGCATTCATAGCGAGGGGATTTGAGTATAGGAGCAGGGAGGTTCTGCTGCAGTTGTACAGGGCATTGGTGAGATCACACCTGGAGTATTGCGTACAGTTTTGGTCTCCTAATCTGAGGAAAGACATTCTTGTCATAGAGGGAGTACAGAGAAGGTTCACCAGATTGATTCCTGGGATGGCAGGACTTTCATATGAAGAAAGACTGGATAGACTCGGCTTGTACTCGCTGGAATTTAGAAGATTGAGGGGAGATCTTATAGAAACTTACAAAATTCTTAAGGGGTTGGACAGGCTAGATGCAGGAAGATTGTTCCCGATGATGGGGAAGTCCAGAAGAAGGGGGTCACAGTTTAAGGATAAGGGGGAAGTCTTTTAGGACCGAGATGAGAACATTTTATTTCCAGAGAGTGGTGAATCTGTGGAATTCTCTGCCACAGAAGGTAGTTGAGGCCAGTTCATTGGCTATATTTAAGAGGGAGTTAGATGTGGCCCTTGTGGCTAAAGGGATCAGGGGATATGGAGAGAAGGCAGGTACAGGATACTGAGTTGGATGATCAGCCATGATCATATTGAATGGCAATGCAGGCTCGAAGGGCCGAATGGCCTACTCCTGCACCTATTTTCTATGTTTCTAAACTGCAATGGGGGCAAGAGAGATTTGAGGATGAAACTGGGTCTGGAGAGTTTGAGCTATTAAGCTGAACAGGCTGGATCCTTTTCCCGGGTGTGTAGGTGGCTGAAGAGCAACTTGTAGAGGTAATTAAAATCATGAGCGGCACAGATAAGGTGAATAGCCAGTCTACTCCCAGGGGAGGGAAGTCTAAAATAGAGAGGGATTTAATGAAAGAGGCGGAAGGTTTAAAAGGAACCTGAAGGACAACCCTTTCTACGCAGAGGGTTGTTGGTACGTGGAACAAACTGTTGAGGTATTGGTAGAGCCGGGTACAATTACAACATTTCAAACACAATTAGGCAGGTAAATGGATAGAAAGGGTCCAAGGATATTTGCCAGGTACAGGCAATTGTGACTAACGTATCAGCAACTTGGTCGGCATGAATGAGTCGGGCCGAAGGGCCCGTTTTTGTGCCGTTTAGCTCTCGTATACTCAAAGCCTTAAAATAAATGTAGTCAGCACTATATCACAGACATTCTCTGTTCCCTCCATCTTATGCCTTTCTGCAGAAGCACAGAGAGAACATTTGTTGTCTTACTTTTCCAATTCTGATGAAAGATTGACCCCAAATATTAGTGCTCTTTATCAAAGGGCATGCTCAATCTGTTTAATTCTAGCATTTATTGGTATTGTTTC
Organism: Rhinoraja longicauda; assembly: GCF_053455715.1. Classification (NCBI taxonomy): domain Eukaryota; kingdom Metazoa; phylum Chordata; class Chondrichthyes; order Rajiformes; family Arhynchobatidae; genus Rhinoraja; species Rhinoraja longicauda. Next base: position 38,525,182 of record NC_135970.1, on the reverse strand, counting down.
CATTTTGGATTTCCAGCATCTTTGTTTTTGCTCAAATTATTAGTTCCTGAGGTAGCAAGTACAATATCATGTGGAGAGATATTGAGTATACTTGGATTCTATCCCTTTGGGTTTAGGAGAGGTTTAGAGGTTTTAAGGTTGAGAGGAAGATGTAGATGTTGAAGACATGACCAGTAAGTTAGAAGATGATGCAAAGCCAGAGTTGCCGGAGCTACTGATGTGTAGAGGGTGATCTTGGGCGACATGGAGATACTCAATAAGTACTGTGGTAGTATTGTCTGTGCTTACTGTGGGAAGAGTCCAGTTCCACATTTTTACAATGTGTAATAAATGCCAAGGTAGACAATAAGTTTGAAGGAGACACCTTTTGAGCCAATGCCTGCATTGCACATATAGCTATAATGTACAGTTTAGTTTATTGTCACGTGTACCAAGGTACAGTGAAAAGCTTTTGTTGCATGCTATCCAAACAGCAAAAAGACAATACATGATTACAATCAAGCCATTTACAGTGTATAGAAGATACATGAGACAGTAAGACATGCATGCAACTATTCATAGTTTCGGGGGTCTTTAGGATATTATGATGAAAGTAGCTAATTACAAGCATTAAGTAAGGATCTACATACATTTAAAAGATGTTCACTGCAGGAGAAGTTTCTATTCCATACCATCAAGTCAATAATGCCACTATTGTACTACCACAAATCCACTGATTTGATGCAAGGGGATGGTGGTGCGGAAGGAACTATAATTACACTAATAACAATGACATTTTGTGAAGTTAAATATTATTTGTATCAGGGAATAAAATCATAATTTAGCTGAAATTAAAAGGTACTTACATCAGTCCTTCATTATTTACTAATTGTTTTCATGTTGCCGGTCACCGATTTACGTAAAATTCCACTGAACTTGTCACCAATTTATCTAAACTGCCACTGTAATTCTTTTGCAACCCACAGTAAAGGGTTTTCTACACAACTACAAGAAAACTCCCCATCTAAATACAACTCTTGGTGCATAGAATCAGGAGTTAAATCGGGTACAAAGAGTTGTACTCCTACGTTTATTCAGGCAGTCTTAGAACTGGGGAAAAAATCCTAAACAGAGCTGAAATAGTACTTTGCCGCTACCCTAAATTATACCCTAAACATGTTACACACAAAACAAAAAATGCATTCAATTTGTAAATCTCCAGTAAATTAGTACATTTTATTCTATTTGATTCAGACAGTAAAATCCAAGAGCTCAACATCCACACAGTTTTCAACTTATAAATCCTCTTGAAGTAATTGGAATGGCTCAATGGCTGGTAGCTCAAACTCATTAATTCTGTGCACAGAAAGATAATCACACCACAATTTTTAATTACTTCCAGTTTTCCCTGCCAGGAATTAAAAACAAAGTCTGTTCTTGGTGAGCAAGTGCAGAGGGTAGTGGTGAGGGTTGTTTGTTGGACTGGAAATCTGTAACCATTGGTATATTGCTGGATTCGGTGCTGGGACCCAAGTTGTTTGTCATATGACTTAGATGAGAATGTCTGTGGTTTGATAGATAAGTTTGCCCAAAATGATATAAACATCTTTGAGGAGCCACATCCTCAGCATTCAACTTCGGGCAAAATAATCCAATTATTTTTGAATATCTGCACTTGACATAAGGACATTATCCAAACAGTGCATAGGTGTTAAAAACGTCATGATCAAATGCACAAAATATCAAACAGCAGAGCTTAACAAAGTCAACTTCTTTTTAATTATATGATAAACTGTGAGCCTACTTGATCTCTCCTCTTTTTTATTTAAAAGTTTGCCACAATTAAGAACCAGAATTAGCTCTTACTTCTGTCATGAGTAATAATGCGTAAATAGCCACAAGAGGGCATATCACCTGCACGCACGGCACTAGCTGCTAAGAGTATAAATTAAATTTGTACAACATAGAAAAAGACAATCAATTAGACTTTTAAAAAACAACTGCACTGGTGTTTGGCAACATCATTTTCACTTTATATCTGACCACTTTAAGAAAATAAAATATCACAAATCAGATAAAACACTCAAACAAATGCTCAAAATTTCTGCAGCAACCCAAAACTAATATAGGGACGGGAATGGGAGTTAAAATGGTTAGCAACTGGAAGATCCAGTAGGCCTTGTTTTCCTTCTACATGCTATGCAGTTGTATTCGAGACTAAAATATTGCCTAGTGAAATAATAACCTGCCTACCAAAAGAATGACTTGCCTTGAGATGAATTTGCTGCCTGATTGTTAAAGCAAATGTCAAGCTCGTATCCACCATTTTAATAGTTCTTACAGTATACATTGGTGAGACCAAACGTAAACTGTGACCGTTTTGCTAAACACATATTCCTTTCAATCCTTTTGTCTCACACCTTCTGATTTTTTTTATCTCTGGCCTTTGCCCGACCATCTGCCATTCAAAAATGAATGCATTTGTTCACCCATTACCTGCTAATGTTTTGTCCTGCTTTCTTTCCCTCCCCCTACAATCAGTCTGAATAAGGGGCCAGACTTGAAATGTCGCCTGTCTATGTTCTCCAGGGATGCTGCCTGATCTACTAAGTTATTCCAGCACCTTGTGTCTTTTTTTAGTGTAAAAGAACAATTGGTTTTGTTATCTCACACTGGAAAATTACAGAATGCAATGAATGCAAATTAGATTTCTCCTCTTTGAGCAGAGTTCAACCATTAGCTGTGCAAATTAGATATAAATTGCTTCCTGCTCCACAAATGAAACAACTTTGGGAAGCTACTTTCCCACATATCCCCTTCCAGTAGCCAAATTTTATTACTGTGTCATCAAATATCTAAAGTTTCCTGGGTGCAACATGTTGCCTGGGAAGCAGAGGGGCGGTTAGCAAAGAGGCCTTACTCTACCAGCAGTTCATATTTTGCTTGGGCAGCTTACACCCCAGCGGTATGAATATTGACTTCTTTAGTTTAGTTTAGAGATACAGCGCGGAAATAGGTCCTTCGGCCCACAGAGTCCGCACCGACCAGCGATCCGCACAAATTAACATTATCCTACATACACACACTAGGGGCAATTTACAATTTACACTTATACCAGCCAATTAACTTACAAATCGGTATGTCTTTGGACTGTGGGAAGAAAAAAATCAAAGATTTCTGAGAAAACCCACACCGTCACGGGGAGAAAGTACAGACAAGTACTTATAGTCAGGATCGAACCCGGGTCTCGGGCGCTGCAAGGCAGCAATTCAATCGATGAGTGCCCCTCTAACTTAAAGTAACCCTTGCTTTCCCTTTCTATCCCTTCCCAGTTCTCTGATCAGTCTGACTGTCCCGGTTTATATTATGTCTGACATGAGTCTGAAGACCCGAAAAGTCACCCATTCCTTCTTTCCAGAGATGCTGCCTGTCCCGCTGAGTTACTCCAGCTTTTAGTGTCTATCTTATATTTTATCTCCGTTTGCTTTGTTGTCACCTTCTCCTAGCTAACATTTATCTATTCTACATTTTCCTTGAACCATATCCCCTTTGATGTCTCATTGTCACACCTAACACTTCCTTATCTCTGTGTCTCTCTTCCCCCCACCCCCCGACTCAGTCTGAAGAAGGGTCTCGACTGGAAATGTCACCCATTCCTTCTATCCAGAGGTGCTGCCTGTCCTGCTGAGTTATTCCAACATTTTATTTCTATCTTCGGTTTAAACTAGCAATTGGAGTTCCTTCCTACACATTTATAATAAGGGAACTAGATTTCAAATATACTGTCAACCTTCACATGTTCAAAACCGTATAATGAATAAGTTCAACCAAATCGGTAGATTGGTTCTGCCTTTCATTCTATTGCTTGAATGAGCTAAACATGGTTATCACAAGAAAAAAAAAATAGATTATTAAAGTTATGGATTCTCTGAACACAGCCAAATTAATAGACTGTGAAAATCTATCAGGTGGATCTACTGCAGAGAAACGTGATGCAAGGCAAAAGAAAGAACTTGGGGAAATAAACAAAATTTAACAATGTGGTCACATTAAGATAGAATTGCATTTTAAATTTGATCACAATTATAATGATCTGCAAGTTGCACATTAAGTGGCAAATACCAAAGTATTGAGTTTATTTTTCACTCAGTCATTGAAAACATTGAAAGAGAAGCTTCAGTAGTGAAAAGAGATTTTATTTGGGATAGAGAAATTGACCTAATAAGAGCTGAAAATTATAGTATGTAACAAAACATTAGGTAAGATCAAGAAAAAGGTTTTTAAAATACAAAATATTGTAACAATAGTCTCCTAGCAGAAATAGAGTGAAACCTGAAAACATGTAGATTGTAGGAGATATAAATAAATTCAAAGTTTTAAAGAAATCGGTAAAGTAAAATGAACTAGTAACACAATGTCCAGATAATTAGCCCTTTAAAAACATTAACATACTTAAATGGCCACCTTATATGCTCCAGTGCTACAGCAGGATTCACATCATTCACTCAGGAACTTTCAGAATAGTAATATTGATTTTTTTTCCATCCTTCAACTCTTATTTCTCAAATCCTCCAAACCCCAAATGGGTTAAATTAATCAGATTTGTCTAATTTTGCAGATTATAAATCATCTCCTAAGGAATCAATGGTTGTGTTTGTTCAGACAGTTTTTCAGTTTAGTTGTGTGGAATGGACTTACAAAATGATACCATGGGTTTCATTGGAACACAGGTAACTCAAGATGGAACGACATCCAATGATACAATTAAAATAACTTGAAATCAAAGTGACGAATAACTTTTTAAAAAACTTAATTGCTATTTTACAACATTTGTGGTGGTTTTCCATATTAACAAAGCAAAGTTGAACTATCAACATTGAAATATAATCACAGCTAGATATCAATATTAATTATTCACTCATAGGCAATGCTTTGAGTGTAGAGAAGAGGGTTGGGTGTGGCATAAAATTTACATTGACATTCAACTGTGATAATGTGAAACTACAAAGCAAAAAATGAAAGCTCTATAGGTTCCACAAAACTGCAATAATTAACAGTGACTAATCCAACCAATACAGAAAGGTAACTTTGAGAGGCACTCCCAACATCAGGTTTATTCCAAAATTCAGTCAATGTTTCCTCGTAGCAACTATTTCCTCACAATACTTGATTCTGTTGAACCATAGTGAAACCAAATACATTTAGATCTTAAAAGTAGCAACTCTTAAGAGATTATACAAGTATCACTACATTTTCCCCCATTTTCAAACAATGACTTTGTAATCAGAAGCACGGTATTTGTTTGACATACTAAATAATTTTGCCAACCTGTATTTACTTTCCAAATTTTACTTTACAAATGCACATTTATGATTGAAGAGTGCCGCAAGGATTCATCAAAACTATTATGTCTAAATGTATTAAACAGTCTGCCACTTGTGCAAACAAATTTATTTTCTGAGATGCTCTGGGGCCCACTCCATAGCTTACTGAGAATGTGCTTTCATCATTCTTTCATTCCCATCCTCAATAAACTCACAGCAGCTTTGGTCACGGCAACGTGGGCCTATTTTAAGTGTCCCTTATTTTGTCATTTTTCAAAAACATCAATCATACTGCACATGTAACATAATGTAACTCTCATATGCTTTGTGGTGTAAATGCGTTTTTGCAGTTTAAATAACAATGACTGCATTGGTGCTAAGAGTTTTTCCTTGAATCCATGTGAGAGTGACGTTTGACTTCCGACAGGATCTCAGTTTGCTTATTTCAAGTCTCATTCAATACCATTTGAAGTTCCCCCAAGAACATGTCACTATGACAATGCATCTTTCCCCAGGCAATAAAATTCACCCATTGTGTCCACTTTGTAACAGACAACAAAAAAAAGACTATTTTCTTCAATCTCCCAAATTTTCTCTTTCATCCTCGCATTAAAGATTTTAAGCTTTGGAAAACTGATCATAAAAGCCTTAGTTTGCCTACATCACACAGCAACTTTAGCCGTTATAATTGTGGCCAAATCCAATGACCGTCTCCAACTTGCTTCAAAAGTAATCTCCCAGGTTCCATTTGCTATTTCATTGACAAACTCAGTCTTCAGTTTCTATTTCTATTGTTCCCATCAGTAAAACATGTATTTCTATATTACATTAAATGGATGATGAGCTACGGATCCTAGACGTTTCCTTTTTGAATGTTAAGGACATTCTCCTTTGATTCAGATATTCCAAAATTATTCCAGACACTCCCACCTGCAGCAACTCGTGTACAATTTCTCCAGAGATTATTAACAACTCAGCTTAAATTTATGGCCATAAATACTTTTACGTCACCAAGATTATTGTTTGTTTACCTCAGCATTACGACTTTGCCATGCCTTCAGCTTAAATATTATACGCCTTTATCCAAAGCATAATAAAACTATTCAGTGGAGAAATTAATGAAGTGGAGCATCTTCCTCATTGTAGCAATTCTTAAAATCTCAGTGCCATTTAAAACCTCTACTTTTTATCTTTTATCTACTCTGTATTCTACCCATTTGCCTTTTGTATGGAGCACCAACAAAAAATAAATGTGGGGTGATGGGGGACGGAGGAGGTGGCAGTGGGAAATCAGAGCGCAGGAGAAATGCTTTGAGAAAAAGATACATCAAGCTCATAATTTGAGATGCATCAAGCTCATGATTTGCCTGTTTTTCACAAAATTCAGCATGGTATGATTTAATTTGGTAAAAGAGTATCTTCCAGAAATGTAACAAGAACAATTGAGAGCCATCATGTATCATCCCTTTCCTTCTTCCTCTGAGACATTATCTGGACAATTGGCAAATCCAACCACTTGTTGGTAGACCACAATGGAGAGAAGTGCTGGAGTATTGATCAAATTTCCTGCAGTGGCACAGAGGCGTTAACTCAACAGCAGGGACCTGGTTTCAATCCTGACCTCAGTGTAGAGTTTGCATCTGGATGGTTCACACCCACCTCCCAGGAACATCTTAGTAGGTTAATTCCCAACTGTAAATAATCACAGCAGAGACAAAATAGAAAAGAAAGAATAATTGCTGGACGAGATTGTAGATTGTCGGTGGAGAGTTACAGGGATATCAGGAAAACTGAAATAGGTCCAATGAGATTGTTCTTTAGCAAGCTAGCGTGGACCTCATGTGCCCAATGGCCTCGTTATGTCGTACAACCCTCTTCTACCATCCCACTCAGATCCAAAGCTGTATTGCCCAGTAGACCCAATGGTTCACTCTACTCTTACCTCAGAGAATTTGTTTCTTTCAAACCCGACTATTCTTTCTCCCATGATTCATCTAGCTGCATTTGCGCCTACATTGCACTTTTTGAGTATCACTCACTTTCAAAGGTTGAGCGCTGGGAACATACACGGGTCCAGCCTTTGACACCATCGTGGAACTGTATGGAAGAGTCCTTGTTTCTGTTATCCGCCCATCAGGGCAGAATTGGTACTTTCTGCCGAGCATACCAAACCTCCAAATGTTATTCCTTCATTCATGAAGGATTCCTTCATTACGACTGTCGGTCACAGACTGGAAATATTAACTGTTTCCCTTTCTACAGATGCTACATAGCTTGCTGAGCTTTTGCAGCACTTTCTGCCTTTGTTTAAAATATCAATACTTCAACTGGCAATTTCCACTCCCCCTTCAATTTCACACAGTAGATTCTTCCTTTATTTTGTGGAGATGTGCCAGGACAGAGGCTGGAAGACATACTATGAACCCATAGAGGTGGGCTGTAGAGGCTTTGCAAGATGCTCACTCTGCAAAGTCCTCAAACAATTGGGCATTACGGGGCTGGCAAAGAAGAGGGCCATCGAATCCGCAAGCAAAACTGCAGAGAAACCCACTTGGTAGCTTGGATTAAGAGGGCTGATCCGTGGGCAGTTGCTGCTGGGACGCAAGTTGGGGCCTGATCAACCCCGGCTGGGTCACCTGGGCGAGGGTGTCTGATGTTGTGAGACCCGAAACACCCGATGACCCCAGGTCACATCACTGAGGATGCGTCTCAGCATATCCAGATGATGTATCTTTCACATCATAAGGAGATCATTCAGTCCATCATTTATGCCTACCCTCTGACGCTGGCGTTGTTTGTTCGCCGCTTCTCACCACTTCTCTGTTTGTATTAATTTTGCTGTTTTTGGAAAGATTTTCTCTGTTTGCATTAATCCTTCTGCTTGGACTAATCCTTCTGCTTGACCCTCCTGGCATCATCTGCCCAGCTCTACCACCGTTGCCTCCGCTGCCTCCGCACCCTTGGACTTCTCACTCCTGTCTGTGCTCCTGTCTCTGCTGGCTTGGACTGCTCTCCTGTGGGTTACCTGGACAGCTAGCTAGCTCCCTGCTAGCCACCGCTGCAGTCATCGAGCTGCAGGTTACTCGCTAGTTGCTAACGCTAACAGCTGCCTGGCTACCTCCTCTGCCTGCACGTCCTCAGCTCCCTATTAACCCTTGGGCTGCTTAGCTTCCTCGGTCCTCCTCATAGGCCATGCTCTGGATCAGCCTGTTGTGCCTGTTGTGACGTTTTGATGTGCTAGCCCGCGGTAGCCGGCTAACTTCTCAGGGCTCTGTGCTCCTTCGCTCCTGCCTGGCATGGCACTGAGGTACTTCGCTGCGAGGCTGCTCCAGCTCAACAACCACTCCACTCCGCCATGCATCTCTGCCATCATCAACCACGGACTTCTACGACGACCCAGATACATCCACAGAGGCTCCGGTCACAAGTTTGCTTACTCCCAGACCGGTCACTCCATCCCTACACTCTGGTCAGCTGAGCGGACTTCCACTCGTCGATTACGTCATCACAATAACGCACACGAGCGCGCCCCTGCAAACCCTGGCAAAATCACCCGTGTCCATCCACACCATACAAAGCAACATGAAGCTCACTATGTTCAATATCCGGTCCCTCAACAATAAAAGCCACATTCTGAATGACTTCATCCTGGAAAATAAACTGGACTTCCTCTGTCTGACTGAAACCTGGCAACAACCTCTGGACTACCTCCCACTCAACCTCACTACACCCAACGGATACTCCTACATCAATAAACCACGCTCGGAGGGCCGAGGTGGTGGGATTGCCGTAATTCACCGACAGGACTTCAAGATCAGCCTCATCTCCATCTCATCTGCTCCTTCATTTGAACATCTGGCTTTCAAACTCTCTGGCCACACACAATTAGTCATGGCAGTTGTCTACCGCCCTCCCAAACCACACCCATCATTCATTTCTGACTTCTCTGACTTTCTGACCCAGCTCTGTTCTCTCTCCCCCTCAATCCTCCTCCTCGGTGATTTCAACATCCATATGGACTCCACTGACTCCACAATAACTGCTGACTTCACTGAAATACTCAACTGCTTTAACCTCACTCAACACGTCAATTTTCCCACCCATAACCGTGGGCACATTCTGGACCTTGTCTGCTCCACTGGACTAAATCTACATCACCTCTCTGGCTCCGACCCCACCCTCTCTGATCACTTAGCCATCACCATGTCTGTCAACATTCCCACCCCAGCTCCAAGGCAAAAACGCAAAATCAACTTCCGTAAACTGAACTCTGTTTCACCTACCTCGCTCTCATCCTCCCTCTCTGAAATAATGTCCGCCTCTCCCTTCGTTGACCTCCACAGCCCCTCTGACCTCACTGACTACTACAACCACACTCTCTCCTCCTGCCTCAACCAGCTTGCACCTATAAAAACCAAAACAGTTTCCTTCACCCACTCTGCTCCCTGGTTTATCCCCGAACTCCGCATGATGAAAACTCATGCCCGCCAACTTGAAAGACTCCTCAACAAAACAGGTCTCACAATTCACTCCCAAGCCTACAAAGACCACCTGCAGCACTACAAAGATGCCCTCTCCCGCGCCCACTCCACCTACTACTCTCAAATAATTCACTCTGGCTCCGGAAACCCAAAAGCACTCTTCTCTAGAATAAACAAACTCCTCAGCCCCCTGGACACCATCTCCCAATCATTCACAGTTGACAAATGCACCACTTTCCTTTCATTCTTCCAAAGCAAAATAGACAGCATCTACAGCACCTTAACCACCAACGCACCTGCTCCCCCTCAAACCACCTGCCCCCCCTTATCCTGTCAACCCCTGCCTCAGTTCTCCCCAGTCTCCACCACCGACCTCTCTGACCTCTTCACAGGAATAAAAACTGCCACCTGCTCTCTGGACCCCATCCCCTCCAGCTTTGTCAAGGCCTGCCTTCCTGCTCTCTCTCCACTTATCACTGCAACAATAAACTCCTCCCTGTCCACTGGCATCGTCCCGCCATCCCTCAAAATCGCTGCTGTCACCCCCATTCTGAAAAAACCTGGTCTCAACCCTGACACCCCAAACAACTTCAGACCAATCTCCAACCTACCATTTCTGTCCAAAGTTTTGGAACGTGCTGTAGCTTCCCAACTCAAATACCACCTCTCTACCAATAACCTGTATGAAACTTTCCAATCCGGATTCCGCTCCAACCACTGTACTGAAACTGCGCTTCTCAAAATCACAAACGACCTTTTCCTCTCCTCCGACGCTGGCAACCTCAACATCCTCATCCTACTTGACCTCAGCGCCGCCTTTGACACCATAAATCACTCCATTCTCCTCACCCGACTTGAAACCTCCTTTAACATCACCGGCACAGCCCTATCCTGGTTCAAATCTTACCTCTCTGCCAGGCACCAGTTCATCTCCATTAACAACTGTAAATCCCCCACCGCTCCCCTCCCCCAAGGTGTCCCCCAAGGCTCAGTCCTTGGCCCCCTTCTCTTCATCCTCTACCGGTTCCCCCTTGGTCAATTAATCCGCCGTCATGGTCTCAACTTCCACTGCTTCGCCGATGATATCCAGCTCCTCATCTCCACCAAGTCAATCTCCACCACCACACACTCTACACTGACAAACTGCATCTCTGAAATAAAATCTTGGCTTCAATCAAATTTCCTCAAACTCAACTGCAACAAATCTGAAATCATCATCATTGGTCCAAAATCACTCACCAAATCCACCCAAAACTTCATCCTCAATATTGATGGTCTCCCAGTATCCACCTCCCCTCACGTCCGGAATCTTGGAATCATCTTTGATCAAACCCTCTCCTTCGACAAACACATCAAACTCATCACAAAGACAGCCTTCTTCCACCTCAAAAACATTGCCCGTCTCCGTCCATCCCTCTCCTTCACAGCTGCAGAAACCCTCATCCACGCCTTCATCACCTCCCGTCTGGACTACTGCAACAGCCTCCTCTATGGCTCACCCTCAAAAATCATCAGTAAACTTCAATACATTCAAAACTCCGCTGCCCGTCTACTCACCCACTCCCCGATCCGTGACCATATCACCCCCGTCCTTTACAAACTCCACTGGCTCCCCATCCCCCAGAGAATCCAATACAAAATCCTCCTCATGACCTACAAAGCCCTCCATAACCTGGCCCCATCCTACCTGACTGACCTCCTCCACAGGCACACTCCCACCTGCACCCTCCGCTCTGCTGCTGCCAATCTCCTGTCCCCCCCCCCATCCGGACCAAACTCAGATCCTGGGGGGACAGGGCTTTCTCCATCGCTGCTCCCACCCTATGGAACTCACTACCCCAAACCGTCAGAGACTCCTCCTCACTCACCACATTCAAAACATCACTGAAGTCTCACCTCTTCAGCACTGCCTTCAACCACTGAAGGTCACCTCACCTTCTGTCTCCTTTCTCTGTTCGTTTACTTATTTGTCTATTTATTCACTTCTCTATGTTCTAGAAATCCCTGTAAAGCGTCTTTGAGTGTTTGAAAAGCGCTATATAAATGTAATGCATTATTATTATTATTATTATTGTGTCTTTGCCATTTCTTCTCTCACATGCCTATCAACATCACCCTGACCCCACCTTTTCCTGTAACATACCTACAATTTATAGTTGCCAACAAACATGTCTTTGGGATATGGAAACAAACAAGGGCACCCGAGGTTAGAATTGAATCTGGGTCACTGGAGCCGTAGAACAGTGATGGTGTTGCACTTCCCTCTTGACTAGAGAGTTTCTCCCAGCCCGGTTCATTAAAAACCTTCAATCCTATTACCACTGCAGCAATGAGATTATTTCAGTAAATCTGGACCACTGCACGTGGATCTTGAAAGTTATCGATAATGATTTATTTCCCACTGAAAAGAACCAAATTTTCACATTCAGCTATGATTCCCATGACAACAGTATGCTTTTGAGGACAATTCTTTGCATAGTCACGACACAAACCAAGTTCCTCCTGAATAACCTGAATCAGATTTCATTACTAGTATTCAAATACTGCCCAATTCACATATCTCAATCCAATTGCAACAGCTCCATACACTGGACCATGAGATTTTAGCAGCACTAAACTGGATGCTTATTACTTGTAACAAACAAGAAATATTACACAGAAAATTAAAGGGTTAATTCCAGTAAACGAAAGGCAATGCTCATAAAATATGCAAATGACAAAATATTTTTCTGGAAAATTCCTTTCTCTTCTTCCTCCTACATGTACACTGCCGAAATCAATGAACTTCTTTGATATACTTTGTCATTGAGAGAAAAATCGAACTATATTTAATGAAGTGGTATCTTTTTAGATGGGGATCAGAATGGGTTCAATATCTGTGCACTGGGGAGAACTACTCGGCAAATGTTCTACTTCAGATTGCTATCCTATGGTTCTGCCAATCATCATCTACTACACTGAGAATGACTATTACTGCACATGTGATTTATAAAATAAATCTCAGCCGAATACTACAGCGCAATTATGGGTATAGAACAATAGAAGGTAACAGTCAATTAATGGCAAATTGCAGCCCAGGACTCAAAATATTCTAATTTAATAAAAGTATTTTTTGATCACAACATAAGGAAAAAGATTAAACATTTGTTAAAGACTGCTTGATCATATCCTCAAGCTTTTCCAAAGTACTTCCAATGAGCTGCAGCCACTATTGTATAAGTAAAGTTAGCAATCCCTACAACTGAATCATCTGAAAAGACAGTCACATCAAAAAGACGACACCTCAGCTAATTCAATACTCCCCTGGTACTCAATTAGATTGGGTGTAGTCAGTTCTTAGTTTAGGGGTTGAAACCATGACTGCATAATGATGAGGCAACAATGCAAATAACTTCAATACATTCAAAACTCCGCTGCCCGTCTACTCACCCACACCCCGATCCGTGACCATATCACCCCCGTCCTTTACAAACTCCACTGGCTCCCCATCCCCCAGAGAATCCAGTACAAAATCCTCCTCATAACCTACAAAGCCCTCCATAACCTGGCCCCATCCTACCTGACTGACCTCCTCCACAGGCACACTCCCACCTGCACCCTCCGCTCTGCTGCTGCCAATCTCCTATCCCCCCACATCCGGACCAAACTCAGATCCTGGGGGGACAGGGCTTTCTCCATCGCTGCTCCCACCCTATGGAACTCACTACCCCAAACCGTCAGAGACTCCTCCTCACTCACCACATTCAAAACATCGCTGAAGTCTCACCTGTTCAGAACTGCCTTCAACCACTTGACTTCACATGACTATTCCACATGACAACCACTGAAGGTCACCTCACCCTCTGTCTCCTTTCTCTGTTCGTTTATTTATTTACTTATTTATCTATTTATTCATTTCCCTATGTTCTCTAAATCTCTGTAAAGCGTCTTTGAGTATATGAAAAGCGCTATATAAATAAAATACATTATAATTATTATTATAAGCAAAGATGATTGTACAAACTGTCCTTGGTCTATGGAACAAAAAGGAATGTCCTGTTCCCAATGGTGGCAATGTTCACTATTGAGCAGAAAAAATATGCACCGTCTCTTAGAATCTTCAGATGTACATTTAAAAGTGGAAATGCAAATGCTATTACCCACTTTGCCCAGCTCCATTATTGGTCGTGCTTTAACAGCAATTCATCCCTGAATTACCAACGCATGACGTTCATAGAATCACTTGTGTTTGGAAGGGGCTATTATAAAATAAAAAAGTAGTCACTGATAAATACAAAGGAATCCAGAATAAATTTCTTTACCCAGAGCAATGTAAATATAGAACAGGCCACCACAATGCAGTAGTTGAAACAAATAGAAAATACTTCAAAATAAAATGGATAACTGGAAAAACGAACAAAAGGATACGCTGATGGGAAAAGCAGAAGTCATGGGGGGACAGCTTTTATCAAGCATAGTCAAAAGCCCAGACTAGTTGAGGAGTAATAGCTTATTACAGTGCAGTAAATGCACTTAATTGCTGTGGGACTTCAATCATATTTCCAGAAAGGCAAATTGTAATCTGGGTTGTGGTGAGTAACAAAGGCTTGTTATTAGGGGTGCAAGAGCACAAACGCCAATAAGCATCACATCATCTTGTATATTTGACGAGTTAGAGCCACTTTATTGCTTTCTCATCTCAGTCTCAAATAATGAGTTGAAATAAAGTAATCTAAGAATTTAAAACCCAGCCGGTAAAACCCAAGATTATGCACAGCCGCTAACATGAAAATGGAGCAAAATTTATTTTGCCTAACTGCAAAATCCGAGTCACACAGAAAAGCTTAAACAAAAACCAACGTTGAAATTCTCAGCTTATTTTTCTTCATCCAAGCTATTTGTTTCATTCAATAATGCTATGCAACACAGTCTGAAGATGACAAATTCAAACAATGATTCAACTTAAAACTTGACCTTCTGATAAATTATCATTGCCAAAAATTAATCCAGGCACGTCCAAAAAGTGGGCCACAGATCAAATTTAAACTGTGGCAAATCTTTGTTAGGCCTGATGAATAACTCCTAGGGTTGGATATTTCACCAGAGGCTTTGTGTGCCAGAGATTTCTCTATGATTGGCTATCATAGAAGAGAGACGTTGAGTGGGAAGCAAATTCTAAGGAAGTAAGGTGATGTCTTCAGACAATGTGCAGCAAACCTGGTTAAGTTCCTACTTCAAAAAGCTGTTGCAAACTTTAACTCTAAGATAGACCTGCTTAAGTGATATACAGCAAAACACGTGGCAACACCACACAAACCTACCAGTCTCCATTTGCTTGTGTCATGTGAACATGAGAAATAACAATACTGCCAAGAACCTACTACATGAATCCATAACTGGCCCACTGGGCACAAAATGTGGGTAGTTCGGGCTTAATAAAACACTAATGATGCAAAATACATTTGCCAAACTCCTGAACAATAGTTTTCAGGAAAATTCCATTCTCTCATCTCATTATTGTCTGATCACTTTGTTTTATAACTGTAATAATATAGTATTTTGAGTCCAGGTTATCGACTATTAGCATTTAACAGGCATGTGTTGAATTATTACGACTTGATAGGTCAGAAATTGACAAGTACTTGGTGCAGCAAGCAGAATAAGGGTAGCTAATTATTGGAGCACTGAATTTTTTAATGAAAGATAACAATAATAAATATGGGCCTTTCATGATATGAATCGAGTTAGAAGCAAAATCAGTTAAGGCCATGGAGGTAAAATTTGAGTCTTTGTGAAAAGATGGAAGTATGTCTTCTCATCTCATCTCATCTCAGAGTTACATAAGATATCGGGAGTCTATACAAATAGGTTTTGTTTCAGACCGCTGGCTGGATTCTGGATGTGACACAGACAGAGTGTAATAGCTTTGATATTAACAAAATGCTGGAGTAACTCAGCAGGTCAGGCAGCATCTCGGGAGAGAAGGAATGGGTCTCTCCCGAGATGCTGCCTGACCTGCTGAGTTACTCCAGCATTTTGTGAATAAATCGATTTGTACCAGCATCTGCAGTTATTTTCTTATAGCTTTGATATTAATGTTTAGAGGAAATTTCAGTACTGGACATTGGTCAGGCAGTGAAGAGGTTAATTGAGGTAGTAGTGTGGTTGAATTGGGTGGCGTCAGCTATGTGCAGATATTGATAGTGTATTCATATTTAATTTGCCAAATTTTAAGTGAGAGCTCCCAGACTGTCTGCATTATTACTAGTTTTGCCTTTCTCAGCTAAAAGCCGCAAGTCACAAGCAAGATTTTGATTGGACTTCCCTTTTAGACTGTCAAAAATTAAATATGGAGACAAAAGAATTTAATTGACACTAACGACTTTTTCAATTGAGGCTTTTTGCTCTGAATTTCCTTCTTAAGCCTCTGTGGTTTGGTGTTGCCGGTTGCTAAGCATTTTAACTTCCCTTCCCATTTTCATACTTACCTTTCTGTCCTTGGCCTCCTCCTTTACCAGCATGATGCTGCAAACTGGAAGACTGGCGCGTTATATTCCACTTGGGTAGCTAATAACCCAACACTGAATTCTCCAATTTCCAGACACCCCCTATCCCCCTCCTTTTCCTCTGCCCCTCAGCCCTGTACACACCCATCTCTCCCACTATTACCCACCACCTCCAGTCACCCAGCTCCTCTCCTTCTCCCCCCACCTCAAAAAAAATGACCCTTCCCATCCCCTATTCCTATATTTGCTTTTATCCCGTCTTTTCCCTCCCCTATCCCCTTCCACCGATATCCCTCCCTCTGGCTTTCCTCTTCTTTAATTTCTCTTTTCTGTATCTGACACTTTTTCCCCCTTTCAACACCATCTGCCAATTGCAGCCCCTCACCTGCATCACTTGCCAGGTTTTGCCCCACCCCCACCTTTTTATACACTGCAATCAAACTGGGTTTTAATACTACATTAAAACTTAGGAAGCTTCAGAGGACACTAAATTTATGGTATTTTCCCTAAATATTTTTGCATTTCTATATTCCCTCTTTTAAGAAATTCCATAAAACCCATGTTATTGATCAAGAATTTGGTCACATTTTGTTTCATGTGGCTCAGCATTAAACTTTTGATAGCATTATGTAAGCTTGTTACATTGGAGGTTTATTACATTTGAGGGTTATTACTTTAGACGCTGTAATAAATGTGTTCGGTTGTCTGCATGCCCACTTAGAAATATGCCCGACTGGATTCTTGCCAATTGTGCAGCATTTCATTACTAAACATTACACGTTTTCATGTAATTAATTTTAAATGGTTTTCTCTTGCTTTACGCAAATCACATTTAGATCCAAAGTTTGTGTAAATCTTCAACGTGTTCCCTATAATTCATTAATTACATCGGAATGAAAATAAATGCTATGTTCTTGCTTATTGATTTGTCTAAATATGGTCACAATCCCAGGTGCACATACATGTTCACATCAGTGATGATGAATGTTGCAGGAGTGAATGTGGGAGCAATGTCGCTATTGCCTGTAAACACCTGGACAGGCCAAGTATTGTGGCTTCAAGCAAAGGATGCTGTGGTAAGTGATTCACCTCAAGGTCTTATATGATCTACATGGCACAAGTGTAACACGATAGATACTCTCCACTTGGCACTTACACTCAACATATACCCAGGACAAAACAACCTATGGAATTGGTTCACATCCACCATTCTCAAGATGCACAGTGTTCCCTCAATAAAATTTCTAAGCTACTTCAAAGGACCTCCAGCCACCCAAGGCCTATGACAGAAAGGAGGACGAGGCATATCCAAACAACACATGCTCCTGCCCAAATTGCACACTATCCAGACTTGAAAATGTCTTGGATTTCATCAACATTGCAGGGTCCAATTCCAACCCCAGTACTGACCACTGTGGGAATTTCATTACTGAAAGGGCAGCAATGGTTCAAAATGGTGGCTTTATTAAAGAAAATTAGGGAAGGATGACAAATGGTGGCCTCACAGCAACATCCAGAGCCCAAAAAATAAAAGACTGCTGCATTATTGACACAAAAGTTCCTGTTTGTCCATTCAAATCAATGTTAAAATCTTCTCGCATTATCAGAGAACCACGTTCAGTTTACAATACAATACAATACAATACAATATATCTTTATTGTCATTGTACCCAGGGGTACAACGAGATTGGGAATGCGCCTCCCATACGATGCACTAATTTAGGTAATTTAGACAGCAGCAACCCAACGAAACGAACAGTTATAACAGTTTTGGACAGGGTAAAGTGCAAGTTGATCTATGCGTTGTGGCCATCCGGCTCAGCAGGACCGGTTCATAGCAGCTATGGCCCTGGGGATGAAGCTGTTCCTGAGTCTGGAGGTGCGGGCATAGAAGGCCTTGTATCGTCTGCCCGATGGAAGGAGTTAGAACAGACTGTTGCAGGGGTGTGAAGAGTCTTTGTGGATGCTGGTGGCTTTTCTGAGGCATCGTGTGTTGTAGATGCCCTCCAAGTCTGGTAGCTGTGTTCCGATGGCCCTCTGAGCTCTATGGACTACCCGCTGTAGAGCTTTCCTTTCTGCCTCCGTGCAGCTGAGGTACCACACAGGGATTCCATGCGTTAGGATGCTCTCTATGGTGCAGCGGTAGAAGGTCGTCAGCAGCTGTTGGGGTAGACCAGACTTTTTCAGTGTTCTTAAGTAGAACAGTCTTTGTTGTGCCTTCTTGACCAGCGCAGCAGTGTTATTGGACCATGTTAGGTCCTCCGAAATGTGAGTGCCCAGAAACTTGAAGCTGGACACTCTCTCCACACTGACCCCATTGATAGAGATCGGGGCATATTCCCCGTTATGTGACCTACGGAAGTTGATGATCAGCTCCTTGGTCTTGGTGGTATTTAGGGACAGGTTGTTATCCGAGCACCAGTCCGCCAGGTTCTGCACCTCCGCTCTATAGTTTGTTTCATCCCCGTTGGTGATCAGCCCGATCACCGTTGTGTCATCTGCAAACTTGACAATGGTGTTGGTGTCGAATGCAGGAACACAGTCGTGTGTGAAGAGGGAGTAGAGCATGGGGCTCAGAACACAGCCCTGTGGTGTGCCGGTACTCAGGGTGATAGTGGAGGACAGGTGCGGGCCCATTCTCACTGCCTGCGGTCGTTCCAGCAGGAAGTCCAGGATCCAGTCACATAATGACGAGCTAAGGCCTAGCTGGTGGAGTTTGGTGATGAGCTTGGTGGGGATGACCGTGTTGAAGGCAGAGCTATAGTATATGAATAGCATCCTCACGTACGTGCCCTGTCTCTCTAGGTGAGTCAGGACAGTGTGAAGAGCCAGAGAGATGGCGTCCTCTGTAGATCTATTTGCCCTGTATGCAAATTGATGTGGGTCCAGTGAGTCAGGGATGCTGGATTTGATGTGTGAGAGGACTAGCCTCTCAAAGCACTTCATGACAATCGGCGTTAGGGCAACCGGGCGGTAGTCGTTCAGGTTGGAGATCTTTGCTTTTTTCGGCACCGGAACTATGATAGCCGACTTCAGGCACTTGGGGACCGTAGCCAGAGATAATGACAGGTTAAAGATCCTGGTGAATACCTCAGCCAGCTGTTCAGCACAGTCCTTCAGTCCTTCACTACCCAAACAAAATTACTTCCTATATTAACACCATCCACCTGCATCCACATGCATTTTCTCACACTGACAATGAAAATAATATTGCTAAAACGTTTCAATTAATTTTATATTGTGATGTTAGTATTTTACTAAAACTGCTCAATTGCACATATTTGACTGTGTTTTAGTTGCTAGATCACGCAAAACAGGGTTCTTCATTCTAAATGTGCGCTAGTCCAACACTAGACATTTAACCTATTAATCAGATTGCTGGAAATAAATGCAATTACTAACACTCGAGTCGTGCATGCTGGTCTCAAAAGTTACAGCTATAGTTTTATTGAAACAAGTATAGCTTAAAAGAATTGCTGTGCAATCCAAGGGAAAATACGGTACAGGTCCACCACCGATTTTCCGGCAACTGTTGATCGGTGTCTCCTTTAATCCGGACAAAATTCCAAGAGCGCACTTGAAATCTTCCTTGGAAATCCCTTCAAAATGTGGCACCTAGGTCGGGTGAGGTGGCCGATCTCTAACTCATCGGGACTTCTGCAGCCGATCAATTTTACCCCTCCTGTGGACAGGGATTTGGAACTCCGGTCGATCGGATCCATCCCCAGAGCTGATTTCCGCAGTCAGACTACTGATCGGCGAGTCGAATTTGCCCCTTACAGCAGGAGCACTGGAACTCCGGCCTAGTTGGAGCCATCAGGTCTGCTCTCAGAACCAGTATCTTGTCCCCCCCCTCCCAGCGACCTAGATGCCACCGTTCTGGAACCGTCCAATTCCTCTCGGAGGCATGTCCTCTGTGGGTCCGGCAAAACAGATAATCCGGCAAGGCTCTGGAAACAAGGGTGCCAGAAAAATCAGTGGTGGATCTGTATAAAAACACAAAATTGTAACATCTCCCTGCAGCTCTTGTTTTGCAAGGAATGATTGAAAAGTGCACAAAACTAGTAAAAACCAAAGGACGTTTGACAGAGGAAATTTTCAGCAGAAAAAAACTATACAATTACATCTCCCTTACAAAATCCAAAAGAGATTTGGTAATAATCTCTCTCAACTAATTAACATAGAATATGCAGTCATAAAGAAAGCCAAATACAAGTAAAATCATATGGAAAAATACTTTTAAACAACAGTGTACCACAAATTCCATTGTCAAAATTGAAAGCATAAATTGAAAATATTGGAAGACTAAGGTTAGATTAGGGCTATGCAAGTTGTTCAAGAACCCGATAGGTGTAGGATAGTTATAAGAAAGATGCAATAACAAAAGATTAGGGACAGCACGTTCATGTTAGGGTGACAGGCAAGGCTGGCAAGTTTAGGCACTTGGTTGACAAGAGATATTGAGGCACTGGTCAAGAAAAGCCTTGTGTACATCAGAGTTAGCCAGCTGGAATTAAGGAAATCCTAGATGAATGCAAGTGGTTCAGGACTACACTTGAGGGACATCAGGAGGGCAAAAAGAGGACATATGATGCATCTGGCAGGCAAGATTAAGGAAAATCTCATGTTTCTACAGGTATATTGAGAATAAAAGGTTAGTTCAGAGAGCATAGGTTCCCTTAAATATCAACAAGATTGTCTATGTGTGGAGTCACAGGAGATGGGCGAGACTTTAGATGAGTATTTAAGCGAAGGAATTGAGGCAAAGGGGTCGTGAAGTCTTGGACCTTATATGAATTTGCCAAAGAGGAGGCAATCTTAAACCCCAGGGTCTGACAAAGTGCATCCCCAGACCTTGTGGGAAACTGGGGAAGAAATTACAAAGGTCTTGCAGGGTATTTGCATCATCTCGCAGCCACAAGAGAAGTTCCAGAAGACTGAAGAGTGACTAATATTGTGCCTTTAAGAAGGGCCGCAAGTCTGGGAATAACAGGCCTGACATCAATGTGGATATGTTACCAAAGTGGATCTAATCAAGACAATGGATAAGGGCACAGCCATAGATAGTCTACATGGACTGCAGTAATTAGTTCCATTTCATAGACACATTATATCTCATAGGATTCAAAGAGATCAAGCTAATTAGGCAAATAACTAACTAGCTTGATGATAGGAAGCAGACGGTCACGGTGGAAGGTTACTTTTCGGCTGGAGGCCTGTGACTAGTGATGTGCGACAGGGAACGGTGCTGGGTCCACTGATCATCATTCGTCTAAACGATATTGATGAGAACGCACAGGACGTTGTTAAGATTGCAGATTACTCCGAAATAGGTAATATCGTTGACAGAGAATGTTAACAATGACTGCGGGATCTTGATCAGCTGGGCAAGTGGACAAAGCAACAGCAATTAGCATTCAATTCAGAAATGTGCAAGTAGTTGCATTTTGGGACGTTAAACCAGGGTAGAACTTGAGCTCTGGGGAGTGATGTAAAACAGAGGGGTTTACTTGCACAAATACTTAGTTGCCATATAATCACAGTGGCAAAGACATGCGGCATGCAGGCCTTCTGTCAGGGCAGGATAGGTGGTCTTTTTCAGAGGGATATGCGCCAGAGACAGGCAAATGGAGCTAGCCCAGTTGCCAACTTGGTTAGCATGGTCAAAGTGAGCTGAGGGCCATGCACTGTGCTGTACAGACCTATGATTATTAATTTGGGCCTCACTATCAGAAACAGTGCCTTTGTCTTCTCCATTTTATCCCGATCTTTCCTGCAGCTTAAAAATAGCTTATTCTCTGTCAATTCAGATATAGTCTTTACCTGAAACATTAACTTTGTTTCTCTTTCTATAAATGCTACCCAAGCTGTAACATTTCCAGGCATTTTTTGTTTTTATTTCAAAGTTGCAGAATATAAGTTTCTTAAATATATAAGATCTACAAAAGAAATCCATTCAAAACAATTGTGCTTGTCAATACTACTAAAACTGTTTTCAAGAGAATCTTTACATTTCTACGCTCAGGCCTGCTCTGCTGAGGGTGGATACAGTTATGATCTGTTTTTTTCCCCCTTGTGCAGTCTACTTTAACGTAACTAATTCACTTTTTGATATTTACATTGAATGCCAAGAGAATTTTTTCCATTTCGCCAAGGCTAACGCCACTTATTTAAAAAGCAAAAACATGCCAAAACCTACAAGCTTGAAGAGGAAAAGTTCTGTTCTTTAAGTCTGGCTGAACCATACACTTTCCAGATTCCATGCAAGTGTGCCAATTACATATTGGAGGCAGCAGGAAAATTCTTCAATTTTCAGTCAGTAACTGACAAGCCATAACGTTTTCCCATCTTAAAGCCTCTTCCTTTCCAAAATTCCACATCAGCAAGGACAGCTAAATCAGTATACTTCAGAAATTTCATAGTAGCATGAATCTCAGTGCTTAACATTACTAATGGCATTGAAGAGGATAGTCATCTTTGCATAAATTGTCAAATTGCCAGTAATTAAACCCACACTAATTTTATAATACCCCATGCAACTGGACAGGCTCACTTCAAACCAGTTAATGACAAAATTAATATAAAGTGGACAGAAAAAAAAGTTTAAATGTTTCACTTCATTAGATATTCAGTCAAGGTACAGGGGCATGGTGAACACTAATGAGTGTCTCAAAATTGATATTCTCGCTAAAATTTAAAACATGCAAAATATCAGTGGTGTACTAAGATTTACCTCCCCTTCTCCATTTACCCAGGATACTGGGAAATACTTGCAGAGCTACATTTTATCCAATTTTTGTTACAGGGTTAAATAAATGTAGTGATTTAAACCATATTTTTAATGTTTGTACCTTCAGTTTAAAACTGGTATGTTAGATGTCTTTACAGAGTCACAGGATTGAAATAGGCCCTTCGGCCCAACTTGCTAGTGCCAACCAAGACGAGCCATCTACGCTGGTTCCCCATGCCTGTGTTTGGCCCATATATCCCTCTAAACCTTTCCCATCCATTTACTTAGCCAAATGTGTTTGAAATGTAGATATAGTACCTGCCTCAACTACCTCCTCTGGCAACTCATTCCATATACTCATCGTGAATTGCCCCTCAGGTTCCTGTTAAATATTTCCCTTCTCACCGTAAATCAATGACCTGTGTTTCTCGATTCCCCTACTCTGGGTAAAATACTCTGTGCATTTATCCTATCTATTCCCCTCATGATCTTATACACCTCTATAAGATCACCCCTCATCCTCCAGCGCTCCAAGGTATAAAGTCCTGAGCTTGCCCAACCTCTCCCTGTAGATCGAGCCACCAAGTCCTGATAATATCTGAATAAATATTTTCTGCACACTTTCCAGCTTAACAACATCCTTCCTGTAGCAGGAAGACCAAAACTGAACACAATGCACCAAAGGTCACCTCACCAAAGTCTTATTCAAAAATGTGTAGAAATTAGAAATGGACCACAAATATGAACAAATATTTTAAGTCACTTGAAGAAAAATGATTCCAAATCAGAGCAATGTGCAGCTTGGAGATTAACCCATCACGCATCATCCTTCAGCATTGAAGTGGTAGACATGGTTATTTTAAGAGGTACCACCGACACAAGCATTTTCTCAATATGTTGACATTGCAGCAGAAAGGACTCCAGGCAAGTTGTCGATTTCATCCTGATTGCTCTAAAACTGTTGAAGTTAATGACCACAGCATATCTTTTTTTATAATATGGCATCAAGAACCATACACAGAATGCCAAGTGTGAAATAAGCAACATTCTGCATGGATTTATTGTCTCAAATCTACCCCTTTAGAATAGATCCTATTGCCTTGTTGATGTTTCCAGTATTACGTTTTGCATGGAGCAGAGAAACAAAGCAGATGCTGCAAATCCAAAACAAACAGAAAATTACAAAAAGCACTCAAGTGGTGAAGCAGCATTAAAGGGTGACATGGAGCATCTACTCTGCTCCAGCTCATGAGTGCTTCCAGCACCTTTTGATTTTGTTATGAAACAGCAAGTGCATTGTACACTACATCTGGTTTTGCTCCTCTTGCATTAGATTCTACAGTATATATACAATTAATAAAGAATCACGTTCTTGCCAGAATGCAAAGCCTGGACTTGTACATGCTACGGTTACTTTGCCAAATAATAAATGCAAATATTACCCACACTTTGACCTGGTCCATCCACATCAATGATATGGTCAGGAAAGCACACCAATGGCTCCCTCAGATGTCCTCAAAGACTCTTATGGATTACTACAGATGAATCATGGAAAGCATGATGCATTTCAGCTTGGTTTGGCAATTGTAGAAACAAGGAACTCCAGATGCTGGTTTATACCAAAGACACAGTGCTGGAGTAACTCAGCAAATCAGGCAACGTCTCTGGAGAAAAAGGATGGGTGACATTTCGGGTTGGTACTTGACCCAACCTGAAACGTCATCCATCGTTTTTCTCCAGAGATGCTGCCTGACTTGCTGAGTTACTCCTGCACTTTGTGTCTTCCTTTGGTATGGCAATTGTTCTCCTCTAGACCACATGAAGCTGCACGGTTGTGGATGCACTCCTGTCCATCACACAAACCAGCCTCACCTCCATCTACACCACACTGTTGCAGGAAAGCAGCCAAAATAATTAAGGACCATTCACTGCCCTGTCACTTTCTCTACTCCCCTCTCTTGTCGCGAGAAAGATTTAAAGGCTTGAAAGCACACACGCCACTAAATTCAAGATCATCTTCTGACTGTTCTTACAGCCCCCTCATGTGACAATAAACTAACAACATTTGCCTATTCTTTAAATTGGTCTTGCAATTTGATGAACTCTTATCGATTATTCCCCACATCACCACCACCTTAGTTTACTTTATAGTCACGTAACCCCCTCAACAAAACCACATTTGGCATGATGGTAAATTTTTGTATGCTTAAATCCAAAATTGAAATTGTCAATTCAAAGTACAAACAACACTCACAACTAATGGCAGTGGGAAAATATGTCTGTAATCTTTCATTTTTAAATATTGGCATGACAGCATGCAAAACAAATACCTAAAAAAGACAAACCAATGGGGTAGCTGGGCATTAAACAATGCATTTTATTGTTAAAAGTGAAAATAACATGGAAGTACATAATAAGCACCATGTGCACAACTTCAGGTCAGATGATGTAGTTAGTAATAACAGAAAAGTGTCATAAGAGATGGGCAGGATAAGAAATACAAGCAACCAGTCTCTCATTTATTATAGTTCAATGTGCACCAAAGTTAACCAAACAAAATGTTTTGAAATACAGACTATAAATATTCAGGCCACAGAATCTTCTGAATCTTTCACACGCACCTCCTCCAGCTTCATCTACTGAATCCGTTGTTCCCGTTGTGACCTCTTCTACATCAGCAAAACCAAGTGTAGACTTGGTGACGCTTCGTTGAACATGTCTACTCGGTCCACCAAGGCCTGTGGGATTTCCCGGTTGCTAAACAATTTAACTTCCTTTCCTTTCCCCACACTGAGGTTTCTGTCCTGGGCCCCCTCCATTGCCAGAGTGAGGCCACGTGCACACTGGAGGAACAGCACCATATATTCTGCTCGGGTAGCTTACAACCTAACTTCTCTAGTCTAACACTAATTTCTCTAGTATTAGGAATTTCTACAAACAACCCCCCTCCCCTCCCTTCCCCTGAACTTTGGCTGACCTTTCTGTAGAAATCCATAAGAGTCTTTGAGGACATCTGAGGGAGCCATTGGTGTGCTTTCCTGACCATTTCATTGATGTGGATGGACCAGGTCAAAGTGTGGGTAATATTTGCATTTATTATTTGGCAAAGTAACCGTAGCATGTACAAGTCCAGGCTTTGCATTCTGGCAAGAACGTGATTCTTTATTCATTGTATATATACTGTAGAATCTATGTGGGTTAACATATGATGAGCGTTTGACTGCTCTGGGCCTGCACTCGCTGGAGTTTAAAAGAATGAGGGGGGACCTCATTGAAACGTACAGAATAGTGAAAGGGTTGGATAGAGTGGATGTGGAGAGGATGTTTCCACTCGTGAGAGAGTCTAGGATTAGATGTCATAGCCTCAGAATGAAAGGACATTCTTTTAGGAAGGATACAAGGAGGAATTTATTTTGTCAGAGAATGGGGAACCTGTGGAATTCTTTGCCACAGAAGACTGTGGAGGCAAAGTCAGTAAATTCTTTTTAGATTTAGAGATACAGCGAAGAAACAGGCCCTTCGGCCCACCGGGTCTGCGCCGCCCAACGATCCCCGCACAATAACACTATCCTACACCCACTAGGGACAATTTTTACATTTGCCCAGCCAATTAACCTACAAACCTGTACGTCTTTGGAGATGTTTAAGGCAGCGATAGATAGATTCTTGATTAGCAAGGGTGTCAGAGGTTATGGGGAGAAGGCAGGAGAATGGGGTTATGAGGGAGAGATAGATCAGCTATGAATGGCGGAGTAGACTTGATGGGCCGAATGGCCTCACTCTTCTCCTATCATTTATGATCTTGTGACGCCATCCCATCCCACCCCTTCCACCAAAAGTTCTTACTAAAATAAGTTGTATGAAAGTAAGTGCTTTCTTGATTGCTGCCTGAGTATGAAGGGACCAGACTAGATTGTTAGTGAAATGAATGCCAAGAAACCCGAAGCTGTTGACCATATCTGCAGCGTCATTAATGAGAACAGGGTGGCGTTCCCTCCCTCCCACCCACTTATTTAGGTCAATAACCAACTCATTTGTCTTACTGACATAAATGGTTAGTTTGTTGTCCTGACACCATGGCACAAAGTTCTCGTACTTTTTCCTGTATCGTTCTCATCGTTGTATTGATCTGCCTGGCAACATCTGGTCATATCAATGAACATAAAGATTGAGTTGACAGTGCATTTGGCCACACAATCACGGTGTACAAGGAGTAGAACGCAGGACTAGTAGTAGGAATAAAGGCATAGACTATTTTCTAAATGGGGTGAGAATCCAGAAATCGGAGGTCCAGACATTTTTGGACTTGGGAGTGCTGGTGCAGGATTCCCAAAAAAGGTTAATCTGCAAATTGAATCGGCAATAAAGAAAGCAAACTCAATGCTAGCATTTATTTCAAGAGGGCTTGTATACAAAAACAGGGTCCAGAGGAGGTTTACAAGAATGATCCCAGGAACGAGTAGGTTAAACTATGATGAGCGTTTGTCTGCACTGGGCCTGCACTCGCTGGAGTTTAGAAGAATGAGGGGGGACCTCATTGAAACAAACAGAACAGTGAAAGGCTTGGATAGAGTGGATGTAGAGAGGATGTTTCCACGAGTGGGAGAGTCTAGGACTCGAGAACCTCAGAATTAAAGGGCGTTCTTTTAGGAAGGAGATGAGAAATTTATTTAGTCAGAGTGTGGTGAATCTGTGGAATTCTTTGCCACATAAGGCTGCGGAGGCCATCAGTGGATATTTTAAAGGCAAAGATAGATTCTCGATTAGTACAGGTGTCAGAGGTTATGGGGGAGAAAGCAAGAGAATGAGGTTAGGAGGGAGAGATACATCAGCCATGATTGAATGGCAGAGTAGACTTGATGGCTGAATGGCCTAATTCTACTCCTATTCCTTATGACCTTATGACTGAGGCCAGAACCTTACAGAGCACAGGCATTGAGGGTCAAAGTGGAAGAAATGTTATGACCAATTCTAACCAACTGAAGTCCGCTGGTCAGGAAGTCCTGAAGCCAGTGGCAGATGGTGGCTCCAAGGTCCAAAAATAATCTTATTTGGCATTATGGTGTTGAAAGCTGAGTTGTAATCCAGGTTACATAAAACTATCCTTCACCATCCATTTCCCATCCAATTCAGCTCACACGATACATCTAAATGTGACAGAAAACACAGGAACCATTTGTCTCAAATCCATTTAAGCTTAAATAGATGACAGAACTCCACAATCTACATTCCGTTCTTCTCACTAAATAAATATCAAAAACAGTGTTGGACCAACTAAAAGATGCATGGGAATCAAAAGAAAAGACAGCAGCTCTGGATATTCATTGCCACGATAATCAACTGTCTGGCATATTGTAAGTACTACTGGCACTAAAAATGTTCAGTTATGGTAGTGGACGTGAAACTAATCAGTCATTCTTCTTCCATAATTTTGAGACAATCAATGCAGTAGGAAATAATAATGAAAATAAAAACAGGATGACAATCCATTTCAATTATTGAATGGATGTTGTACTTCGACTTCTAACGTAGGTTAAAATCGAGCCAGACTGATGGATTGAATCTTTTTATTCACAAAATACTGGAGTAACTCAGCAGGTCAGGCAGCATCTCGGGAGAGAAGGAATGGGTGACGTTTCGGGTCGAGACCCTTCTTCAGACTGATGTCGGGGGTGGGACAAAGGAAGGATATAGGTGGAGACAGGAAGATAGAGGGAGATCTGGGAAGGAGGAGGGGAAGGGAGGGACAGAGGAGCTATCTGAAGTTGGAGAAGTCGACGTTCATACCACCGGGCCGCAAACTGCCCAGGCGAAATATGAGGTGCTGCTCCTCCAATTTCCGGCGGGCCTCACTATGGCATTGGAGGAGGCCCATGACAGAGAGGTCAGACTGGGAATGGGAGGGGGAGTTAAAGTGCTGGGCCACCGGGAGATCAGTTGCGTTAATGCGGACCGAGCGCAGGTGTTCAGCGAAGCGATCGCCGAGCCTGCGCTTGGTTTCGCCGATATAGATAAGTATATCTATACTTATATAGATATATATATAAGTACTTTAATATATATATTAAAGTATATATTTTATATATTTTATAAAGTATATATTATTAAAGCCCAGCACTTTAACTCCCCCTCCCATTCCCAGTCTGACCTCTCTGTCATGGGCCTCCTCCAGTGCCATAGTGAGGCCCGCCGGAAATTGGAGGAGCAGCACCTCATATTTCGCCTGGGCAGTTTGCGGCCCGGTGGTATGAACGTCGACTTCTCCAACTTCAGATAGCTCCTCTGTCCCTCCCTTCCCCTCCTCCTTCCCAGATCTCCCTCTATCTTCCTGTCTCCACCTATATCCTTCCTTTGTCCCACCCCCGACATCAGTCTGAAGAAGGGTCTCGACCCGAAATGTCACCCATTCCTTCTCTCCCGAGATGCTGCCTGACCTGCTGAGTTACTCCAGCATTTTGTGAATAAATCGATTTGTACCAGCATCTGCAGTTATTTTCTTATAATACTGATGGATTGAACCTTCCTTTTTATTCTGGAGCAAAATGATATCAAATAACTTTATTCTGAGCATCTAAATTTAGTTTCTAATGAGATTTTGCCTGAATATTTTGGATAGGTATGGCCAAGATTTAAAATATCTTGAGTCAAAACAATGTAGTCATTACCATTTCAACTTTTCTACATTAAGTCAAAGTATTAAAATGAACAGCCAAATTTCACAGTATGCGCTAACAGTCACACGAATGCTTACATGAAAATGGCTGGCAAGAACAAGCACTGGATCAGCAAAATGGAACATTTCACACTACTGGTGGTCTGGAAATTCTCATTTTAAACAGCATCCAGACCAACAAATATCCAAAAAATAAACATTCATAAAACTCTGTGGCTTTATGAAGAAGTGGGAGAGAAGTCGCATTCTACTTTGTTTATCACTACATGGGCATGCCTTTTGTCAAACTTGTATACCACTGTGGTCCTCGGGACTACATTGTAAACTCAGCGAACAAAGTTAATTGTTTAGTGATCAGAGATTCTCTCACCTGCACCATGACCCTTCCCCAGTAATCTTGTCTGACCACTTCATATGTTCATAGGTGACAGGAGCAGAATTGGGCCATTCGGCCCATCAAGTCTACTCCACCATTCAATCATGGCTGATCTATCTTTCCCTCCTAACCCCATTCTCCTGTCTTCTCCCCATAACCCCAATCTATCTCTGCCTTTAAAATGTCCATTGACTTGGCCTCCACAGCCTTCTGTGGCAATGAATTCCACAGATTCACCACTTAAATGTTCTGATTGTTTAGAACTTTCTTTCCCCATCTTTATCTACACACGTGATGGCTTTCTTGTGGGCATGATGGCTACAGATCCAACCAAATGGGAGATTTTTTTTTAAATGTCAAAAAATACTTTATTCAAGTAATAAATATTTACAAAACATCTTCTTTTCAACAACCCCATCCGACATTTCCGGAGGTTACACGTTCAATACAGGTATTCATTTCCAAATTTACACCGAAATTTACACAGCATCCCTTATTT
Organism: Rhinoraja longicauda; assembly: GCF_053455715.1. Lineage (NCBI taxonomy): Eukaryota > Metazoa > Chordata > Chondrichthyes > Rajiformes > Arhynchobatidae > Rhinoraja > Rhinoraja longicauda. Next base: position 38,494,635 of record NC_135970.1, on the reverse strand, counting down.
GGAGGGATGTCTCCACCACACCCTGCCCCCCATGTCCAGCAGCGGAAGGACCCTAGATTGTGGTCCTCCCCCACAGAGCCTTGGCGTTGGCTGCACCAAGCTTCAGTGCGTCCCTCAGCACGTACTCCTGCAATCTGCAGTGGGCCAGTTGGCAACATTCCCCAACGGACAGTTCGCTCCGCTGGGACGTCAACAAAGCTCGGGCAGACCAAAGAGCGCCTTTCACCGAGTTGATGACCTTCCAGCAGCACTCGATGTCAGTCTCCGAATGCGTCCCTGGGAACAGTCCGTAGATCACAGAGTCCTCTGTGACGGAGCTGCTCGGAATAAATCGTGACAGGGACCCCTGCAAACCTCTCCAGACTCTCTTGGCAAATCCACACTCTGTGAAGAGGTGGGCAACCGTCTCCTCTCTATTGCAGCCGTTCCGAGGGCAGCATGCGCTGGTAGTGAGGTTCCGGCAGTGCAGGAAGGATCTGAGTGGGAGGGCTCCCCTCACCGCCAGCCAAGCCAGGTCTTGGTATACCCTGTAGCCAGAACGACAACTATTGGTTTTAAATTGCTCTTAATAGACAAATGCTATTCAGTACAACTAACACACACTTTGGAGACAAAGAGACCACTAGGAACAGGCCCACTTTATTCATAAATCACGTCATTTAATTATCGTCTTTAGAAATATGGCCTATTTGCCCTGTAGACAATAAACATCAAGCAAGCAAAAATAAGGAATGAAAATATTGCGATGCTTTGCTAATTCAGAGATTGCACATAGCGCGTTTGGCCAGAGGTCAAATGTAGCAAAAGATTCAGGAGTGTCGAGGAGATTTTTAAAGATAGCAAGTAGTTATGACCTGAAGTGCACTGCCCATTTGTGGTAGATTACGATCTTGGCTTTCTCAAACAAAAGTAGATAAACATTTAAAAAATAAAATTTACAGGAGGTTCACCAGGTTAATTCCCGGGATGGCAGGACTGACGTATGATGAAAGAATGGGTCGACTGGGCTTGTATTCACTGGAAATTAGACGGATGATAGGGGATCTTATAGAAACATATAAAATTCTTAAAGGATTGGACAGGCTAGATGCAGGAAAAATGTTCCCGATGCTGGGGGAGTCCAGAACCAGGGGTCAGAGTTTAAGAATACAGGGTAGGCCATTTAGGACCTAGATGAGGAAAAAAAATTCACTCAGCGAGTTGTGAATCTGTGGAATTCTCTGCCACAGAAGGCAGTGGAGGCCAATTCACTGGATGTTTTCAAGAGAGTTAGATTTAGCTCTTAGGACTAAAGGAATCAAGGGATATGAGGAAAAAGCAAGAACGGGATACTGATTTTAGATGATCATATTGAATGGCGGTGCTGGCTCAAAGGGCCAAATGGCCTACTCTTGCACCTATATGTCTATGTTTTTAGGAGTGAAGGAATGGGATTGGACTCCAGAGGTATAGGCTCAAGGGGCTGACAAGCTGTAATAATATGATAATCTCGAAAAGCACCAAAATCTTTGTGCAGAAAAAAAGTTAGACATTATTTGTCAGACTATATTTGACTAGACTGTAGCTCTTACTTGATAAATGGTGCCATTTTATTCCTTCCCTCATTTTCTCAAAGCTCAACGTTGAGCTTTAATTAACCGTTGTATGTTGAGCAGCATTTCACATTTCCCTAATTATGTGGAAAATTTTATTCCGATCTCCCAGAGTGCTTATTTTAGGATTTATGGTAGTTTGCCTGAAATTTATCTACCAATAAAAATAATCTTTATTTACCTTGTGTTATCTTATCTAAATTTTGAACATCATCTCCTCATCCCAGAATTAGAATGAATACGGTCTGTATGACCAATTTCCATTTGCACCCAAATTCACTTGGACCACTGGACAAATCCCTCCCCTTTTTTGATCTCACCGCCTCCCATCACAGGAGATAGACTATCGATTGATGTTTATTACAAACCCACTGACTCCACAACTATCTTGACAATACTTCTTCCCACCCAGCCTCCTGCAAAGACTCTATCCCATACTCTCAATTCCTCCGTCTACGCCGCATCTGCATCCAAGATGAGGTGTTCCATACCAGGACTTCTCTCCCATCATAGATGAGGCCCGCACTCGTGTCTCCTCTGTACCCCACATGCTCCTCCTCATCGTAACAGAGTCCCCTTAGTCCTTACCTTCCACCCCATCAGTACAACACACAATCCTCCGAAATTTCTGCAACCTCCAACAGGATCCCATCACGAGCCACATTTTCCCATCTCCACCCCTTTCCGCCTTCTGCAGAGACCATTCCCTCCACAACTCCCTAGTTAACACCCCTTCCCAAGGTACCTTCTGCTGCAACCACAGAAAATGCAACACCTGTCGCTATACCTCCTCCCTCGCCTCTGTCCAAGGACCCCGACAGTCCTTTCAGGTTAGGCAGAGGTTCACCTGCACCTCCTCCAACCTCATCTACTGAATCCGCTTTTGAGGATGTGTACATCGGTGAGACCAAACGTATACCGGGCAATCGTTTCGCGGAACACCTTTGCATGTCTTTTATTCATTGTCCCTTAATCTCTCCACATCATCTATATCTCTCGTTTCTCTTATCCCTAACCAGTCTGAAGGGTCTCGATCCAAAACATCACCTATTCCCGCTGAGTTACGCCAGCTTTTTGTGTCTACCCACTATAAACCTTTCGGTCCTAGGCCTCCGCCATTGTCACAGTGAGGCTAAACGCAAATTGGAGGAATCTCATAACGTACAGAATCTCATATTTTACTTGGGCAGCTTACAACCCAGGGGTATGAATATTGATTTCTCCAACTTCAAGTAACCCCTGCATTCCCACTCTCTCCATCCCCCCCCCCCCCTATCCCACCCAAGTCGCACCAGTGTTCATTAGCACCAGCTACAACTAACAATGGCCTGGTTCCTTTATCATTGTCACTTTTTTGCATATCTTTCATTCTTTTGTTTTATATCTCTCTACATCATCTATATCTCGTTTCCCTTTCCCGTGATTTTCAGTTAGGTCTCGACCCAAAACGTCACCTATTCTTTCTCTCCAGAGATGCTGCCTATCCTGCTAAGTTACTCCAGCATTTTGTGTCTATCCGTAGTCTGGTTTTTTTCTCCATGATTTACGTCTCATGTCTAGTAAATCTGTACTAATGCTAACTCCTGACCTATTATAACTGTACTAATGTGACAATGTAAAACTACAGAGCATTCCAATATTGCCAATCCAACATCTATTCATAATGCTGTTGTAGATTTAAATAAGTTGTGGAAGAGATAGGAAAGTGGAGCTAATGCCAAGATTTTGTTGCATGGCAGATTGCGCTCAATGGGGCAGATAGCCTACTCCTCCTCCCATTTGGTTTCTTTTTAATTAACATCTTAAAATCAAATTATTCACCGTGTGCATATTTAGAAGTATAGTGCTTTGCTCATGAAATAAAGTAAGATGGAAAGAGACTCACGAGGAACATAAATGCAAGTCAAGCCATATGGCTTTGTTGTTCCATTATAAAATTCTGTACAATTCCGTGTACTGTGAGCAATAGAGCCTTGGAACGAAGTGTGTATGTGTGTGAGACCATGAAATGCAGCAAATCAGGGAACAAAATGTATCAGTAATTAACTAAGAACCGAGAAAAAACTGTCACGGGCCACAATTCAACAAAAGAATATCTGCAAATGTCCCTCGAGGAACGAGACTACCATGAGATAAAAAACAGAAAATAGGTGCAGGAGGTAGGCCAGATAATGTGCAACTCAGCAAGCAAAGCAGTAATTTTAACAATAACTGTTTAAATACAAGTTCAGAGCACAGAGCAAAGAAATTCGTGAAATGGTGCCCTGATCAGGCAAGACCAAAGTTATATTATAATTAATTCATAAGCTAAAGTATATTACTGTCAGTGACTGGCTTCCGATAACCTTTTTGCACCACAAAAACCATGTTATACAAAACGTGTAAAGAACTTTTTAGCTCCTAAAGCCAAGAGGAATTGCAGACCCCAAATTGAAAGGCATACTGACATGTTGGGAAATGGAAACAAAAACCATCTGAAAATCACCAAAAATCTGTTCTTACAGAATTTTGTATACAGAATACAGTAAGCATTGATAAACATCAACCTCTCAAGTTGATGGCATAAAAGCTGAAATGTAAAGTTGAATTCACACTTGTGTTCAATTAACTTAAAATATTGATCAAAGAAGAAATTATATTAAAAAACTATAGTTACCATCTATTTACATACATTTACTGATGCTTAATTTGGTGCTTTGAGGTAGAACAACTCAAATGGTGAAACAATTCAGAAATAAAATGTGACTCCACTTTCGGGTAGAACCTACATTTTACAACAGTTGTATGGTCTATTTGCAAGTGCATAACAACTAACAGTAATTTGACACTCCCTAGCTTTCCAAAGAGCACACAACAACCAGTGCCTTCTGTCACTGCACCTTGCTGTAATTACTGGACGCAATATTGCATTAAAGTCACAATGGCAAGAGGTTACTCTCTGCCTAAATTGTTAACAAGTCAAATTGTATTAGGTAATAGCAGCTCCCTTTGATCTACCAGCTGATTATCAGCCTTTTGCACTTCGAGACAAATACAGGATAAAGGGAAAAACGTTGAGTGCAAGATTAAATGGTTAATGTTTTCAGTTTTTGTATTAATTACATTTACTTTCCAATCTTTAAAATTAAATACATTTAATGGGTTTAAAATGTCTTCCAACTTTTAAAGGAATTAAGGTTTAATTAGCTGATTGGTTAAAATAGTTAATTGAATTTAAAAAAAATAAAAACAATGTATCACTTACACAACAAAATGTTGGTGTGCAAGCATTGAATCAATGACATGGGTTCTCAGCCTTGGATAGTGTTAAGCCTCCTTAGTGATGTCAAGCAAAGAGTATTCTATCAGACTCCTCTATGAAGTCAGGAGAAACATTGCTAGCCACAGGATACCCAATCTCTCACCTGTTCTTGTAGCAACAGTATTTATATGACTGACCCAATTAAGCGTCTGGTTAATGGTGAACCCCCACCCACAATGCTGATAGTGAGGGAGCCAGCAATGGTCACATCTCTGAATCCCTGAAAGGGAGTCAGTCAGACTAATGCTGAACATAATTGATCAGTACTTAGAATGATGTTAATGCTACTCGTCACTGATCAACCAAGCTTGATTGTGGTCCTTCGTGCAAAAAGCAGTAATGGACAATTTGATTTTCTGAGGGCCTGTGAATATTAAGTACAGGTACTATATAACATGATAATTGCTTCCCTTAGAATCTTTGTGTTATAGAAAATTGTACTACTATGACAATTGTGACAATGGAGAAGAGAGGATTGGGGCTACCTACAGAGCTTCAGACTCACAATAACACATTTTTTTGCTCCACAGAATTTACAAAAATTAAAAAAAATTGAATAGTTTAATAAGTTTATTTCCATTACTACAAGCTAAAAATATACTGATGGCTATATGGTACATTGTTTATTAATAGAGTATCATTGCACAAGTGTCAATAGAAGCCATTGCATGCCAATTTCAATGGCCACCCATAATTAAAACAGAAGCTATGTTTGGAAGAGACAAGGGTGCCTGATTTCTGCGGGGAAGTCACATGGAAACAGATTTCTTCCCGAAACGGTTTAATATACAAGACATTTGTTTTAATTCAGACAAGCAATATTCACAGTGGCTTTCAAATGGAAAAGAATCAGTAACAAGTGTGATGTTGCTTCCTGGGGTCACCTAAAAGTTTAATATTGAGATCTTCCTGGCTGTTCGTTTGTGTCAACATCAATTAAGAGTGCCAGAATAGAACAGATCCGTCGATGAGTTGCAATCTTATGCAAAATTAATGATTTCTTTGTTTTTCTTAAAACCTGCAGAACAGCATCTTTAAATTTGTGTTAGCAATGTATAACGTCAACCAAGTATTTTGTGGTTATCAAAATGAAGATAATGTACATGGAGTAGAATCACCAGTGACATAACTGGGTAATTCAGGGTACAAAAACCAACTGTAGCAGTTCCAAAGGATGTATCCAAACATACAAGTCATTTCAAAAATTATTGAAATATTTTGGCTAAAACCTTCAATTATAACACATACCCCAGTTCACCCAAGATAATCAACAATCTTAAAATTAAATACAGTATAGAAACTAAAGCGTTCACATCCTGTACATAATTTATAATAGAAACCAACAGACAGGGCAGTAAGGTGCCACAGCGGATGTGTTGCTGCCTTACAGCGCCAGAGCCCCGGATTCGATCCTGACTAAAGGTGCTCTCTATACGGAGTTCCATGACCGCTTTCCTTCCACACTCAAGACAAACGAGTTTGTGAGTTAATTGGCTTGGTATAAATGTAAAATTGTCCATCGAGTGTGTAGAATAGTGTTAGTGTGCAAGGATCGCTGGTCGATTTACCATTAAGTTAATTTTGCTCCCAACTTATACAATAACATTTCTGAAAATTCTTAATGTGCTGCTGCATGCTCGGGTTGCATAATAACTTTTCCAATAAAAAGAACATTGTTCTGATTGTATCTCTGCAAACAATCATCCTTAGGAATAAAACGGAAAAGGATGCATAACAGCTAATTACTTGCAGAATTAGATCACAGCTCGACAAATTACGCAAACATTTCCACTAAGACAAAATGTTTGCAGTGTGAATGTTGTTCATTTGTCTTTAAGAACACTTTGGAGAGAAAGTCAATAGCTTCATTGCAGCTAATTAGTGAATTCTTTATAATGAAATAAGTTGCGATAGTATGAAGTGAAATAGAAAAATGATTTCTACATCGGTTATTCCTCGGGTTTTTTAAATCAAGCTGAATAATTCTAAACATCTAACAAAATGTGAAGTTTCATGTTACTTTAAATTTAGAGGACTGATATAATTAAAAGTACAGTTAAACAAGTTAGTTAAGGTAGCTTTACATAACATGACTACAAAATCAGGTCAGAGGCTAGGAATCTTGCAGCAAATAACTCATCTCCTGGAGACCAGAGACTGCAGTTAGAATCTTGAGCAAGAACAAAAGTGGTGGAAGAACTCAGCAGGTCAGACAGCATCTGTAGAGGTGACATTTCCAATTGCACTTTGAAGAAGGGCCCCCACCTGAAAGATCATGTCAATTTTTCACCCCAAATGCAACCTGGCCCACTGAAACACATTGTTTGTAACTCGCCTCCTAACTCCCCAAAGCCTGTCTACCATCTACAAGGCTCTTCAGGAATATGATGGAATACTCTCCCCTTGCCTGCACGTGCAGTTTCAACTACACTCAAAAAGCGCAACACCACACAGGACATAGCAGCCTGCTTGATAGACACCCCAACACCTACGCAGAATAGCAGCAGTTTGTACCATCTACAGGATGTATAATGGCAACTCATCAGGACTTCCTGCACAGCACCTTCCAAACCCACTACCTCTACCAGCTAGAAGAACAAGGAGAGCAAAAGCATGGGAATACTACCACAGGGTACGCCACACCCCATCATGATTTGGAAATATATCGTCATTCCTTCACTGTTGCTGGGTCAAAATCCTGGCATTCTGTCTATTTACTGGGTCAAAATCCTGGAATTTGTGGATTTACAATGGCAGTTCAAGGTGGCAGCTCACCACCATCTTCATGGGCAATTAAATGCTGGGTCAACCTGCAAAACCCACATCCCTTGAATGAATAAAACGTAGTAAATTAAAAAAAGTTGCTTTAATTGAATGTGTTCAATAGTATTGTAGTTCCAGAATAGTCCTGGAAATCCATAGGCCTAGTCCATTAACCCATGAGAATTCTATTAGCAAATAGGGTGCCCAATGGGTCATGTATAAAAAGTTAAATATGTTCTCCTTTTAACGTTTATGAAAGTTAATTTGATGTTTCCTTTTTCAAAAATAAGTTATTGAAGGGAAAAGTTATTGAATTAGTCGTCCCTAACATTTTAACTCATTTGGATACATATCCAAGTTGTCAATGTATCTTTTAGCTGGATTTCCAAGAAGACATGGGCTAGTCTTTATAGATTTCTTACAAGGGCCCCATACAAACTATATATCTTGTATCTCATGTCACTGTATACCTAAAATGAATATAAATGTTGGTTGTAGTCGATTAGTTTTCCCCCACGATATAATTTACAAGGCCAAACTAGTTATAAAATGGCTTTTGAACAGATCCCAAGATTTATTTTCCCTAAGCAAGACTTGAAAAGATGCTATTATTATATGCTACAAAGGCATGCAGTTAGCAACATTTTAGATCAAATGCAATTCTCTGAATAGAAAATACCACTGACTGGGCCATTTATGTGTACAACTTTTTAGTAGTGATAATAGATCATCTTTATCAGTGAGAAAATGTAATCCAGTCAGGATTTGGCACAGTTGATATGGATAAGAGATATCTGGTAAACTGCTGATAATTATAAATTGAGACTGAATGGGAGTAAATTATCGTGATTAAAATCTAATTTTAATTCTAAAAACATATCTTAAAAACGGTGCTTTCTACACCAATTACTCCCTCATTAAAAAGAAATGTTTCTGAATCACTGAAGAATTACTGAAGAAAATATCAATCATAAACTATGGGTTTCATTCAAAAACATTTCATACTCTCTCTCCCCCCACAAAATAAAATGTGTCAATTGTAGATAAAATTACTACAAAATAAAACAGAATCGCCAAGCAAATACTGTGTATCACATTAAGATCTCCAACTGGCTAGAGCATGGCAAGGCTTTGGCCTCATGAGCATGGATTAAAAGTTGCAGTCACTCATTTAAACATTAAAGATCTTTTAACTTCTGCATCAACTGCATGGAACACATGCAAGTAGAAACATCAATAATTCTTGCATGTTTCCAATTAACTGAAATTTTTGAAGTTAGAAGGAGAAAGGCACTAAACGGGGGCACAAGTGACAATACTGTCAACAATTATTGTAATGCTTTAATTCTGATTGATTTAGTGTGAACTAAAATGTGGATGCTAAACTGTAGTCATGCCAGTTTATGAAACATTTTCTAAGTGGGGTAGCTATCCCACTACTAGCAACTATTCATTGTTACTTGCAACTCAACCTAATATGCAAGCCTAAGGCATTATGCTCATGTCCACTAGTGCTATTCACTGGAGACATACATACTGGACCACCCACATCAGGAATTCAATAGGTAAGTCTTTATTTTTTTTAAAGCACACTATGCATGCCTTTTGAATGGAGCAAATAATTCTCAAGTTTAACTTTTTTTGTTGCCGATCATCAACTCTTTAAAAAAAATCCATCATTACTGTATCAAAAAGAACATAGGCAAGAGAAAATTGTACTTGAGATTGTGGCTACTTTATCTCTGCCACAATTCTAAAACCACCAGCTGTTTAAAAGTGACACTTTAAAAACAAGTATTTAAAAAACGTTTCCAATACCACACCATAGCTTGAATGGAAAGCTACGTGTAACATCAAGAGTGTGATCTCATTTCCCAGTGACATGATGCCAAAGTGCAATCAACTCCTAGAATCAACTCCTACTGAAAACAGAAGGATTTCCAAATGTTTGGTTGGTCTCACAAAACTATCACCTATTGCTCTATCTTCGGAGAATGAAAACAATCCTTAATTTTGTGAATTATAATGAAAACAAATATTATTACAAGAACCAGTTACAGAAAATGACTTTAAGTATCGCAGTAGTACTATTGATGGCACAATTATTTGTAACTCTGCAGTACAGCAATACAAAAGCAGCAACAACTGCAAAGTTTCCACAAAGTGACTAAACACAGGTTGTGGACTTGCGGTCTGCTCTTATTCAGCACCTCCCAAATTGAATCTGATCCATACACAAGTTAGTTAATTTATTAACAAAAGAAAACTACTACCATAAAATTAGGATCATTTGTCACAATTCAAACACCTCAGGATATTTTCTTTGCTTTATTGATCAAAAAAGCAATTAACTATCAACGTCAGCACAGATGGAAAAAAATGACTGAAGAAAATATCAATCATAAACTATGGGTTTCATCCAAAAACACTTCATACTCTCTCGCCCCACAAAATAAAATAGAGGAAAACCTAATTAAACTAGTTCATAATTCAGAAACCACTATTCATAGTTGTGATATTGGGCTATTCTATTGATGCATTGCCACACAAAGTTTAAAATTGTAAAACCAAGTATGGTTTTCCATAATAGTACTGAAGGAATATTCCCAAATTACAAATTTATGCAAGACATTGGCTGATGAAATGCTACATATAAGTCACAGAGAAAGGCAGGGGCTTTTCAAATTAAATGTTTAAAGCAAGTGCAGAAGAGATGCTCATGGGAAAATCTCAACATTGCTTTACAGGTAGTTTGCGATCGAAGAAAATTAGTCAATTGAGCTCCATAATCCAACACTGCTGTTACAATGAGAATGTAGCATGAAAAGCAAATCACAGACAAAATGCAACATCAGAAAAAGGAGCAAGATTTTCTAATGGAATGTAACCTTTGCAATCAAACTAATTTTGAAACACGCGCATCAGCTCAAAGCTGAAACCACTTTGTTCAATGGAAAATAATAGTGAAGTACCAAAAACATGGCTTCCACCCACCATGTCCATGCCGATCCTCAATTGATGATCTTCATTCATCCATTTACCAATACTTGGTCCATTACCTTTTATGCTTTGCAAATCAAGTGTTCACCCAGATACTTAAATGAGTGAAGGTAGGCACAAAATGCTGGAGTACCTCAGCGGGTCAGGTAGCATCTACGAAGGAATGGGTGATGTTTCATGTTGAGACCCTTCTTCAGACTGATACCTTCAATTTAAACCAGCATCTGCAGTTTTTTTTCCTACTTAAATGAGTGAACCGCTCCCATCACTTAAATAACGCAATCCAAATTCCAACCACCATCTGGGTAAAAGATTCCTCAGATATCCTTTAACATCTTTCCCCTATACTTAATCCATACCCTCCAGCGTCTGACAAATGTATTGGGAAACAATTTCCCAATAGGTTTCCTAATATCTACCACCTTATAGATCTCAATTAGATTCTCCTGACCCCCTCTCCTTTGCATCCTCTCCAGATAGAGCAAAGTGCAGTAACTAACATTTCACACAGTCGTCATGGCTATCCCTCGAGGTCGAGGATGATGGTCTACGTTCCGTTGTTTTTATGAACTCTCAGGTGGCTTATGAGTCCAATCCTGACTTTGAAAGTTCTTTGGCATTCAGGGCAGGTAATTCCAGATGTCAGATGTTTGGTTGTTGCTGCCCTTCTTTCCGTTTACTTCTCTTTTTTAATTCTGCGCATCTGTTGGCTTCGAAGGTCACTGTCCCTTTTTGGATGATGGCTCGCCAGAGTTTCCTGTCCTTGGCATTGGTTGCCCAATTTTCGATGTCGATTTCCCATTTCTTCATGCTCGCTTTTAAGGCGTCTTTGAATCTCTTCTTTTGTCCGCCTCTTTTACATTTGCCTTCTTTAAGGTGGGAGTAGAAGGCTTGCTTTGGTAGACGCTCGTCTTCCATCCGAACAACATGACCTCTCCATCTTAATTGGTTCTTGATGACAAAGGCTTCGATGTTTGATGTTTTTGCTTAATTCAGCACGCTGACGTTGGTTCACAATCAATGCTTTATGACGATGTATCATAACCTCCCAGCTCTTATATTTTATGACCTGAATAATATAGGTAATATCGCTTACATCTTCATCACCTTATCTACTCACGCTTTAGACAATAGACAATAGGTGCAGGAGTAGGCCATTCAGCCCTTCGAGCCAGCACCGCCATTCAATGCGATCATGGCTGATCACTCTCAATCAGTACCCCGTTCCTGCCTTCTCCCCATACCCCCTCACTCCGCTATCCTTAAGAGCTCTATCCAGCTCTCTCTTGAAAGCATCCAACGAACTGGCCTCCACTGCCTTCTGAGGCAGAGAATTCCACACCTTCACCACTCTCTGACTGAAAAAGTTCTTCCTCATCTCCGTTCTAAATGGTCTATCCCTTATTCTTAAACTGTGGCCGCTTGTTCTGGACTCCCCCAACATTGGGAACATGTTTCCTGCCTCTAATGTGTCCAATCCCCTAATTATCTTATATGTTTCAATAAGATCCCCCCTCATCCTTCTAAATTCCAGTGTATACAAGCCTAATTGCTCCAGCCTTTCAACATACGACAGTCCCGCCATTCCGGGAATTAACCTAGTGAACCTACGCTGCACGCCCTCAATAGCAAGAATATCCTTCCTCAAATTTGGAGACCAAAACTGCACACAGTACTCCAGGTGCGGTCTCACCAGGGCCCGGTACAACTGTAGAAGGACCTCTTTGCTCCTATACTCAACTCCTCTTGTTACGAAGGCCAACATTCCATTGGCTTTCTTCACTGCCTGCTGTACCTGCATGCTTCCTTTCAGTGACTGATGCACTAGGACACCCAGATCTCGTTGAACATCCCCTCTTCCTAACTTGACACCTCAGGAATCCTCGAACTTGCACGGAAAGTTCCGTTCCTCAATAATCGCCAGGGCCCTACCAGCCATTGTGCATGTTGTACCTTTATTAGAGCTCCCTACGTACATTACCTCAGGATTAAATTCCACCTGCTATCACTCTGCCTATTTTATTATTCAACGAATATCTTCCTGTAACATAGAACTATCCTCCTATCAATAACATCACTGATTTTCATTTCATCAGTCAACTTACTGATCATACCTCCTATATATCTATCATAAACTGTGGATTTAATTCAAATACACTTCATTCTCTCTCCTCATACCTCCTTTGAAAGGAAAAGTCACAGCACCAATATCTCTAGTACATCACAGGTTAAAGGTTTTCAATCAAAAAAATTCCATCACCTTCAACAATCCAATTTTGGATCCAATTTGCCATCCTCCTAGTATCCAATGAACACTAACCTTGTGAAAGGTCACTCCCTTGTCAAAGGGCCTTAGAGATGTTCATGTAGAAGACATCAATGCACAGTTTTCCTGCATTTTGTAAATGCACAGCTAATCCTCTTCCTAATGGCAGATAGATTATATCACTGATATTATATTAATGTGTTAGACAAGTTATTTCAGGAACATGGAACAAGCACCACAAGCATCACAGTGAATTTCACAATCTATCTATCTATCAAAACTCTCGTTTGTTATCTTGTCTGTGACTGAACTTCAGCTAAAACGGTACACAATATCGTGACAATTTTAGGCCCACCTTACTCATCATTGTACTTTAGTGATAATGCAAGTAGTTTTATTGAAATCGGTGTTATATTTTTTAAGTTATTCACATTTTAAAGATTAAAAGGAGGGGAGGGGGAAGGAGGGAGGGGGAAGGGGAGAAGGGAGAGGGAGTTGAGGAGAGAGGGGAGGACAGGGTACTGCACCAATGCAGGAGAGGTTTGGGCCCAACGGGTCCACTTTGTCTAGTATATTACTAAAACTCCCTGTCCATGTGTATTTGTGCAAAGCATAACTTTTATGGTTCGCACAGCCAAAACGGTACCCCATAGTGCCACCATTTTTGCACCACCTTACTCACCATTATCCTGGGCATAATATGTAACAACTCTCATTCAAATTGAACCTACATTTTTAAAGCTAGATTTTTAAGTTTAAAAATTCACTTTCTAACCCATTTCCTGAAACTCCTCAGCGTATGACGTCACAATGCTCCATGTTCCACTTCATTTGCTCCTCACTCGCCAAAACAAGATGGCCGCCGGCAGCGCCGCCGCCCACCCGCGCTCAGTCCTTCCCTCTCCCCTCGCCTGGCCCCAGCCTCAGTCGTTCCCTCCCCCCTCTCCCGGCCTAATTTGTTCCCTCGCCCCTCTCACCTCGCTTCTCGCCCGGCCCCGGCCCCTCGCCTGGCCTCAGTCGTTCCCTCGCCCGTCTCCCCTCGCCCAGCCCCGGCGGAAACTTGCATGTCAGCAGTCAGCGTTGAACGCACGGGCACTGGGAAGTGCTTTTCGCAGCCAATGGCTCTACGGAGGGGAGTGGGCGTGGCGGCAGAGTGGGTGGAGGGGAGGGTGGGAAGTGGGGGTGGGGGGAGGAGGGCGGAACAGTGGGGGTGGGGGGAACAGTAGGGGTGGGGGGGAAGGGGGACAGGAGAGAGTGGGGGTGGGGAGGAGGGGAAAGTGGGGGTGGGGGAGGGAAGTGGGGGTCAGGAGAGGGGCGAATAGGGCTCACTCAGTGACGACACCCTCTCCCATTCCCTGTTCCCCCTCTACGAGGAATGGGCCCAATGGGTCCACTTGGTCTAGTTATTTCATAATGTCAATGTACTTTCACATTCTAAAGTGAAAGTGCACTGACAATAAAATAATTATCTTCTGATTATCTTCTGTTATATTTATACTTAATTACAAAACCCACATTGTACACTGACAGAATAATGTGCAAGAGAAAACAGTCAACCAATTTCTTTTCCGCCAGTAGTCAAATGAATATGGAAGGCGAGGAAAAAATTTCTTAATTGATCGCCTTATTTTAAAACAACATACACAGCTTGCATGTGAAACTTTTTTAATGCCTATAGTAGGATAAAAGGTAATAAGTAAGCATTCCATTAAAACCACAGATAGAAATTATAGCATTAACCCTACCAATGTTCATACTGGTTCTGCTACAAGCCAAATCAACGAGACATAGTACTGGAAATAAATTGAGAACCTCATGTCATGAGGTCAAGACCTGGTGTTAACATCAAGAACACAAAAAAAATGGTTGCTGTCCTGAGAAAGCAAAGGAGTGAACACAACCCTGTCTTCATTAATGGCACTGCTGTGGAGATGGGCAACAGCTTCAAGTTCCAAGCCATCATATCATCAGCAACTTTACACTGATGCAACAATCAAGAAAGCACATCATCATATTTACTTTCTTAGGTGTCAGAGATGATTCAGCATGGCCATGAGGAATCCCTTGAACTTCTACAAATGCACTAGAAAAAGTATTCTGACAGGATACATCTCAGCCTGGTATGACAACTGCTCTGTTCTTGGCTGCCTGAACCTGCAAAGAGCAGTGAACACAGCTCAGTTCATCACAGATTTGGCACTTCCTTATATTCAGTCCATCTTCACAGTGCATTGTATCAAGAAGGCTAAAAGTATCAAAGATGCCTACCACCCTGACCATCCCCTTTCTCTCTTCTCCTTATAGGAGAAGATGCAGGAGCTTGAAAGCACATACTTCAAGACTTAACAGTTTCAACACCACTGCTGTCACTCCCCCAACCCAATTACCTCTTTCACACCTTCCTAGAGTTGCGGCCACACTTTGTGTTGCATACACTCACTCTTAATTCTAACTGACTACACTATTTAGTAATTGCACCTTAATCTTCTTTTGCACTCTATGAGGTTGGGCACATATCATATTTATTGATGTGTTTGAAATTACTGTGTATATCCTGTTTACCCTTCAAGATTCATGTAAACAAGGAATTTCATTGCAACTCTGACAATAAACTAAGCTGTATAACTGACCACCCGAAGCAAATCCAGAATATACATAATACAATTTGAACTGAAACATATAAATCCCACAAAAATCTGCTCCCATAGTATTTGGAAACAGTTTTTACACAACATAAATTTTACTATTTAAGAAAGTAGGGAGAGAGAAAACGGGTAATTATAGACCAGTTAGTCTGACATCAGTGGTGGGGAAGTTGCTGGAGTCAATTATAAAAGACGAAATTGCTGAGCATTTGGATAGTAGTAACAGGATCATTCCGAGTCAGCGTGGATTTACGAAGGGGAAATCATGCTTGACAAATCTACTGGAATTTTTTGAGGATGTAACTAGGAAAATTGACAGGGGAGAGTCGGTGGATGTGGTGTACCTCGACTTTCAGAAAGCCTTCGACAAGGTCCCACATAGGAGATTAGTGGGCAAAATTAGAGCACATGGTATTGGGGGTAGGGTACTGACATGGATAGAAAATTGGTTGACAGACAGAAAGCAAAGAGTGGGGATAAATGGGTCCCTTTCGGAATGGCAGGCAGTGACCAGTGGGGTACCGCAAGGTTCGGTGCTGGGACCCCAGCTATTTACGATATACATTAATGACTTAGATGAAGGGATTAAAAGTACCATTAGCAAATTTGCAGATGATACTAAGCTGGGGGGTAGTGTGAATTGTGAGGAAGATGCAATAAGGCTGCAGGGTGACTTGGACAGGTTGTGTGAGTGGGCGGATACATGGCAGATGCAGTTTAATGTAGATAAGTGTGAGGTTATTCACTTTGGAAGTAAGAATAGAAAGGCAGATTATTATCTGAATGGTGTCAAGTTAGGAAGAGGGGATGTTCAACGAGATCTGGGTGTCCTAGTGCATCAGTCACTGAAAGGAAGCATGCAGGTACAGCAGGCAGTGAAGAAAGCCAATGGAATGTTGGCCTTCGTAACAAGAGGAGTTGAGTATAGGAGCAAAGAGGTCCTTCTACAGTTGTACCGGGCCCTGGTGAGACCGCACCTGGAGTACTGTGTGCAGTTTTGGTCTCCAAATTTGAGGAAGGATATTCTTGCTATTGAGGGCGTGCAGCGTAGGTTCACTAGGTTGATTCCCGAATGGCGGGACTGTCGTATGTTGAAAGGCTGGAGCAATTAGGCTTGTATACACTGGAATTTAGAAGGATGAGGGGGGATCTTATTGAAACATATAAGATAATTAGGGGATTGGACACATTAGAGGCAGGAAACATGTTCCCAATGTTGGGGGAGTCCAGAACAAGCGGCCACAGTTTAAGAATAAGGGGTAGGCCATTTAGAACGGAGATGAGGAAGAACTTTTTCAGTCAGAGAGTGGTGAAGGTGTGGAATTCTCTGCCTCAGAAGGCAGTGGAGGCCAGTTCGTTGGATGCTTTCAAGAGAGAGCTGGATAGAGCTCTTAAGGATAGCGGAGTGAGGGGGTATGGGGAGAAGGCAGGAACGGGGTACTGATTGAGAGTGATCAGCCATGATCGCATTGAATGGCGGTGCTGGCTCGAAGAGCTGAATGGCCTACTCCTGCACCTATTGTCTATTGTCTATTTAAAACTCAACCTTTCCCATTTCAACCATTATAAATACATTTCTAGTTAACTTAATGACCACATACAATAGTCTATGTCCTTTTCATAACCTGGTCCGAAACGGAGTCAGTTGAAGAATAACAAGCATTTTTCCATAATTCATTACTATAATTTCACCCCAGTTATCATACAAAACATAAAACACTTAACTGTCAAGCAATTGTAGTAACTCAGCAAAGGGACAAATAGATGTTACTACTTAGATAAAAGTATAATGCTGACCATGGGGTCAGCTTCTAGTCTGAAGTATATTCTCAATAAAATACCAGCAAGAGACAACAGGAGCTTAGTGCTCCTCATCTATTATCATTTAAAAAGCTTTTCTTTTCCAACAGTGGATGACCTCACATTTTCACAGTATGATCCATTTCTGTTGTCCAGATCCTTTAATTAACCTGTTTATATCCAGCGTGAAGCCTCCACACCACCTTCACAACTCAACCAGCTGTCGCATCAGCAAAATTAAATACACCAATCTGGTCCTCGCCGCCAAATCATTGATATGGATTGATTGTGAGCTGCTGGAATCGTGCATCATCCCATTAATCATAATTCCCACCCAAAAGTGACCCATTCATTTCTATTTTCTGTTCATTAACCAATCCTTAATCTACACTCCCAATCCCATGTGTTCTAATTTTGTTACATAATCTCATGCAGCACTTTATTGAGGGTCTTCCAACTAAAAAACACATCATACTGGACTACCCCTTCATATATCACTTCTAAAATCAAAAACATGTCCAATATTCTTTTTCCCAATCCTATGACTATTTTCTAAATGTTCTTCCTTAATATGAGAGTAGCATTCCTGACAACCAATCGATTTACACTTACACATGTTCTCTCTATTCTTTATGTGGTAAAGTTACTTTTGCAACGTTCAATTTGTGAGAAGGGTTATAAGTTGGCCCACTTGAGACATTTCAGGAGCAGTGAGGGAGTTACATTTTTCTAAAATACGATGTTCAAGATCTTTCTCATGGACAAGTCATGAAATTATTTCAAAACAGTGAACTTACACCAAATTCTCCAGAGCTTATCTCACAATATTCAAACAGATTGTCTGTCCATTACCTCATTACTGTTTTAGGAAGCTTGCAGTGCACAAAAGGCTCCCACAATATCTATCCTACAACTGGATCTATACTTCATTGAATGCCAACAAAATTCACATGTACGCCTTATTATAGCATGGTATCTCTGCATGTTCTCAGGAAAACCACAAAACCAAGCTACGACAGGTGGTTAGAGTAGTTAGCAAACGTTTGGTCAGAGGTTGGTTTGGAAAAAAGGTTTCAAAAGCAGGAAATAGAGGGAGAGGGAATTTAAAAGACCCTTAGCAGCCAAAGGAACAATTACTGATGATAGAATGACCAAAATGATGGATGATAAAGGTTAAAGTTGCAGAATAGCATAGCCTGGAAGTGATTAGGAGATTTAAAAATGTGTTTGGATATGATAAGGACCAAGATTTTGTCTCTTTGGCCAGGTTTTCGGCTAACTTCATACCTTCTTCATGGTGGCTCAGTATTTTGTTTTGATAAAGTTTACATTAAGTGCCTTGGAGTGATTAAACTTATCAAGTTGATCCTGAAAGGTGCAGCAACAATAAAAACATTCCAAAGGACAGGAAAGAGATAATGGATAAAACTGAATGGGAGCCAAAGGGCACATTGGGAGGAACTAGAGAGGAAAATGGCAGAAACAGGAGGAGTAGCAAAAAGGACCAAGAATATTGAGGTTGGCACCATACAGGGCATCAACTGTAGTTGATGAGTGTGGGTAGAATGACTGGAAATTGGGGGAGGGATGGTGAAGACACGGGATGCAAAGGGGAGGAACACGGGGGGAAGGATCACAGTCAGGGGGGCAGGGTAGGTCCTGGGATGGGGACCTGGGATGGGGACCTGGGGGGGGGGGGGGGGAGGGGGGAGGGGGGAGGGGGGAGGGGGAGGGGGACCCGGGGGGGGGGGGGGGAGGGAGGGGAGAGGGAGGGGAGAGGGAGGGGAGAGGGAGGGGGACCGGGGGGGGGGGGGGGGAGGGGGACCGGGGGGGGGGGGGGAGGGGGACCGGGGGGGGGGGGGGAGGGGGAAGGGGGACCGGGGGGGAGGGGGACCGGGGGGGGGGGGGGGGAGGGGGACCGGGGGGGGGGGAGGGGGACCGGGGGGGGGGAGGGGGACCGGGGGGGGGGGGGGGGGGGAGGGGACTTGGGGGGGGGGGGGGGAGGGGACTTGGGGGGGGGGGGGGGGGACTTGGGGGGGGGAGGGGGACTTGGGGGGGGGGAGGGGGACTTGGGGGGGGGGGGAGGGGGACTTGGGGGGGGGGGGAGGGGGACTTGGGGGGGGGGGGAGGGGGACTTGGGGGGGGGGGAGGGGGACTTGGGGGGGGGGGAGGGGGACTTGGGGGGGGGGGAGGGGGACTTGGGGGGAGGGGGACTTGGGGGGGGGGGGGGGGAGGGGGACTTGGGGGGGGGGGAGGGGGACTTGGGGGGGGGGGGAGGGGGACTGGGGGGGGGGGGGAGGGGGACTTGGGGGGGGGGGGAGGGGGACCTGGTGGGGGGACCGAAGGGAGGGGGACCTGGGGAGGGGGACGGGGACGGACACCTGGGGAGGGGAGGGGAGGGAGACCTGGGGAGGGAGGGGGACCTGGGGAGGGAGGGGGACTGGGGAGGGAGGGGGACCTGGGGAGGGGAGGGAGGGGGACCTGGGGAGGGGAGGGAGGGGGACCTGGGGAGGGGAGGGAGGGGGACCTGGGGAGGGGAGGGAGGGGGACCTGGGGAGGGGAGGGAGGGGGGACCTGGGGGGGGGGGACGGACCTGGGGGGGGGGGGGGGGAGGGGGACGGGGGACTTGGGGGGGGAGGGGGACGGGGGACTTGGGGGGGGGGGAGGGGGACCTGGTGGGGGAGGGGGACACCGAAGGGAGGGGAGGGGTACCTGGGGAGGGGAGGGGTACCTGGGAGGGGAGGGGGACCTGGGGAGGGGGACCTGGGGGGGAGGGGGACTGGGGAGGGGAGGGGACCTGGGGAGGGGAGGGGGACCTGGGGAGGGGAGGGGGACCTGGGGAGGGGAGGGGGACCTGGGGAGGGGAGGGGACCTGGGGAGGGAGGGACCTGGGGAGGGAGGGGGACCTGGGGAGGGGGGGGGGACCTGGGGAGAGGGGGGGGGGACCTGGGGAGAGGGGGGGGGGACCTGGGAGAGGGGGGGGACCTGGGGAGGGGGGGGGGGGGACCTGGGGAGGGGGGGGGGGACCTGGGGAGGGGGGGGGGGACCTGGGGAGGGGGGGGGGGGGACCTGGGGAGGGGGGGGGGGGACCTGGGGAGGGGGGGGGGGACCTGGGGAAGGAGGGAGATGAAAGAGGAACAACAGAAGGTAAAGCGTCTGTGCTGGGTCTGGGAGGGTGCGGGCTGATGTCTACCTGAGGTAAGGCGGTGCTGAGCTGCCTTTGAAGCGAGTCCCTCTCGTGGAAAGCCTCTTGCATCTTGGCCTGACACAGGGCCAGCGACTCCTGCGCCTCCCGCAGGCTTTCCAGCAACTTGTCGCGCTCGTCCAACATGTTCACCATCAGCTGCTCGAAGTTGGCCTCGGTGTCGACGCCGTACTGCGAGCCCCGCGGGCTCAGCGTGTCCTCGCTGATAGTCGGCATCACCTCGCACATCATCTTGGGCCGGAGCCGGGGGTTAGGGACGGAGCGGGGCCTGGGCTCACACCGGCCTCTCCTGGTGAGAGCGAGGAGGAGGAGGAGGAGGAGGAGGAGCGGCGATTAGTTAATCACTTGACCGAGGAGGAAGACGGGGGTGTGGGGTGTTGAAATGCCAAAAACAAACCCCGTCAGCCGAGCCGGCGCCGGCGGCAGCCACAGCCACAGCCACAGCAGGCCGTGCCGGGGCCCGAGCTCATCGCCGGCCGCCCGCCCACCCGCCTGGCAAACCCGGCGCCCAGAGTCACGTCGCCTTCTCCTCCGCGGCCTCGGTTCGCGGCGCCTGGCCAAGTTTAATCACATCCCCGCCGCCGCTCCTCTCCCTCTTTCGATGCTCCCTGGAGGACGTCCTCAACCCGTCAAGATGTCGGTCGGTCGGACGGCGCGCGCTCCCGATCCCGCCGCGCGCGCGCGCGCCCGATGATCCTCCTCCTGCAGGCAGCAGCTCCCGCCCTCCCGGCTCCTCCTGACCCCGCCCCCTCTCCTATCACATGACCCCTTCGTCTGGCACCTCTGCTCCTGACCCCGCCCCCTCCCTCTGCTCCTGACCCCGCCCTCTCTCTCTCTCTCTCTCTCTGCTCCTCCTGACTCCACCCCCTCGTCCTGACCCCGCCCATTGGTCCTCCTGACCCCGCCCATTGGTCCTCCTGACCCCGCCCCCTCTCCTATCACATGACCCCTTCGTCTGGCACCTCTGCTCCTGACCCCGCCCCCTCCCTCTGCTCCTGACCCCGCCCCCTCCCTCTGCTCCTGACCCCGCCCTCTCTCTCTCTCTCTCTCTCTCTCTCTGCTCCTCCTGACTCCACCCCCTCGTCCTGACCCCGCCCATTGGTCCTCCTGACCCCGCCCCCTCCCTCTGCTCCTCCTGACCCCGCCCCCGTTCCTATGGTCCTCCTGACCCCGCCCCCGTTCCTATGGTCCTCCTGACCCCGCCCCCCTCCCTCTAGTCCTGAGGCCGCCCCTCTCCTCCTGACCCCGCCCCCTCCCTCTGGCCCTCCTTACCCCGCCCCCGCCCCTGCTCCTCCTGACCCCGCCCGCTCCCTCTGGTCCTCATGTCCCCCGCCCCCCTGTTCCTGGCCCCGCCCCCTACCTCTGGTCCTGACCCCGTCCCCTGCTCCTCCTGACCCCGCCCCCCCTTGTTCCTTCTGACCCCGCCCCCTCCCTCTAGTCCTCATGACCCCCGCCCCCTCCCTCTGACCCCGCCCCCTCCCCTGGTGCTGGCCCCGCCCCTCTGGTCCTGACCCCGCCCCCTGCTCCTCCTGACCCTGCTCCTCTTGACCCCGCCCCCTGCTCCTCCTGATTCCGCCCCCTCCCTCTGCTCCGCCTGACCCCGCCCCTCCCTCTGGTGCTGACCCCGCCACCTCCCTCTGGTCCTCCTGGCTCCGGCCCAAAGATGCTCCTCCTGACCCCGCCCCCTCCGCCTGCTCCTCCTGACCCCGCCCCCTCCCTCTGCTCCGCCTGACCCCGCCCCTCCCTCTGGTGCTGACCCCGCCACCTCCCTCTGGTCCTCCTGGCTCCGGCCCAAAGATGCTCCTCCTGACCCCGCCCCCTCCGCCTGCTCCTCCTGACCCCGCCCCCTCCCTCTGGTCCTCATGTCCCCCGCCCCCTCGTCCTCCTGACCCCTCCCTCTGGTCCTCATGTCCCCCGCCCCCTCGTCCTCCTGACCCCTCCTCTGGTCCTGACCCCGCCCCTCGTTCTCCTGACCCCTCCCTCTGGTCCTCCTGACCCCGCCCCTGACCCTGACCATTGTTCCTCCTGACCCCGCCCTGATGCCATGAGCCTCTTTGTAGGCAGTACATCAGCGGGCTTTGGTGCGTCTTGACTCCAGCGACTCCCAGCCAAGGCGATTTAACATCCCCCTCACCGACACCTCTGCTCCTCCTGAGGCAAGTGGTAATTCAAAAGAGAGCTAGATAGAGCTCTGCTGGCCCCGCCCCCTCCCTCTGCTCCTGACCCTGACCCCGCCCCTGGTCCACCTGACCCCGCCCCCGCCAACGGTCGACCTGGCGCTCGTTTCTGTGTGTGCTTTCCGTTGGCTGCACAGCCGCCAACACCTGGGCCATCTGGTGCAGGTGTCGCTCGCCTGGGTACTGGTGGCAAAAGGGTTATTTAGATGTTTATGTGGGCAAGTTTGGTGAGGTGATCCATATCCAAGTCGTCGAGCTGTGACTTGAAGAGTGACAAGGTTGGTGCACATCTGACTGGACATGTCCAGTGGACAATATAGTGACTGGAGGCGGCTATCTTTGTCTGCTCTAATTCTAGTACAAATGAAGTGTGACCTGAGGACTCTTCTTTGTAAATTTCTGGGTATTGGATTGCATGGTGAGATATGTCACACTGGGGATGATGCCATGAGTCTCTTTGTAGGCAGTACATCAGCGGGCTTTGGTGCGTCTTGACTCCAGCGACTCCCAGCCAAGGCGATTTAACATCCCCTCACCGACACCTCTGCTCCTCCTGAGGCAAGTGGTAATTCAAAAGAGAGCTAGATAGAGCTCTTAAGGATAGCAGAGTCAGGGGGTATGGGGAGAAGGCAGGAACGGGGTACTGAATGAGAATGATCAGCCATGATCACATTGAATGGCGGTGCTGGCTGGAAGGGCCGAATGGCCTCCTCCTGCACCTATTGTCTATTGTAATTATACTTTAAAAAGCTAAAAGACATTTTGACATTTCAGTGAGATATGACGATGGACGAGATGGAGTTGACAGGATGGACACATTTTCCTCGAGAGGATTGAACAATCTATGAAAGTCTATGGTAGACACAAAATGCTGGAGTAACTTAGCGGGACAGGCAGTATCTCGGGAGAGAAGGAATGGGTGACGTTTCGGGTCGAGACCCTTCTTCAGACTGATCATACATGAAAGTCTATGCAGTATATAGTGTGGGAAGGAACTGCAGATGCTGGTTTAAACTGAAAATGGACACAAAATGCTGGAGTAACTCAGCGGGACAGGCAGCATCTCTGGAGAGAAGGAATGGGTGATATTTTGGGTCGGAAACCCTCTTCAGAAGAGTCAGGTGATAGGGATAAGGAAGTGTTAGGTGTGAAAACAAGACATCAAAGGGGATGTGGATCGAAAAAAAATGTTAAATAGATAATTGTTAGGTAGGAGAACATGCCAACGAAGCATACAGAGACAAAATGTAATCGGGGGGACAGACAGACTGGTCAGAGAACTACGAAGTGGGAGGGATGGCAAAGGGAAATCTCAGTTCAGTTTATTGTCACGCGCACTGAGGTACAGTGGAAAGCTTTTGTTGCGTGCTATCAAGGATTACTTGAAATTAGATAAGTCAAAATTCATACCGCTGGGGTGTAAGCAGGTCAGACACAAAATGCTGGTGTAACTCAGCGGGTCAGGCAGCCTCTCTAGAGAAAAAGAATGGGTGACGTTTTGGATCAATACCCTTCTTCAGACTGAAAGTCACCGAAAAGGGAAACAAGATATAGACGGTGATGTAGAGAGATATAGAACAAATGAATGAAAGAAATGGAAAAAAGTAACAATGATAAAGGAAGCAGGCCATTGTTAGCTGTAGCTAGGTGAGATTTGGGTGAGGGATGGATGGATGGAGGGGGAATGCAAGTAGGCACAAAGTGCTGGAGTAACTCAGCGGGTCTGGCAGCATCTCTGGAGAAAAGAAATAGGTGGTGCTTCAGGCCGAAACCCTTCTTAAGACGAAGAGTCAGGGCAGAGGGAACCCGAGAGGTATGAAAAGATACAGAACAAATTAATGAAAGGTATACAAAAAGACAGATCAAAGCCAGCAACGATGATCAAGGAAAGGTGGAGTCCACAATGGTCCATTGTTGGCTGTGGAGAAGGTGATAAAAAGTGATACAAACAGTGAAGCTAAGCAAGACGACAGTGAAACTAGTACGACGTCTCGGGTGGGGAAGGACGGAGTGACAGGGCATGCAAAGATTGTTTGAAGTTAGAGCTGGGTTGTAAGCTGCCCAACTGATTCCAACTCTGCCCCTTCATCGACCTCTGTCGTCCTCCTGACTCCGTTTCCAGGCTGACTCCTCACTTGCTCTTCCCTCCCCTTTGGGCTGCAATCCCGGGGCAGTGAGGAGCCTGGGTTGTGTGGTGCTCACAGTGCACTGAGATGTGGTGTTTTTCTCCTGCACAGTTTAGTCAGGAAGACTGAGGAGATGGGTAATGAGGAGAGGGCGAGAATTTCGCTTCTTTTTTGAAGCATCCAAAAGATATCAATCCGGGGCACAATCTCTTCCCCTCCCCTATATAAAGGCAGATCTGGCAGATTCATTCACTGCCTAATGTGTGCTTAATATACATTGTACATGTAGACCGTTTAGCTGTGTGAGCTAAATGCTATGTTCTATAGCATTAACATCTCCAAGTTTGCGGATGACACAAAGCTGGGTGGCAGTGTGAGCTGCGATGATGATGCTATGAGGCTGCAGGGTGACGTGGAAAAGTTTGGGTGAGTGGGCAGATGCATGGCAAATGCAGTATAATGTGGATAAATGTGAGGTTATCCACTTTGGTGGCAAGAACAGGAAGGCAGATTATTCTCTGAATGGTGTCAGATTAGGAAAAGGGGAGGTGCAAGGAGACCTGGGTGTGCTTGTACGTCGGTCACTGAAAGTAGGCATGCAGGTACAGCAGGCAGCGAAGAAAGCTAATGGCATATTGGCCTTCATTGCAAGAGGATTTGAGTTTAGGACAAGGAGGTCCTACTGCAGTTGTACAGAGCCCTGGTGAGACTGCACCTGGAGTATTGTGTGCAATTTTGGTCTCCTAATTTGAGGAAGGACATTATTGCTATTGAGGGAGTGCAGCGTAGGTTCACCAGGTTAATTCCCGAGATGGCGGGACTAACATATGATGAAAGAATGGGTCGACTGGGCTTGTATTCACTGGAGTTTAGAAGGATGAGAGGGGATCTTACAGAACCATAAAAAATTCTTAAAGGATGGGATATTCTAGATGCAGGAAAAATGTTCAGATCCAGGGGGTCATTGTTTAAGAATAAGGGATAGGCCATTTAAGACTGAGATGAGGAAAAACGTTTTCACCCAGAGAGATTTGAATCTGTGGAATTCTCTGCCACAGAAGGCAGTGGAGGCCAATTCACTGGATGTTTTCATGAGAGAGTTAGATTTAGCTCATGGGGCTAAAGGAATCAAGGGATATGGGGAAAAAGCAGGAACGGGGTACTGATTCAGGATGATCTGCCATGATCATATTGAATGGCGGTGCTGGCTCGAAGGGCCGAATAGCCTACTCCTGCACCTATTTTATGGATCACGTGTAGGCAGATAAGTGTTAGTCTTGTTATCATGTTCGGCTCAGATATTGTGGGCCAAAGGGCCTGTTCCTGTTCTGTACTGTTTTATGTTCTATGTTCTATAGCATTAACAATGTATGGTGTATCCCTCCAAAAGTTAGCATATTTAAATTCCTTTCGTATTTATATACCTATTTTCAGGATCAGCCAAGCCTATAATGATAGTCGTAGAGTAAGACAGTACGGAAACAGGCCCTTTGGCCCAACTCGACCAAGATACTCCATCTAATATAGCCCATAACCCTCTAAACCTTTCCTATCCCTCTTCTGTCCGTGCCTTTTAAATGCTGTTATGGTACCTGCCTCAACTACCTCCTGTGGCATCTCGTTCCATACACCCACCTCCCTTTGAATGGAATGATAAGAGGCCATTTTTTAAGTAATTAGTGGTACTGTGAAAGTCTTACCGTCGTCCCTTTGGTGCTAATGGAAGAAGTTTCATTGAAATCGGTGTTATATTTTTAAAGTTATTCACATTTTAAAGTTTAAATCTATCTCCTAGGGAGGGAGGGTGGAGGGAGGGACGGGGAAGAGGGAGGATAAGGGGGGTTGGGGGGGATTGAGTGGGGGGGGGGGGGAGGGAGGGAGGAGAGGGTGCTGCACCAATGCAGGAGAGGTTTGGGCCCAACGGGTCCACTTGGTCTAGTATAACAATAAAACACTCTTGACTCTGAACCTTACTGAGCTA
Organism: Rhinoraja longicauda; assembly: GCF_053455715.1. Classification (NCBI taxonomy): domain Eukaryota; kingdom Metazoa; phylum Chordata; class Chondrichthyes; order Rajiformes; family Arhynchobatidae; genus Rhinoraja; species Rhinoraja longicauda. Next base: position 38,467,779 of record NC_135970.1, on the reverse strand, counting down.
GATCCTCCATGAATCAGTTCAATTCAGTTCAGATTCCATTTAGTTCCAGCAGTTTAGTTCCATCCAACCAGATTATTTTAATGCAATAACAGTCATGAGAAACAGCAATAAAACATTAAAAGTACAGTACAGTTTAGTTTATTGCCACGTGTACCGAGGTACAGTGAAAAGCTTTTGTTGCGTGCTATCCAGTCAGCGGAAAGACAATACGTGATTACAATCAAGCCATTCGTAGTGTAGAGATACATGATAAAGGATATAACGTTTAGCGCAAGGTAAAGCCAGTGAAGTCCAATCAAAGATAGTCTGAGGCAGATAGTAGTTCAGACAGTAGTAGATTTGTAGCATATTTATAGCTCAGATTTCTGAGAACAAATGGGACTGCCTACGCTCCCCACAAATGTACTGTTTGTGGTGAAATACAGCAGGTTCCACATGACTGCTGCTCCTCACATACTTTGCATTCCTCTGCCGTGCTTGGAAAATAAATCTGCCTGTGTCCATTGGTTATCTGCACCATCCAGGAAAACAGACCCTTTGCTGCATTCCCCACGCCTCATTAACAACAGTACCTTTTACTAGTGGAAACGTAAAAATGGGGATGCTGGTTTACCGACGAAAGGCATAAAAAATGCTGGAGCAACTCAGCGGGTCAGGCAGCATCCCTGGAGAACACGGATAGGTCACGTTTCGGGTCAAGACCTTTCTTCAAACTTCAGTACCGTTAACTAGTTTGTCAGATGGGAATTGGAATTTGTTTTTAACTCAGATGTGTGGTTAGTTTTATTTGTGGTCCTAACCCATTGTAACTCATTGGGGAAACCCTTCTGCAATTTGAATGAGATGTTCACCTTTGTCATTGCTCTGAATTAAATAATAAGTGGGGTAATGTTTAATGTGAGGAAGATAAATTCTAGGCATTGCATTAGGATTTAGCTATCTTTAATCAGTTGTATGTCGACTAGTTTATCTTTTAACAAAAAAAGTTTGGTCTGAAAAAGTATGTCTATGAAATTGTACAAATCATGCATTGAAGATAGACACAAAATGCTGGAGTAACTCAGCGGGACAGGTAGCATCTTTGGAGAGAAGGAATGGGTGATGATTCGGGTGGAGACCCTTCTTCAGACTGACTCCATTGACTCCAATTAATATTACAAAGAATGCATTATTGATAACCCAGTAAGGAAATGTGCAAACCAGTGTTTAAAAGCAGTGTTTAAAAGATAAATTATGGCCACAAGGAAAGAGGTTTTTTGTGAATCACCAATTGATGAGATGTTTAGAAGGATGAGAGGGGATTTTATCGAAACATATAAGATTATTAAGGGGTTGGATACGTTAGAGGCAGGAAACATGTTCCCAATGTTGGGGGAGTCCAGAACCAGGGGCCACAGTCTAAGAATAAGGGGTAGGCCATTTAGAACGGAGATGAGGAAAAACTTTTTCAGTCAGAGAGAGTTGTAAATCTGTGGAATTCTCTGCCTCAGAAGGCAGTGGAGGCCAATTCTCTGAATGCATTCAAGAGAGAGCTAGATAGAGCTCTTAAGGATAGCGGAGTCAGGGGGTATGGGGAGAAGGCAGGAACGGGGTACTGATTGAGAATGATCAGCCATGATCACATTGAATGGTGGTGCTGGCTCGAAGGGCCGAATGGCCTACTCCTGCACCTATTGTCTGTTGTCTATTGATATCATGTATGGTAGAAAGTCTGAAGTATCCACCCTCTCTGACCAGCTGAAGCTCCAAATGGGAACTCCGCTCCCTCTCATTTTGGATGGGGGACAGATTTGTCCAGCAGTAGGTTATGATATGAGGAATACAGACGCACTGAAGCTTGGTGCAGCCAACGCCAAGGCACTGTGGAGGAGGACCACAGTTTAGGTGTCCTCCGCTGCTGGACATTGGAGGGAAGGGTGTGGTGGAGACACCACTCAAACCATGGAAGGGATATCACCCCAGGGACCCACATGAGTGGCAAGGGTGCCGGGTATAATTATGGTTCTTGGGAACACTATCAAATAGAATACGAACGAATGTATATGGAGCCACTGAGAATGTCGAACAAATTTTGCACAATTCTTGTTCTGTACATTGTTTTTATCCTGAATAAAATTTAATTTGATTTTTAAAAATATAGGTCAGATTTCATAAACTATAGAGTGAAGGAATGGGGTAACTGACGTTTGACTGAACGTGGGTTGTACAGCAAGGAATGAGGCCTTTCAGCCCATTGAGTCTTTTCTGACCATCGTGCACCCATTTACACTAATCCCATTTCCTTTTCTCCACATCCCTTTCCCCACATTCCCATTAACTCCCCACAGATTCTACCACTCGGGAAAATTTACAGTGGTCCACTTATCTGCCAACCTACGTGTCTTTGGGGGGTGAGGGGAAACGAGATCACAAGGAAGAAATCCACACAATGACAGGGAGAACATGTAAACCCCACGTCTGAGATCAGGATTGAATCTCGGTCACTGGAGCTGGGAGGCACAGTTTTATTAGCTGCACCATTGCATCGCTCCTTTCTGATTCTTCCGTCTACAAAATTTGAGGTCCAAAACTAGGCTGTCTATGTAGACACAAGGAACTGCAGATGCTAGTGTACAAAAAAAGATGCAAAGCGCTGGAGTAACTCAATGGGTCAGGCAGCATCTCTGAAGAATATGTATTGATGAAGGGTCTCGACCTGAAACGTCACCTATTGCTTTTCTCCAGAGATGCTACCTGACCCACTGAATTACTCCAGCATTTTGTGTCTATCTGCTTTCCATTTTTGGAAAAGGGTTTTATGTATAACGGCAACTGACTGGAATAAAGATCAGAAACATTCAAAAAGAAAAATCTACAGATTTCAGTCAAGCTTTGAAAGGATGTTTAGGAAAGAACCACAGATGCTGGTTTAAATCGAAGGTAGACACAAAATGCTGGAGTAACTCAGCGAGACAGACAGCATCTCTGGAGAGAAGGAATGGATGACGTTTCGGGTCAAGGCCTTTCTTCAGAAAGCTTTGAAAGGATATCATTTCTATTCAAATAGTGATATCGAAAACACAAGAAGCAACCAAAACACTTGCAAGTCTGTGAGAAGTGAATGCGTGGCTCCAGTGAGAAATGTGACACTTAGCTATTTTCATCCACCTGCTGAGGCCCTTAATAAAAGCACCTTGAACTAAAACTTACATCCCAATTCACAGTAGGAGATATATTTCCAGAGCATTTATTGGTAGGGCTTTGAAATTATCTTTTTTATGAAGGAACTTCGGCAATCTTTCTGTTGTGAAAATCCACATGCATGACGGGGAACTACGTGGCTTGTTGAGGGAAGCTGCCGAGCTCGGACCCTAAAACCGGATAGTCGAGGAGGAGACGAAGGATGCGAGGGCCGGTAGGAGAGGGACCGTAGTAATGCCTCCAGCGCCTGCAAGGTCGGCTGCAGGAGGTGCACCTCCCCGGGACACAGAGGCGGGCGGGCGAGGAGAGGGGTGACGGTTAGCGGGCCGAGCCTGTTGAGGGCGACGGAGGAGGCCCTGCAGCAGCCTGGGGCTCACCTGGATCGGGAGCCGCTCCAGTACATCGAGCACAGGGACCATACCTTGGACTTTTGTAAATGGCACCAAAATATGGTGACTTGTGCATGTGTGAGCCATGCAAAAAGAATTTAACTGTGTCATACACACATGACAATAGAGAACCATTGAACCATTGACGGTTCGAACTCTGAAACCAGTAGATCCAAACAAAATTAAAACGAGATGGAAATCTAAACAAAAAATGCGTGCACTGTAAATTTGGAAACCTTCAACAGGTAAGACAGCATCTGCGGAAAGGGAAATGGAGGTAACATTTTTGTTAATGCGAACTTTATCTCTTTTCACAGATGCTGCTTGACCTGCCGAGCATTTCTAACGTTTTCTGCTTTTTTATTAAAAAAGAGATGTGTAATTAAGAGGGTGTTTCGGATAGGCAACTATTTACGCACTAATGTGATGGCTAAATTGTGGTTTTTGTGATAGAAATTACATTAATAAAAAGAAAGAACGAAGGGCTGGAAATAATATTGTACCTTTCACAATCTCTCAACATGTTTAACACACAATGTGATGTTGCACAGACATTGTGGGCTGAAGGGACTGGTCCTGTGTTGTACTGTTCAACGGGTCTTCAAATGAGGCAAAACGTAATCACTAATATGTATTCAGCAGGTATTTATTCACAAAATGCTGGAGTAACTCAGCGGGTCAGGCAGCATCTCGGGAGAGAAGGAATGGGTGACGTCTGAGGAAGGGTCTCGACCCGAAACGTCACCCATTCCTTCTCTCCTGAGATGCTGCCTGACCTGCTGAGTTACTCCAGCATTTTGTGAATAAATACCTTCGATTTGTACCAGCATCTGCAGTTATTTTCTTACACAATATGTATTCAGCAAGCTTCCACAATTAGCAGCAAGATTAAATACTTTGTGTTGGAAGGAACTGCAGCAGCTGTTTAAACCAAAGTTAGACACAAAATGCTGGAGTAACTCAGCGGGACAGGCAGCATCTCTGGAGAGAAGGAATGGGTGACGTTTCGGGTCGAGACCCTTCTTCAGTTACTGACATTGAATGAGGAGAAAGGCAGCCCAGAGAGAGGGGAGAACTTTTCTTCAAAGACGTGCAGGGTTTTGATGTAAATACAAAGTGCTGGTGGAACTCAGTGGGTCAGGCAGCATCTGGGGAGGGAATGGGCCGGTGATATTTTGGGATGGGACACTTGTTAATCGAAAGGGGATCCCAACTCGAAACAAGCCTGAAATAAAATCCTGACCCAAATTGACCGCTGACCATTCCCTCCACAGATGCTGCCTAACAAGCTGAGTTCCTCCAGCATCTTGTGTTTTGCTCACGATTCTGATGTCTGCAGTCTCGTGTCAAGATTTTGGCCTTACGTTTGGCCTGAATGATCTTAACAATGTTTCTTAAATGTTGGGATAGTACCTGCCACAACTACCACCTTCGGCTGTTCGCTCCGTACACCCACCACCCTATGTGTGACAAAGTTGCCCTTCAGGTTCTTATGAAATCTTTCCCCCTTCGCCTTAAACCTACGTCCTCTGGTTGTCGATTCCCCTACTCTGGGTAAAAGACTGCATTTACCCGATCCATTCTTCCCATTCACTTGTGTAAATAGCAGACTCTTTTTAGATGAGATGTTTGATTCACAAATGGCATTGAATTCCAATGAGCCAGCTTTTGAATTTTGCCTTTATGTAGCAATTAACACAATTTTATTTGCACTAACAAGAGACATGCACACATATATAATAACTCAAGTCCCTGGAAAATATTTCTGAAATGTACTGAAATACCACATTCAATTTAGTGCAATGGCCTATTTGCCCAGTCACTGTCATTCTTGGCTTCACTCCTTATCTCCAGAATACAGCAACTGAACACATTCACAGCCATCACCTCCTGCAAAACATTTACCAGCAATTCCTTTTGAAAGTGAATCTAGATATTATTATCATTTAAATGCTTAGATTTTCCCCTGTTAACCACAGATAGCGGTTGCTCCATTAATAAAAAACACTGCAGTAGAACAAATGCTCAGACATATAACGGCTTCAAAAATAAAACAATCCCTATCATTTGGTCTCATTAATATTCTCTTCAATTTTTGTCAAGCAATATGTAGCTGCATATGAAAGAAGGGGTTTGTCCATTATGTTGAGCTGAATTCCCAAGCCACAATTTACACAATCTGAAGCCTGTCATAAATTATACCAAGATAATTGCTGTTCTTTGTTTCCGTAATTATATGCCTCTGAACATCGATATTTTACATTTATTCCTCAGTCTGAATTGCTCCTTGATATCATCGTGCTCCTTGCTAGCTAGTGGTTTCTAAAGAGTTCCCCCAGCCAAGTACTAGGGATAGTGGCACATTGGTGCTGAGGTAAAGTTGTTGCTTTACAGCGCCAGAGACCCGGGTTCGATCCTGACTACGGGTGCTATCTGTACCGAGTTTGTGCGTTCCCCCCGTGACCTGTGTGGGTTTTCTCTGGGCGCTCCAGTTTCCTCCCACACTCCAAAGACGTACAGGTTTGTAAGTTAATTGGCTTCGGTAAAATTATAAATGTCCCCAGGATGTGTAGGGTAGTGCTAGTGTGTTCGGTGTGGACTTGATGGGCTGAAAGGCCTGTTTCTGCGCTGCATCTCTAAACTAAAGCAGCAGAGTTCATACATTGAACTGGGCAGGGGGCAAGGGTGGGCGGTGGGGGAAGGGGGAAGGGGGGGGGGGGGGTGAGTGAGTTGCTTGTGAACTGCCTCAGGGGGCAGGGGAAGGGAACTGGATACAATTCACTCGTGGCCCCACAGTTTCACATGACAATTTCAACATCAATTTAATAGATGGATGTTGCCTCTTTGCTGTGTCTCCACACTGCTGCGCACCTATCTTTAAGCTAGACACAAAGTGCTGGAGTATCTCAGTGGGTCAGGCAGCAACTGGAGGAAAAGGATGGGTGACAATTTGGGTCAGGACCCTTCTCAGACATGATAACAGCTGGGATGAAACTGTCCCTGAATCTATAGGTATGCATTTTGTGATTAGACTTGTGATTATCGTGCGAAGAATTGATCAGTAATGCTTCAGACAATAGAAAACAAATGACACAAGTACAGGTCCACAACCAACTTTCCTGCAACTGGTGGTCCGGCACGTCCTTGAAACTGGACAAAAGTACGAGAGTGCACTTGAATCCCCTCCGGTGTTCCCCCGAAAACGTGGCACCGAGGTCGGTGAGGCGGTCGAACTCGACCTCATCAGGCCTTCTGCCGATCGGCGGGTTGAATTTGCCCCCTCTGGAACTGCGGCCCGACCGGAGCCAGCGGATCCACTCCCATTGCCGACCTTTGAGGCCGACTTTGTGGGCCGGTGTCTCGCCCCACCCCGTGACCCCTGTTGGCCCGGCAAAACGGATATTCCAGCAAGGCTCGGGAACCAAGGGTCAAGTCAAGTCAAGTCAAGTCAAATTTATTTGTATAGCACATTTAAAAACAACCCACGTTGACCAAAGTGCTGTACATCAGTTCAGGTACTAAGAACGAACATACAATGGCACACAAACATAACAGCACATACATAAACAGTTCACAGCGCCCCCTCAGAGGGCCCCAAACGCTAGGGAGTAGAAATAGGTTTTGAGCCTGGACTTAAAGGAGTCGATGGAGGGGGCAGTTCTGATGGGGAGAGGGATGCTGTTCCACAGTTTAGGAGCTGCAACCGCAAAAGCGCGGTCACCCCTGAGCTTAAGCCTAGACCGCGGGATAGTCAGTATCCCCAAATCGACCAACCTGAGGGACCTGGAGATAGAGTGGTGGGTTAGAAGATTTTTGATTGGGGGGGGGGGGGGGGGGAAGCCCGTTTAGGGCTTTGTATGTGAATAGGAGGAGCTTGAAGTTGATTCTGTACTGTACTGGGAGCCAGTGGAGAGAGGCCAGAATCGGAGTGATGTGGTCCCTTTTACGGGTACCCGTCAGTAGTCTCGCTGCGGCGTTTTGGACCAATTGCAGGCGGGCAGGGGTGATTGGCTGATCCCAGTGTATAGGGAGTTGCAGTAGTCCAGGCGGGAGGAAATGAATGCGTGGATGATTTTTTCAATGTCGTCAAAGGGTGTCGGAAAATGGGCAGTGGACCTGTACTTCATTTTTTTTTTTTTTACTTTATTTTTATTATTTTTTTTTTTACATACATACAAACACAAACTAAACAAACATAGGAGATGCATATTGAATGTAAATACCCTTACTTTAAGTTCCCAAAAACGGAAGAGACTCGAGTCCCGGCATTGCCTGTATTAATAATGACCATCTTTTATCAAACATGTCTGTTGTCAACTGTAACCTTGCTGTGATTTTTTCCATTATATACACATTTTTTACCCTATCTCTCCATTGCATTATGCTTGGAGGCTGTGGTTTCAACCACGAAGTTGTTATCGTCTTCTTTGCTATCAGCAGCAGGATTGTCAGTAAATGTTTCGAACTCTTATCTGTCATACTGTCAGGAATTATACCCAAAATGTAAAGTGCTGGTTCCAGAGGGAAGTTAATGCCCATAATCTGTTTAATTTCCTTTTGAATATTCTTCCAGAAATCCTGTATTTTTGGGCAATCCCAGAATATATGAGTGGAGTCCCCAACTTCTCCACACTCCCTCCAACATAAATCAGTTGTATTACTATATTTCGATGTAATGAATGGAGTATAAAAGTAACGCATTTTAACTTTCCAGTCAAATTCCCTCCATGTTGGGCTCTTAGTTAGTTTATGTCCCTCTTTAAATGATTCCTCCCACCCTTCTTCTGATATTATGATATTCGCTTCCAGTTCCCATTTTTCTTTGATATGTAAGTTGTTCTCTTTGGATTCATGTTGTAGTGCTTCATAAATTTTTGATATAATCCCTTTTTTTGACTTGTCTTCCGAGAACCCCCACAACACTTCCTCTAATTTAGATGGAGTCTTGCAGATGTTCTCCCATTCCTGATGTTTCTGTAGGTAATCTCTTAGCTGTAAGAATTTGTAAAAGTCATGAGCAGGTAAATTGAATTCTTTTTGAAGTTGTGTGAATATTTTCATTGTTTGTCCCTGAAACATTTGATCTATGTATATTAGCCCTTTGTCAGCCCATCTGTCAAATCCTGAGTCCATGGTAGATGGTACAAAGTCTGGGTTTTTTGCTATTCTAGTAGCCCTGCTTACCGAATTTGACAGCTTCAGCTTCTTTCTTACTGCTGACCAGATTTTCATTGTTACCCTAATCCACTCGTTGCCCATCCTGAGCCTCTTCAGGGCCTTCTCATTTTGACTGAATGTTCGCTCTGTGTTGGGGGTTATAGAAACATCTCAGAGACTCCGACAAATGGGTGCTCATGACTTTTGCACCATATAAATAGCAATGTTTGCCACTTCCCTCACCAAGCTGTGATAATTCATTCATTTGAATTTTAAACATGAGAAGTAACAAGACGCTCATCACACAAAGAGTGGGGATGAGATCCAGGCCGTGTGAAATTAAGAAGCATTGTCAGCCTGAAGCACTCACTCACTTTTCATTGCCCTTGGCTGAATGTTACAATCGCTAATAACCAGCAGATTAAAAAGGGCATCGATTCACCTCTGTATCCGTCACAAGCATTTGATAAAAGCTTTCACTGTACTCATTGATCAAGACTTCAGAATATGTGATTCATTTAATTTTTGCACTCAGACAGTATCGGGAAATTGTGCCACTTGAAATCTGTGAAGATGTTGGAGAGTCAGATATTCTGACATGAATATTTTAACACCTTAAAACTTATTTTTCTCATCATTTTCTGTTTGAAAAGCAGGGAATGATATTTTATTTCAGAGTGGCTATGGCAAAAGCTAGTGATTTAATTATTATCTCAGGAAGGATCCTGAAATATGTCTGTGCACATATGAAGGAAATGAGTGTAAGCACTCAAAACTCGAACCTTTTTTCTATGTAAGCAGGGAAAAATGTCCTCTCCGTTCTTTGTAACCTCCTCCAAGAGTTAAGATCCACCAACCTTCAGTATTTAGGGTGGCACGGTGGTGCAACAGTAGAGTTACTGCCTTACAGTGCTGGAGACCCGGGTTCAATCCCGGTAGGTTAATTGACTGGGCAAAATGTTAAAAAAATTGTCCCTAGTGTGTGTAGGATAGTGTTAGTGTGCGGGGATCGCTGGGCGGCGCGGACGCGGTGGGCCGAAGGGCCTCTTTCCGCGCTATATCTCTAAATCTAAAATCTACGGGTGCTGTCTGTATGAAGTTTGTACATCTCCCTGTGATTGCATGGGTTTTCTCCGAGATCTTCGGTTTCCTCCCACACTCCAAAGACATACAGGTTGGTAGGTTAGTTGGCTTGGTACAAGTGTAAATTGTTCCTAGTGTGTGTAGGATAGTGTTTATGTGCAGGGATCGCAGGTTGGTGCGGACTCAGTGGGCCGAAGGATCTGTTTTTGCGCTGTATCTAAACTAAACTAAAACTAAGATGTGCTGCTTTAGTTTTAGTTTAGTTTAGAGATACCGCACGGAAACAGGCCCTTTGCCAAAGATCATTGCAAAATGCAATCTGTCTCTGCCTCCAGAAACCAGAATTGAATCTGATTTTTTGTTTAGTGGGTAAACTGGTATATGGAGCTGACAGTTGAATCTCATATTCAGCATTGTTGCCAATAATGTGTACTCCTGACCTATTCGACACTTAAAGCAGAGTTTTCTGTAAATTCACTTTGTACTGTGCCGCATCAATGGGAGGACCTGGGGAGAAAGAAGATGATTTTGATTGATGACCTTTCATCAGCACCGGGGAATAATAGCGTGACACAGTTGCGTAGCTGGTAGAGCTGCCGCCTCACAGCACCAGAGACCCGGGATTGATCCTGATCTCAGGTACCGGCTGTGTGCAGTTTCGCATGCCCCCCCCTCCCATAAGGCAAGAGGTACAGAGATTTGAAAAAGCGCATCTCCAGATTCAGAGACAGTTTCTTCGCAGCTGTTATTAAGCAACTGAACCAACAATTAGAGAGCAGTCCTGAGCTACCATCTACTGCATTGAAAACCCTTGGACTATCTTTAGTCAGACTTCACTGAACTTTATGTTGCACTGTTATTCCTTTTATCATGTATCTGCACACTGGACGGCTCGATTGTAATCATGTACTGTCTTTCCGCTGACTGGTTAGTAGGCAACAAAAACCTTTCACTGTACCTCGTTACACGTGACAATAAACTAAACTAAACACAGTGGACAGCTCGATTGTGATCATGTATTGTCTTTCCATTGACTGGTTAGCACACAATGAAAAGCTTGTCACTGTATTTCGGTACATGTGACAATAAACTAAACTAAACTAAACACAGTGGACAGCTCGACTGTAATCTGTATTTCTTTCAACTGACTGGTTAGCACGCAACAAAAAGCATTTCACAGTACCTTGGTGCTCGTGACAATAAATTAAACTAAACTTGAGTGTCTGGCATTATGAGGTAGGATCCTCAAAGGCATCTTAGAGTGCAGTCAGGGCCCCAGCTTTATGTCTCAATCGACAGATGGCCACTTCACCAAACCAGCAGCCCCTCAGTTGTATCGTTGTTGCTGGGCTGGAATTTGAGCTCATGCCCCTGGAGCTGGGGTCGAACCAGCGCCATTTAGGCTCAGCAGGCTACATGGAAATAATTTACAATGGTTTTAGATTTCAGTGCTTGGAATTCTAGTCAATGGAGCACACAAATAGCTTTACTACCTGAACGGTTGCCTCAACAGGATCCAACACGTGAAAGTAATAATATTATTTTTAGGAACTCCACATCGGCTGCGACTGCAGTAAAAGATGGGGATTCCATGCCAAGAAACAAGAGTATCAAATTCATTCAAAATGAAGATAGACACAAAATGCTGGAGTAACTCAGCAGCAGGCAGCATAGGAATAGGTGACGTTCCGGGTCGAGAGCCGATGTCAAAGTCAGGGGAAAGGGAAAAAAGAGATGTAGACGGTGATGTAGAGAGATATAGAACAAATGAATGAAAGACATGCAAAATGATCAAGGAAACATGGAGCCCACAGTTGTCCATTGTTGGCTGTGGGGTAGGTGGTAACGATTTATACAGACAGTGAAACTCAATGGGACGACGGTGAAATTAGTGTGACGACTAGGGTGGGGGAGGGGCAGAGAGAGAGGGAGGCAAGGGTTACTTGAAGTTAGAGAAACCACAATCATACCACTGGGTTGTAAGCTGCCGAAGCAAAATACGAAGTGTTGTTCCTCCAATTTGCGTGTGGCCTCACTGACTTGTGGAGGAGGCCCAGGACAGAGAGGGCAGAATGGGAATGGGAAAAGGAGTGACAGGGTTTGGCAACCGGGAGATCGTGAAGGCTACTTGTTGAGTTAGATTCAGTAACGGAACAGGATCATAATGATCAGAGTTAGATAGAGCTCTGGGGGCTAGTGGAATCAAGGGATATGGGAGAAGTTGGGCATAGGTTACTGATTGTGGATGATCAGCCATGATCACAATGAATGGCGGTGCTGGCTCGAAGGGCCGAATGGCCTCCTCCTGCACCTATTTTCTATGTTCATCCCTTCTGCTTCCCTTCTGCCCTTCCGACAGTGGCGTTTCTGGCTGGTCATGGCCAGCTTTTGGAATCACAGGTCCCACTTCACCCACCCCCCCCCCCTCCCGCCAAATATGTTACACTCACCACATGTTGCATCTCATGTTACCTAGAGTACGTAGAAGCTGCTGCAATTAATCTACTAGAATCAGTTACATCATTAAATGGTCCAGAAGCAGACGGAGAGGAGCATGAAGGATATGACTGTAATGTTGTAGGATAGTGTAGTGTAGTGTAGTGTAGTGTAGTGTAGTGTAGTGTAGTGTAGTGTAGTGTTTCTGTGTTTCTGAGAGAGGCAGCAACATTGAGTCCAGACAGCAGGCTACGTTGTTTTAAGCCACATCTAAGTTCAAATAGCATTTAAAAATCCTGTAAATCCCCAGGATTGGATGTTTCAGGGATATGAATGAATGCTTCAAAGCTTGAACCCAAATAGTTTATGCGGTCGACACAGTTAAAGTGGTAATATGGCGAGTCCGAAACTTGTTGGTTGTAGAAGACGTTTATTGCAGCCGCAATATTCGAATACAGAGTTAAACAACAAGGTAAAGGACAACCATTACAAACTTACTGTCTTCCTTGAAGACTTCGCCGAACTAACTAAATCGGGCGCCAAACGCGCACATGACATCGCTGGCCAATCAGCGATGTCGCTCCCTGGACCAATCCCCATGGTCGCGTTCCCACGTGACCTCGCTGGCCAATCCGAGGGTTCGACGACCTGGACCATTCTCTATGGTCGCTACATGACCCCCCCCAGAACCCGAGGTGCGGAACCTAACAGGGAGCCGGATTTCGCGACCATAACGGGTACGGAGAGGGACAGACTGAACCACAGGAGCCGGAGGTTCCGGACTTGGCGGAACAGCCGGGACGGGAGGTTCTGGAGGAACTACCGGAACGGGGGGTCCAGGAGGAACTGCCGGAACGGGGGGTCCTGGAGGAACTGTCGGAACGGGGGGTCCTGGACTGAGCGGAACTAACGGAGGTCGGCCTCTCCTAGGGGTTTGACCGACCAGGACTGGTTGATCCGGATCCAAATGGGCAGGTTTGAGCCGGGACACCGAGACGAGCTCACTCTTGCCGCACATGTCTAAGGTGAAGGTAGCCGTTCCCTTACGCAAAACCCGGAACGGCCCTTGATAGACCCTCTGCAACGGGGCGCGATGGGCATCTTTACGCAAAAAAACAAACTCGCAGTCCTTCAGGGAAGACGGTTCATGTACCATGGGACACCCATGACGTGAAGTTGGAACTGGAGCCAGGGAGCCCACCCGTTCCCGGAGAGATGCTAACACTGATGGGACGGTAGGCAGCTGGTCTGAAGGGTCAGGAAACAGATCTCCGGGTACTCGAAGTGTCGAGCCATATACTAGCTCTGCGGACGACGCACCGAGATCTAGCTTAGGAGCAGTCCGGATGCCCAAAAGAACCCAAGGGAGTTGGTCTACCCAGTCCGGGCCTTCAAGCCTTGCACTGAGGGACGCCTTAAGTTGGCGGTGGAACCTTTCTACGAGTCCATTTGCCTGGGGGTGATAAGCAGTCGTGGGTTGTAACTTGGACCCGTGCAGTTCTGCCAGCGCGGCCCAGAGGGACGAAGTGAACTGTGGCCCTCTGTCAGTGGTAATAACTGCCGGGACCCCGAAACGAGCTACCCAATGAAGGGCCAAAGCCCTAGCACAAGACGCGGACGAAATATCAAACAATGGGAAAGCCTCTGGCCACCGGGTGAACCGATCCACCACCGTGAGGAGGTGGGTGTAGCCCCGGGAGGAAGGTAAAGGCCCGACCAAATCCACGTGGATGTGGAAAAAACGAACAGCCGGGACCTCGAAATCCTGTACGGGGGGCTGGACGTGGCGCTGGACTTTAGCGGTCTGACAGGGCACGCAGGAACGTGCCCACCCCGCTACCTGTTTCCGCAGGCCATGCCAGACAAACCTCGCTGCTACCAAGGCAGAGGTGGAGCGGATAGACGGGTGCGCCAGCCCATGAATGGCATCGAAAACCCGGCGCTGAAGGGAGGGCGGTACTACCGGCCTGGGACGGGGAAGAGAAACATCGCACCAGACTTTCGTGCCCTCCGACCCACAAGCTACCTGGGCCAACTTCAATCCCGAAGTGGTGGACCGGTAAGTCGAAACGGTATCCGCTAGGAGCTGTGCCTCCGCAAGCTCCTGGGGATCCACCTCGCAGTCCACCGCCGAAATAGGGGGAAAAGCAGGTCTAGACAGGGCGTCAGCAACGGCATTAAGCTTACCCGCGACATGACGGACATCGGTGGTAAATTCGGAGATAGCAGTCAGATGCCGCTGCTGGCGAGCCGACCATGGGTCAGACAATTTCAAAAAAGCAAATGTTAATGGCTTGTGGTCCGTAAATGCCACAAATGGGCGGCCCTCGAGGAAGTACCTGAAATGACGAACAGCTAAATAGAGAGCCAGAAGCTCTCGGTCAAATGCGCTATACTTCAGCTCGGCCGAATTTAGTTGCCGGCTGAAAAACGCTAAAGGCTGCCAACGGCCACCGACCTGCTGCTCCAGAACCCCGCCCACCGCCACGTCAGAGGCGTCAACCGTCAGGGCCGTGGGGGCGGAGGGGCTCGGATGGACCAACATGGTGGCGTCTGCCAAGGCTGCCTTAGCTGCTGTAAAAGCCGACTCAGCGGTCGGGGACCACAACAACTCTACCGGATTCCCTGCAAGGCATTGGAAAAGTGGGCGCATGACTCGCGCAGCTGCCGGAACGAACCTATGGTTGAAATTAACCATGCCTACGAACTCCTGTAGCCCTTTTACTGTGGTGGGCCTAGGAAATGCCCGGATAGCCTCCACCTTCTCGGGCAAAGGGGAGGCGCCGGCAGGGGTAATTCTGTGCCCTAGAAAATCAAGAGCAGGAAGGCCGAATTGACATTTGGAGGGTTGGATTATGAGCCCGTGGTCTTGGAGCCGCTGGAACACGGTCCGCAAATGGGCCTGGTGTTCCTGCACGGAGGGGCTGGCGACCAGGATGTCGTCTAAATAAATAAACACAAACGGTAAACCCCGGCCCACACGGTCCATAAGCCGCTGGAAAGCCTGTGCCGCGTTCTTTAAACCGAAAGGCATACGCAACCATTCAAACAACCCGAACGGAGTAATTGTTGCAGTTTTCTGTATGTCCTCCGGTCGCACCGGAATCTGATGGTATCCTCGCACCAAATCGATTTTGGAAAACACCACCGCTCCTTCCAGCCCAGATGAAAAATCCTGTAGGTGCGGTATGGGGTAGCGATCAGCCGTGGTGACAGCATTGAGACGCCGATAATCGCCACATGGTCTCCACCCCCCAGATGCCTTGGAGACCATGTGTAACGGCGAGGCCCACGGGCTGTCAGACTGACGGACAATTCCCATTTCCTCCATTTTCCTGAACTCCGCCCTTGCCACCACCAGTTTGTCTGGCGGTAGTCTCCTGGCCCGAGCGAAAACGGGAGGGCCTTCGGTGCGGATGTGATGGACCACACCGTGCTTAGCCGAAGGCGTGTCAAGACGTTGGACGAGCAGCTCCGGAAACTCTGCCAGAATCGCAGCATACGAGTCGGGAGCCGCGACGACGGCCTGGACAGTAGGGCTGGGCGAGGAGGCGATTGTCGGAGCGACGTGCTCATCTTCGGCGGAGGGTCGGAGGTCGTTACCGCGGACATCAGGAACCAGTGAAAAAGCCCAGAGAAAATCTGCGCCCAGGATCGCTTGTTTGACGTCGGCTATGATGAATGGCCATTCGTACGTGCGGAGGCCTAACACAAGGGACATCTTCCGTGTACCGAAAGTGCGAATTGGGCTGCCATTAACCGCGATGAGGGTGGGACCTGTCTTACCCGATCTGGTTTCGAGGTCGGTCGGCGGCACTATGCTGACGATGGCTCCCGTGTCTACCAAAAATTCTGTGTCCGTGAATCGATCATGGACATAGAGGCGCCGGTTCTGGCCAATCGTAACTGCCCCTATGTACGATCGGCCGAGGCATTTCCCGCGAAGGTACAAGGCAAACGGCAGTTGCGGGATTCGTTACCCCATCGTAGGTGATAATAGCACCAGCCGCGCTTGTGCGGATCTTTTTGGCGGGCTTTCGGAGAATTGGCGGGAGACGTGGCGCCATCTTGCCGTCGCTGTGGCGTGGTCACTGATGTCGAGACTTTGTTGATCGAACCACTTGCCTTGTTTTTTGCCGCTATGAGCGCGTCCGCTTTCGCTGCATATGCTTCGGGGTCCTTAAAAGAACAATCCGTGAGCAGCAGTCGGACATCCTCGGGAAGTTTCTCGCGGAATGCCTGTTCGAACATAGGGCAATCCGTATGCTCACCGGCTAGCATCATCATTTCGGCCATGAGGACGGAAGGCAGTTGGTCTCCAAGATCTGGTAGGTGCAGAAGTTTTGCCGCACCACCATGCTTACTAAACCCGAAGGTTCGCAGTAATACTTTCTTCATGGCCTCGTACTTGTTTTCCGCAGGTGGATCCACGATGAACCGCATCACGCGCTTGGTTTTGTCCGGCGATAGAGCGCTGACGAGGTAGTAGTACTTCGTGGATTCGTCCGACACCTTCTTTATATGAAATTGAGCCTCGGTGTGGATAAACCAAGCTTGCGGTGCGTGCGTCCAAAACAACGGAAGATGAACGCTTCCGGCGCTTGACTCCGGTGTGCCCGGCTCGGTCATCGTCAATGAGGCGTCGGGTTCCTGCTCAGTCGGTGATCGTCCAGATCACGTCGGGGTCACCAATATGGCGAGTCCGAAACTTGTTGGTTGTAGAAGAAGTTTATTGCAGCCGCAATATTCGAATACAGAGTTAAACAACAAGGTAAAGGACAACCATTACAAACTTACTGTCTTCCTTGAAGACTTCGCCGAACTAACTAAATCGGGCGCCAAACGCGCACATGACATCGCTGGCCAATCAGCGATGTCGCTCCCTGGACCAATCCCCATGGTCGCGTTCCCACGTGACCTCGCTGGCCAATCCGAGGGTTCGACGACCTGGACCATTCTCTATGGTCGCTACAGTAATGAGTGCAAGTGGCTTTCAATAACCAGTGTATCAATAGCTTGTAGATGGGCACATAGATATGCAGGGAATGTTTTGTTTAGTTTAGTTTAGTTTAGCAGTCCGAAGAGGGGTCTCGACCCAAAACGTCACCTATTCCTTTTCTCCAGGGATGCTCTCTGACCCCCTGAGTTACCCCAGCATTTTCAGTGTAAACCAGCATCTGCAGTTCCTTCCTACATGTTCCTACATGGAACAGCATCCCTCTCCCCATCAGAACTGCCCCCTCCATCGACTCCTTTAAGTCCAGGCTCAAAACCTATTTCTACTCCCTAGCGTTTGAGGCTCATTGAGGAGGCGCTGTGAACTGTTTGCGTGCTATTGTATGTTTCATTTTTTTTCCATTGGAACCTAATCAGATGTACAGCACTTTGGTCAACGTAGGTTGTTTTTAAATGTGCTATACAAATAAAATTGACTTGACTTGACTTGACTTGACTAGATTAGTTTAGTTTAGTTTAGTTTAGAGATACAGCATGGAGACATGCCCTTCAGCCCACCAAGTCCACACCGACCAGCCATCACCTGTACACTGGTTCTATGTTATCCCACTTTCACATCCTACACATTAGGGGCATTGCAGAAGCCAATTAACCTACAAACCTGTTTAGTTTAGTTTAGAGATACAGTTTGGAAACAGGCCCTTCGGCTCACCGAGTCCATACCGATTAGTTGTCCCCACACACCAACAATATCCTACGCTCTGGGACAATTTAAAATTACCAATCCAATTAACCTATAAACCTGTACAACTTTGGAGTACGGGAGGAGACCAGAGCACCCAGAGAAAATTCACGCAGATCACGGGGAGAATGTACAAACTCCATATAGACAAGCACCCGTAGCCAGGATCGAACCCAGGTCTCTGGCAACAACTCTACCGTTGCACCACTGTGCCGCCAAGAATGTGTCCTTCTTAGTCTGAAACATCCAATCCGAGCTACAGCAGCCTAATGTGGGTGCTATTAACTGCAGTTAAATTCTCTCTGATCAACCTCGTGATCTGGCAGGAAATTAACTTTCTTTAGTGCCTTCTCGAACCATAAGTTCAGTCTCTCTTTGGCATTCCAATACTAGTGCAGTGATCGAATGAATTCCGGGAACACATTTAATTTGTGTCAGTTCGAGGGGCCAGGGTCAATCTTTGCGCTGTCAATTGGAAGTAATTAATTGGAAAGCACTCAAAACTGTACATGGGGAAACATGCAGCAGTAAAACGTTTAACAGAGACAAATGAGAAAGGCTCGGGGAAGTACATGGAGCTGATGAGGATTCATTTTTACTACAAGACCTCACAGATTTTAGATCCATGAATGGCAAAACCGGAGAGAGAGAGCCTTTCTGGTAATAGAGAGAATGAAACACACTGTTTAAGCTCTGTTGACAAAGAAAATAGAACAGAACAGTACAGCACAAGAACAGGCCCTTTGGCCCACAATGTCAGTGCCAAACATGATGCTAAGACCAACCCTCATCTGTACATTATCCATTCCCTGCATATCCATGTGCCTATCCAAAAGTCTCTTAAATGCCACTATCGTTTCTGCCTCAACTACCACCCCCAACAGTGCGTTCAAGGCACTCACTATCCTCCGGAAAAAAACTTGCCCAACAAACTTTGCTCCTCTCACCTTAAAGCTATGCTCTCTACTATTTGATTTTTTCTGTCCTGGAGACAAGGTTCTGACTGTCTACCCAATCTATGCCTTTCATAATTTTATATACTTCTATCAGGTCTCCCTGTGAACTTCAGCATTCCAGAGAAATCTATCCAAGACTGTCCAACCTATCCCCGTTGCTAATACCTCCCAATCCGGACATCATTCTGGGTAAAGAGGATAGACACAAAACGCTGGCGTAACTCCAGCCGGGCAGGCAGCATCTCTGGAGAAAAAGAATAGATGACGTTTAGGGTCGGAACTCTTCTTCAGACTGGTATCAAAGCCGACTGGAGTCTGGAAAGGTTTTAGATTAGCTCCTCATTCAGAACCTTGGGCAGCAATCAGTCTGATGCTGGGTCTCGACCCAAAATGTCACCTGTTCTCCAGAGATGCTGCCTGACTCGCTGAGTTACTCCGGCATTTTGTGTCTAAGCCTAATAAACATGTGCGTCACATGGGTGGAATTCAAAATATTCCCATTTCACTTGGTAGAGGTTCTGAGCGCCGAAGATATAAACCAGCATCTACGAAGGTATTTATTTCACGAAATGCTGGAGTAACTCAGCAGGGCAGGCGGCATGTCTGGAGAGAAGGAATGGGTGACGTTTCGGGTCGAGACCCTTCTTCAGTCTGAAGAAGGGTCTCGACACGAAACGTCACCCATTCCTTCTCTCCTGAGATGCTGACTGACCTGCTGAGTTACTCCAGCATTTTGTGAATAAATACCTTTGATTTGTACCAGCATTTGCAGTTATTTTCTTAAACCAGCATCTACAGTTCTTCCCTAATCATTCTGATAAACCTTGTCTGCAACCTTCCCAAACCTAGGGCACAGTCCACCTCTTGACTATCAGGCCACTAGTATCTATGCTGGAAAAATTGTACCACGGGTGAGTTAGGGATCAGAATAATACCTGACATCAAACATGCCACACCCATTCATCACAATCTTTCACCATTCTGACCCCAACAGAATGACATGTTCACCAGAGGGGGATGTGAGACATGGGGGGGGGGGGGGGGGTGAATAACAGCAGACTGGTGTAAAGAAACTCTCTACCATTATAATCAGGCCAAGGAATCATCTCTGGTTCAACAAGGAATGCAGCTGTGTGTTTTGGAGGGATATAGGCTATAAAAGGTCAGATGGGACTATTTTAGATAGGTCATCTTGGTTGGCCTGGTGAAGTTGGGCTGAGGGGTCTATTTCCCCAGATAGACGCAAAATGCTGGAGTAACTCAGCGGGTCAGGCAGCATCTCTGGAGAGAAGGAATGGGTGACGTTTCGGGTCGAGACCCTTCTCCAGACCCTGTTTCCTTGTTTCAGGGCCTGTTTCCATGCTGTATGACTCTATTCACAAGGCGTGGAACACAATTATTTTCTGATGACTGCACACTATCCAATTCCATTGGGAAGTCCGCAGCAGTCGGTGCCTGTAAATGGGCAAGGCCCAGGCAGCATTAAGACCAGGGCTGAACTGTGGCAAGTGACATTCAAGCTGCAAAAATGTGAGGCAATGACATTTCCAGCAAGAGCTACCCACCCGAAGGCATTTGGACAGGTATGTGGAGACTAAAGGTTCAGAGGAATATGGGCCAGCTATTGGCAAATGGGATCAGGTTGGATGGATAATTTGGACTAAAGGTCATGTTTCCATGCTGTACGACTGTGGGGCAATTGATGAGAATGTGGGGAGAATAAAATGAAGATAGACACTAAATGCTGGAGTAACTCAGCGGGACAGGTAGCATCTCTAGAGAGAATAAAATGGGTTGGATTAGTGTACGAATGGGTGCTTGATGGTCAGCCTGGAGTCTGCGGGCTGATTCCATGCTTCATCTCTCTGTGACTCCAGTACAAGCACGCAGGCACGGTTTCATGAAGAACCAGACTGGAGTCTGAAGGAAATGTGCAGGAAAGAACTGCAGATGCTGGTTTAAATTGAAGGTAGACACAAAATACTGGAGTAAATCAGTGGGACAGGCAGCATCAGTCTGAAGAAGGGTATCGACCTGAAACGTCACCCATTCCTTCTCCAGAGATGCTGCCTAACCCGCTGAGTTACTCCAGCATTTTGTGTCTGCCTTGGAGTCTGCAGAAGGCTTTCAACCCAAAACGTCACCTATTCCTTTTCTCTAGAGATATTGCCTGACCCGCTGAGTTACTCCAGCACTTTGTGTCTATCTTCGGTGTAGACCAGCATCTGCAGTTCCTTCCTACACGAGCCGACTCTGACAACCGGTTTACCTCTTGCGGCGGTTCCATGAGTTCACTCCGAATCACCTGACCACAGCCATAAATAACATGAAGGTTAAAGTGAAAGCAGTTAATAGCTGAAGATTGCAGGCTCGCTATCCGTTCTGACTCACAAACGATTCAGGATTTGCACAGACCATTCTGGTCAGGGATTTGCCCCACGAAAATTGAGGCCAGGATATTGCAATAAAAGCACATTAATAATTAAGATAAGGACAATATCCAGCGGGCTGTACAGTCGGAAACATTATTGGAATTTTTTTTTTGCTGAGTGTCTCAGTATTGAACTTCTATAAGTGATTAGCAAATTTTGCTCGCTCGCACAAAGACTAAGAACCAGACACAGGGGACCTGTTGGATGAACAGTACAGCAAAATACGCATTTTCCTCAACGGATACAATTTTCAAAATATAAAAGTTGATCGTTACTGCTTCCTGGTGACTGCTTGCTGATATATTTCACAGTTTTCAATTTGTGAGGAAGAGTGTTAAAGAAGGGCACACCTTTTACAGGGCCTTGGTAGCATCGTGATGTCCCAAAGGGGCCACCAGCAGCTGATGAAGTCATTGTTTATCTCCATTTCGTTTCACCAGTTTATCAGCGGATGCACCTCAGTACAAAACTGCAGTCATTTAGTTCAGGATTACTATATGCGAGGGGATAAAAAACCATCAGCTTCACAAGTGAAGGTGTTGTACAAATGGACAATATGATTGGAAAACAGTCACTTCTGCAGTTGTACAGGGCCCTAGTGAGACCGCACCTAGAGTGTGCAGTTTTGGTCTCCAAATTTGAGGAAGGATATTCTTACTATTGAGGGCGTGCAGCGTAGGTTTACTAGGTTAATTCCCGGAATGGCGGGACTGTCATATGTTGAAAGACTGGAGCGACTAGGCTTGTATACACTGGAATTTAGAAGGATGAGAGGGGATCTTATCAAAACGTATAAGATTATTAAGGGGTTGGATACGTTAGAGGCAGGAAACATGTTCCCAATGTTGGGGGAGTCCAGAACAAGGGGCCACAGTTTAAGAATAAAGGGTAGGCCATTTAGAACGGAGATGAGGAAATACTTTTTCAGTCAGAGAGTTATGAATCTATGGAATTCTCTGCCTCAGAAGGCAGTGGAGGCCAATTCTCTGAATGCATTCAAGAGAGAGCTAGATAGAGCTCTTAAGGATAGCGGAGTCAGGGGGTATGGGGAGAAGGCAGGAACGGGGTACTGATTGAGAATGATCAGCCATGATCACATTGAATGGTGGTGCTGGCTCGAAGGGCCGAATGGCCTACTCCTGCACCTATCGTCTATTGTCATTTGACACATTGCCTATTACAAAGACGATTACAGCGGCAGAGGACACCAACGGCCACGCTTGGCCAGGCCGACCCTGCAACACCACCAGGACAACGGCACCTTCGTGGGCAGGTCAAGATCCCTGCACTTACAACATCTGGTGCACTTATAACATCTGCACTTACAACATCTGCACTTACAACATCTGGGACTTGAAAATGCCGCCAAACTGGCGACTCTCTACACTGTCTCAGTGTATGACTGCTATACACTTGTACTGTATCTGAGATGCTTATCTAATATGTATCTAAATGCTTATGTATAGTGATGCTTGTACTGGTCTGTATACAAAAATGTATTTCACTGTACTTTGGTACATGTGACAATGAAGTACCATACTATACCATCTCCAACTCCACAACTATATTACTCGACAGAAAATAAATAATATCTGAAGTGTCATCATAGCATCATAGAGCCACACAGCATGGAAACAGGCCCTTCGGCCCAACTTATCCATGCTGACTGAAATGCCCCATTACATTTAGTTAGTCGCATTTGCCTGCATATGGCCCATATTTCTCCAAACGTTTCCTATCCATGTTCATAAGTTCCAGGAGCAGAATTAGACCAATCAGCCGTCAAGTCTATTCCACCATTCAGTCATGGCTGACCTACCATTCCCTCCCAATCCCTTTCTCCTGCCTTCTCCCCATAACCCCGGCACCGTTACAAATCAATGTATCTGTCCAAGTGTTTTTTAAATGCTGGTAAAAAACCTGTCTCATCTACCTCCTCTGACAGCTCGTTCCATATACCCACCACCCAACTGAGTGAATAAGTTGACCCTCGGGTCCCAATCAAATCTTTGAACCATTGCTCAGGACCTCGAGTACTGGCAATATCCTTGTACATTTTTTCTGCACTCTTCCCAGGGTGAACCGTTCTCTCACCAACTAGAGTGGTTCTGACCTACCTAATTGGAGAACTTCAGCCTATTATGAATCGGACTTTATCTTGAACTAAATGTGATTCCCTTTATCTTTACGCTTGCTGTACTTGATTATGATCATGTGTCGTCTTTTTGCTGTCTGGATAGCATGCAACAAAAAAGCTCTTCAGTGTACCTTGGTTAATGAACTAAACAAAAAAAGTGGTAAGAGAGTACTGAGGTGAACATTCAGCCCTGTTGAAAGGTAGAACAGACCTGAGGGGCCAAATGGCCTAACCCTGCTCCTATTGTCTATGTTTTACCAAGTTCAGCCGAGCTTTGCAAGGGATGGGATGGATGGTGTTGGAGTGCTGGAACTCAGCTGTGTGGAGACTTTGGAGAAGTTGGACTCATTCTCCCAGAAGCAGAAGAGGAAGGTTAATGTTGAAAATGACGTGATGTTTTGGAGAAGGAAGGTTGGGAAGGTAGGAAGTGGGTAACGAGGAGACGCCAATTAAAAAAATATTGGCACAGCAATTAGAGGGGAATTGAAGAGAATTTTCAACAGGCGGAATTTTGTGTCTTGATTTGGAATGCACTTCCTGCATGGGTGGGTGAAAGGAAATTCAATCATAACTTTCAAAGGGAATTAAGTCGTTATTTAAAAAAATTCAGGACTGTAAAAAAAAAGTGCTGAGGAAAGGGACTCATTTTACAGCTCAGACCCTGCAGGCAGAATAACCTTCATTTCTAAAGGATCATAAACTGTGTTGTGGGATTTTAAGAATTTTATACTTGCATGCTACAAAATAGCACTGGAAAATGGTGACTCTTTGTGTTATGCCTCTGAAGAAATCTGCTATTATTTTACCCTAGGAAAATAACTGCAGATGCTGGTACAAATCGACGGTATCACAAAATGCTGGAGTAACTCAGCAGGTCAGGCAGCATCTTTGGAGAGAAGGAATGGGTGACGTTTCGGGTCGAGACTGTCTGAAGAAGGGTCTCGACCCGAAACGTCACCCATTCCTTCTCTCCAGAGATGCTGCCTGGCCTGCTGAGTTACTCCAGCATTTTATGATACCTGCTATTATTTTACCCTACATTCATTGGACAATTTTACTGATGCAAGATTGTGTTCATGTACAGTATGATTTTACTGTGTTTAGTGCAAAACAAAGCATTTCAATGGATCGAGGTACATGCGACAATTAAGTGATTATTGAACTATTGTAAGAAAATAATTTCTTTACATCGGCGAAACCAAACGCAGGCTCAGCGATCGTTTCGCTCAACACCTTTGTTCAGTCCGCCTTAACCAATCTGATCTCCCGGTGGCTGAGCACTTCAACTCCACCTCCCACTCCCAGTCTGACCTTTCTGTCATGGGCCTCCTCCAGTGCCATAGTGAGGCCCACCGGAAATTGGAGGAACAGCACCACATATTTCGCTTGGGCAGCTTGCAGCCCAGCGGTATGAACATTGACTTCTCCAACTTTAGATAGTTCCTCTGTCCCTCTCTTCCCCTCCCCCTTCCCAGTTCTCCCTCTATCTTCCTGTCTCTACCTATATCCTTCCTTTGTCACGCCCCCCTGACATCAGTCTGAAGAAGGGTCTCGACCCGAAACGTCACCCTTTCCTTCTCTCCTGAGATGCTGCCTGACCTGCTGAGTTACTCAAGCATTTTGTGAATTGAACTATTGTACGAGCATGTTGCCAGAATTTGAGGGCCTGACCTGTAGGGCCATAGGGGGAGGTTGAGCAGGCTAGGACTCTATTCCTTGGAGATCAGGAGGCTATGGGGTGATCTTGTAGAGATGTATAAAATAATGAGTGGAATAGACAGGGTGAATGCATAGTCTTTTACCCAGAGCCGAGGAACAAAGAACCAGAGCACATAGGTTGAAGGTGAGAGGGGAAAGATTTAATAGGAACCTGAGGGGCAACTTTTTGATGCAGAGGGCGGTGGGTATATGGAACAAGCTGCCAGAGGAGATAGTTAAGGCAGGTTCTGTAACAGCATTTAAAAAAACATTTGGACAGCAACATGGATAGGATGTGTAGGAAGGAAATACAGATGCTGGTTTATACCGAAGACAGACACAAAATGCTGGAATAATTCAGCGGGTCAGGCAGCATCTCCGGAGGAAAGGAACAGGTGACGTTTCGGGTCGGAATCCTACTTCAGTCTTCAGACTTGAGTTTGAAGATGGGTTCGGACACAAAATGTCACCTATTCCTTCTCACCAGTGATGCTGCCTGACACTGACAATAGACTAACTGAATCATTGAAGTATAGGGCCGAAGCTACAACAGCTTGAAAGCACAGATCACCAGATGCAAGAAAATCCCTGCTGTTTTCGGGTTCTTGAACGGAACACTCCTATGCTAAGCACGTGTTTCCCAATTCTCCAATCTACCTTGCTGTGGTCCTTGCACTTTTTTTTTTTAAATCTGCGCTTTCTCTGTAACTGTAACACTATATTCACTGTATTTTCTTTCTCCTTTTGAACGACCTGTACTTTCGACTTTATAGAAACAGCATGGAAACAGACCCTTAATCCCACCGAGTCCGCGCCGACCAGCGATCACCCTGTACACTAACACTATCATACACACTAGGGACAATTTATAATTTACAGAAGCCAATTAACCTATAAACCTGCATGTCTTCAATACGATACGATACGATAGAACTTTATTGATCCCAGGAGAGAAATTGATCTGCCAACAGTCATAAAAACACAAAAAACTTGAAACATGAAATTAAAGTGACAAGTGGAGGGGATTGGGGGAAGTGCAAAGATTGGGGAGTGGAGTCAGTCTCAGTCTACACCACGACAGAAAGGGTCTTTGGGAGGAAACTGGAGCACCCAGAGGAAACCCACACATTCAGAGGGAGAACGTACAAACTCCGTATAGACAGCACCCAATGTCAGGATTGAATCCGGGTCTCTGGCGCTGTAAGGCAGCAACTCAACCGCTGCACCACCGTGCCGCCCTGATGTACTCATATATGGTGTGATCTGCTCAGATAGCAAGCAAAACAAAGATTTTCACTCGACCTCAATGCGCGTGACAATAATGCACCAAGACAAATAAACGACGTGGAGTGCAAAATGACAATTGGGAGTGAGGAGCAGAATAAGACATCGACTGGCAGGTCATAGTGTGGCCTCCACATGGAAGTGTGAAGCAGAGAGAGCCAGTCAAAAGCATCTCCAGCAGATTGATCCCTCACACAAGGGGTTTCCACAGCAAAAGCCGCAGAGAGGAAGTTACAAGTCAGATCAATGGAGAAGTAGGTTTATACAGCATTTACGTCACCACTGGCAACGTAGGAAAGAGGAACAATTTCGGGAAAGTACGGTCAAATGCTCAGTGAACCAACATCAGCACATATCCCTCGAAACCTGTCCGATCCATGTGTAGTTTAATTTTTCACTGTCCCTCCTTGGTACACGTGACAATAATAAACTAAACCAAATATTGATGGCACCCTATCTCTATCTCAGAACATTACAGGCTCAAGTCAGTCCAGAGATTGAATCCCAGAGATCGAAGCTGACCTGACAATGCAGGACTGAAGAAGTCCCACATTGACAATAGTGCTCTCTTTCAGATGAAATGTAATCAGAATCACCTCCTCCATCCCAAGATGAACCTGAAAGACCAACAATGCTATTCTGGAGCGCCAGGGATTTATCCCAGATATGTAGGAAGGGACTGCAGATGCTGGTTTAAACCGAAGATAGACACAAAAAGCTGGAGAAACTCAGCGGGACAGATAGCATCTCTGGAGAAAAGGAATAGGTGACATTTCGGGTCGATGACCCTTCTTCAGACTAATCCCAGATATCCAGGACAATATTCATACCTTCCTCAACGCAACTGAAATCATAAAAACGCCATCATTATCGTTTTCCCTCTGAGGGAATCTGGAGTAGATATTTTGACTATGCCACTTCCTACCTTCCAACTCCAGGTATAATTCATCGGATGCAAAGCACTTCTGCAGGAACACACTGAGGTCATGCAAGACATTTTATAAATGAAAGCCTTTCTTTTGTCGACGTGACCATGTGTTTTCTGTTATTTAAGCAGTATGTTACAGTGTGAGCCTGAAGCCAAATAACCCCGGACATTGTAAGTATTGCTTTGAATGTTTTCCGGAGAAGAATGTTTCAGTTGACGTGGAGGTGTGAGCCAGAATCCCACCAATGTAACATAAACTTCCTCTAATCTGGCACCCTCAGTGCTGAACCAGCAGGTTTTCCAGATTATGTGCAGGAAGGAACTGCAGATGCTGCTTTAAACCGAAGATAGACACAAAAAGCTGGAGTAACTCAGTGGGACGGGCAGCATCTCTGGAGAGAAGGAATGGGTGACGTTTCAGGTCGAGAACCTTCTTCAGACTGGTTAGGGATGAGGGAAACGAGAGATATACACGAATGATGTTTTCCAGATTATTGGATGGTTTTCCTTGGTTTAGTTTAGAGACACAGCGCGGAAACAGGCCCTTCGGCCCACCGAGCAGATAAGACCGTTCGATGAATGTTTGTAACTTTGTCGGCACCAGAAACATGGTGATTCTTTGTGTACTGCCTAGGTGAGTGATTTTTTACCAGATTGTACGCAAAAACAAAGAATGTCACTGCACCTCGGCACACGTGACAATAAAGTATCATAGAATCATTGAAAAGTTTGACAAACACAAAGTAAACACAGAAGAAAGTTTTCTCTCGGTATTTAATGGGGTTCAGCTAACTTGAGCGCGGAGTAGTCTGTGAAATAAAAGTCTGTGAGCATAATGAAAAGATCTGACGTGAGGATAATGGTTGGCGCACAGTGAAATCAAATTACATTTTTTTTTTGCTTTTTCTACCCCGGAAAATAATATTTTCACCTTTACCCTCAGGGGAAAAATTTAACCCAGCTGCCACAAATAATTCAATTTAACCGTAAAAACATTGAGAAATAAACCTTGAAACACGTTGAGGGGGGTCACCAGATGGGAAAATAAGATGGAAGGGGGGGGGGGGGTGTGGTGGAGAATGTTCTTAGTTGCTGGAGGCTGTAACACGGAATAAACTACAGTTAAATAAACACCAGACATTTGACTGAATTCCCAAAATGTTTATTTTTAGCCGGCCCTCTTAACCGCCCAGTTTAATCTCGTTCTTTGTTTGTTAGGCATGTTTCAGTTTCCAAACTGAAGTTTGTTCAACTTCGATGACCACAGAAAGTTTGGCAGTAGGAACGAAAGAAAGACAATTTTTAGTTTCACTTCTTATCTGGGAGAAAACAAAAAATTTGCATTGTAAGGCAGCAGCACCAAGGCAGAACAAAAGGAAGGAACAATGCGAAGATAGACACAAAATGCTGGAGTAACTCGACGGGACAGGCAGCATCTCTGGAGAGAAGGAATGGGTGACGTTTCGGGTCGAGACCCTTCTTCAGTCTGCACTCACAGCAGGCAAGGAAGGCTTGCTTCTAGTGCCCAGATACGGTCAAAGCTTCTATTGCATAGCTCTCAGAAACAATGAAGAAGAATCTCGACCTGACCCACTGAGTTACTCCACAATTTTGTGTCTATCTTTGGTTTAAACCAGCATCCGCAGTTCCTTCCTACACAGCTCTATCCTTACGAACATGAACTAAGGGTGCAGCAACTGAATTGCTGCCTTACTGCGCCAGAGACCTGGGTTCGACCTGACTACAGGTGCTTGTCTGTATGGAGTTTGTACATTCACCCTGTGACCTGCGTGGGGTTTCTCCGAGGGCTTCGGTTTCCCACCACACCCCAAAGACGTACAGGTTTGCAGATTAATTGGCTTGCTAAAATTGTAAATTGCCCCTAGTGTGTGCAGGACTGTGTTCATGTGCGGGGGTCGCTGGTCGGCGCGGACTCAGTGGGCCGAAGGGCCTGTTTCCGCTCTGTATCTCTAAACTAAACTAAAGAAACTGTAACTTTGAATGTACACACCAGCAACACTGAATGAGAGCGACTCTGATTTTGTGGGACTGTTGGTAGATCTGCTGGCATGAGGAACTGCAGATGCTGGTTTCCAAAAGAAAAACGCACAAAGTGCTGAACTAACTCAGTCGGTCAGGCAGCATCTCTGGAGAACGTGGATAGGTAACGTTTCGAGTCGGGTCCCTTCTTCGGACTGATTGTGGGTGGGCATGAGGGAGGAAGAAAGCCGGAAGAGGGGCGAGGGGAGGACAAAGCCTGGTGAGTGATAGGTGGACCTAAAACGTCACCTATCCATGTTCTCCAGAGATGCTGCCTGACCCGCTGAGCTACTCCAGGACTTGGTGTTACGTTTAAATTTTATCTGAATGAGCAACTGACCTGCTTTCTGCACAAAGGTTGAGGCAATTTGGGGAAATGTGATTAGTCTGCAAGTTATTTTTTAGTTTTGAATGGGGCAGTTAAGATTGAGTCCAGACTTGAGAGAGATGATGACATGTTTATTAAATAAAGGGTATTTATCCCAAGTGACCGATTGTTCATGATCTGGGAATTCAGATTTATCGTAATGGGGAAAAGTCACAGAGGAATGTGTAGGACTGGGGAGGAGTCTCATTGAAACTTACCGAATAGTGAAAGGCCTGGATTGAGTAGATGTGGAGAGGATGTTTCCACTAGTGGCGCCAGAGACTCGTGTTCAATCCTGCCTCTATCGGTGCTGCCTGCGTGGAGTTTGTACGTTCTCCCTGTGACCACGTAGGTTTTCACCGGGTGCTCCGCTTTCCCCCCCACATTTCAAAGACGTGTGGGTTTGTAGATTAATTGGCTTCGGTAAATTGCCCCTAGTGTATACGAGGGGCAAAAATGCGATAACGTAGAACTAGTGTACGGTGTGATCGTTGGTCAGCATGGACTTGATGGACCGAAGGGTTTGTTTCCACGCTGTATCTCCAAAACTAAGAACTAAAAATCTAAAGCACTAGTGATAATAAGGTCTGAAAGTCTGGCCTCACAACCACACGGGAACGATAAAGAAACGATAAATACACATCTCATAAGACCATAAGACATAGGAGCAAAATTAGGCCTATCGAGTCAACTCCGCCATTCGATCTTGGCTGATTTACCTTTCCCACTCAATTTCATTCTCCCACCTTCTCCCTCCCCGCCATAAGCAGATAGAACTGGAAAATAAAACAATTTACTTTGTTTCGTTATTATTTGTAGAATGGTAATTGGACTTGTCTTATCATCAGTGGGAGGTGAAGAGAGTGCACGGAGATTGGTCTGGGGAAGTAGGGCCGAGTGGCCTGTTTAAATGCTGCACCTCACCATTAAGAACGACGTGCTCACAGAACTCGTATAGGCCTCCCCAGAACGCCTCTGAAGGTCACGCAGCCAATGTGGAATTAATTTGGAAGTAGGGTCTTTGTGGTTCTGGAGCTAAAGCTGAACGCTGTGAGAACAAGTGAAATCTGAAGCAGTGTCTTTATCTTAAGACAGCGAAAGAAGCCACCGGCTTGCAGCATTATGAAGTGCAGCTGGAAATGGTCCCATAGCTGCTGCTAATCACCACCAGACTTTCCTGATGCATATCTGATACCGTGCCGTGCTGAGCCAACTGAGAATAGACCATCTGAGGTCCCATTTTGATCATCCTGCAGAGAAGGGGAGGCGACCTGGTGAGGGGTCAGATTCCGTCACACTCGATTATATGATTATCGAACAATTTTCATCATACTGAGATGACGTCAGCTTCATCGGTTTAGATTCCAGGAGGCCACAGAGGAAAGTGACACCCCTTTAAAACCATGCGCCATTATAAATTAATTTAGAAACAGCGGATGTAGTTCTCTGTGGGACTCCGGACTCAAGTCTTTCAATCAAAACTCCGTCTGGGGTGGGTTTACAGTGCAAAAGAAATGAGGGTTTGATTCAATCTGTCTGACTCAAGGCCATCTGTTGAATGGAGCTGTGTGGTCAGACCCTGCAGAAGATGGACACAAAGTGCTGGAGTAACTCAGCGGGTCAGGCAGCATCTCTGGAGAACATGGACAGGTGACGTTTCACAGAGTGCTGGAGTAACTCAGCAGGTCAGGCAGCATCTCTGGAGAACATGGATAGGTGACGTTTCACAGAGTGCTGGAGTAACTCAGCACGTCAGGCAGCATCTCTGGAGAAAAAGAATAGGTGACTTTTCAGGTCGGAAGATTGGACTTGTCAGACTCCACGTTCAATATGCAGAATCAGATGAGTCATAATTTCTAGGAGCAGAATTGGCCCACTCGGCCCATCAAGTCTACTTCACCATTCAATCGTGGCTGATCTATCTTTCCCTCTCAACCCCATTCTCCTGCCTTCAGTTCAGTTCGGTTCGGTTTAGTTTATTGTCATGTGTACCGAGGTAAACAGTGAAAAGCTTTTGTAGTGTGTTAACCAGTCAGCAGAAAGACAATACATGATTACATTCAAGTCAAGTCAATTTTATCTGTATAGCACATTTAAAAACAACCCACGTTGACCAAGTGCTGTACATCGGTGCAGGTACTGGAAAAAGAACATACAATGGCTCACAAACATAACAACACATACATAAACTCAATGCATTTACAGTGTATGATCAGTACATGATAAAGGAAGATAAAGCCAGCAAAGTCTGTTCAAGGATAGTTCGAGGGTCTCCAATGAGGTAGATAGTAGTTCAGGACTGCTCTCTGGTTGTGGTAGAATGCTTCAGTAGCCTGATAACAGCTGGGAAGAAATGGTCCCTGAATCTGGTGGTGTGTGTTTTCACACTTCTATTCCCGTAACCCCTGATACCTGGGGATCTTATCGAAACGTATAAGATTATTAAGGGGTTGGACACGTTAGAGGCAGGAAACACGTTCCCAATGTTGGGGGGAAGTCCAGAACCAGGGGCCACAGTTTAAGAATAAGGGGTAGGCCATTTAGAACTGAGATGAGAAAAAACTTTTTCAGTCAGAGAGTTGTGAATCTGTGGAATTCTCTGCCTCAGAAGGCAGTGGAGGCCAATTCTCTGAATGCATTCAAGAGAGAGCTAGATAGAGCTCTTAAGGATAGCGGAGTCAGGGGGTATGGGGAGAAGGCAGGAACGGGGTACTGATTGAGAATGATCAGCCATGATCACATTGAATGGCGGTGCTGGCTCGAAGGGCCGAATGGCCTCCTCCTGCACCTATTGTCTATACCCTCGTTTTACCTTCTTCTAGCTTTAGCGTTGCAAATAATAATCATAATGTGACTGTTTTTAGCTCTTAAACCCGTATGAAATATGAGCAAGAGTGGAACTTACATCCTACTGTGCCATTCAATGGAATTGTTGCGGTCCACACTCTTGCCTGCTCATCACCCTTGATTACTATAACCCTGAAATCTATCCATCAGTAGAAGCAAAGAACTGCAGATGCTGGTTAATACTCAAAAGGATACAACGTGCTGAAGCAACCCAGCAGGTCAGGCAGCATCTCTGGAGAACCTGGATAGGGGACGTTTTGGGTCGAGACCCTTCTTCAATCTGCCCATCCCAAGCTCTGCAGCTCTCCCAAGGTAGAGAATTCCAAAGATTCTAGACCTTTGACAGCAGAGATTCCCTCAATATGCTTTGTGGTCCTAGATTCCCTCTGCCGTTGACATAGATTGGCTGCAGTTTGGTATCTACAAAGTGCACCACAAGTACTAACCTAAGCTGCTCCAGAACAAGGGGCCACAGTTTAAGAATAAGGGGTAGGCCATTTAGAACGGAGATGAGGAAGAACTTTTTCAGTCAGAGAGTGGTGAAGGTGTGGAATTCTCTGCCTCAGAAGGCAGTGGAGGCCAGTTCGTTCGATGCTTTCAAGAGAGAGCTGGATAGAGCTCTTAAGGATAGCGGAGTGAGGGGGTATGGGGAGAAGGCAGGAACGGGTTACTGATTGAGAGTGATCAGCCATGATCGCATTGAATGGCGGTGCTGGCTCGAAGGGCTGAATGGCCTACTCCTGCACCTATTGTCTATTGTCTATTGTTTATAATATCACCTCCCAAAGCCACCATGTCCACCACCAAGAAGGATAGAGTGGATGTGGGGAGGATGTAGAGCTTGGATAGAGTGGATGTTTCCACTAGTGGGAGTCTAGGACTAGAGGTCATAGCCTCAGAATTAAAGGATGTTCATTTAGGAAGGAGAGGAGGAGATTTTTTTTTAGTCAGAGGGTGGTGCATCTGTGGAATTCTTTGCCACAGAAGGCTGTGCAGGCAAAGTCAGTGGACATATTTAAGGCAGAGATAGATTCTTGATTGGTATGGGTGTCAGGGGTTATGGGGAGAAGGCAGGAGAATGCGGTTAGGAAGGAACGATAGATCAGCCATTGATTGAATGGCAGAGTAGACTTGATGGGCCGAATGGCCTAATTTTTACTCCTTTTGATCTTATGATCAGGGCAGTAGGCACAGAGAGACAGCGCCACCTATAGGCCCCCCTCTGCATTGCAAAGCAACCTGTCCATCGTTGTAAATGAAAGACACAAAGTTTTGGAGTAACTCAGCGGGTCAGGCAGCATCTCTGGAGACATTTCAGGACCCTCCTTCAGACTAATTGTGGGGGAGAGGGGAATGGAGAAAGCTGGAAGAGAGGAGGGGCAGGACAAAGTCTGGCAGGTGAGGTAGACACAGATGAGGGGGTGGGGGGGGGGGGGGGAGGGAGGGGGTTTAACAGGCAGTTAGTTGTCAAAGGGCCAGAGATGAATAGACAGAAGGTGTGAGACAAAAGGATTGAATAATTGAGAATTGTGATACTTCCGACCAAACTTTTCAGTACAATGGGCTCCAGCCTGAAATGCCACCGACTTCTTTGTCTCCAGAGATGCTGCCTTGGCCCATTGAGTTACTCCAGCGTTTTATGTCTATAAAGAACAAACAGAGGTCAGGCTGGAATATAGGACCGATGTGTTAAGGAGAACTCAAGAATCAATCGAGACTAAATTGAGTTTCTAACTGAGTGCATTCAACTGTGTACATGTATGTAAATATTTAACCTATTACATACCTTCATCTGAGTGTGAGTAATGGATGATTTGCAGGATGTGTTTCCTTCATTGAAGGGAAGTAGCAGTGTATACAAGTCCGAGGGAACTTCTAGGAACCAAGTCTACTATGTGGGATCACTTTGATATGTTGTTGTTTAGAACATGCTGTTTAGTTAAGAGTTCCTTCTTTCAGTAAAAGCCCTTCCACTGTGAGTCCTTTTGTCTCACACCTTCTGTCTATTCATCTCTGGCCCTTTGACAACTAACTGGAGGCGGTAAAGTGGCACAGCGGTCGGGTTGCTGCCTCCCAGCGCCAGAGAACCAGGTTTGATCTTAACCTCGAGTGCTGTCTGCATGGAGTTTACACGTTCTCCCTGTGACCACGTGGGTTTTTTCCGGGTGCTCTGGTTCCCACTCAGACTCTAAAAATGTATATGTTTGTAGGTTAATTGGCATCAGTAAAAAAAACTGTAAATTATCCCGAATGTGTAGGTTAGTGCTAGTGTACGGGATGATCGCTGGTTGGCATGGACTTCTCTTATTTACTTATGTGAGTAGCAACACTTCTTAAAGTTTTATTGTTCCAATAAAAAGTCGACTTCACGTCTCTACAACTTGGCTGGAAAAATTATCTCTTCTCACCTCTCCACTGAAGCTGTCTGACCTGTTGAGAATTTCAGCCAATTTATTGTTATGCTTCAAATTCTTTGTTTCAGGCAACATTCAGGTGAAATCACTTCAGTATCCTTTCCAAATATTATAATAATACATAAGCTTATTTACAGATTGGACAATAATTCAGCCATATGGGGGAAAAGAAATAACATCTCATTAAATGAATACATTTAAAATACGATCATCCTTGCATTTGATTTATGTGTTTTTGAAATAACACGCTTGTTTAATTAATACCAATACCTAATTTACGTGCTATATTTCAGTTTAGTTTAGTTTAGAGATACAGCACAGAAACAGGCCCTTTAGCCCACCGAGTCCACGCCAACCAACGATCCCCGCATACGAATACCTGACAGACTAGGGACAATTTTACAATTTTATATGCACTAGGGACAATTTTACAATTTTACCAAAGCCAAATAGCCTACAAACACTTTATTCTTTGGAATGTGGGAGGAAACCGGAGCACCCGGAGAAAACACAAGCACCTCACGGGAAGAACGTACAAACTCTGTACAGACAGCGCCCGTAGTCAGGATCGAACTCGGGTCTCTGGCGCTGTAAAGCAGCAACTCTGCCGCTGAGCCACCATTTGGAATAACGGTTTCAAATTTAGCATAGGAAAATAACTGCAGATGCTGGTACAAATCGAAGGTATCACAAAATGTTGGAGTAACTCAGCGGGTCAGGCAGCATCTCAGGAGGGAAGGAATGGGTGACGTTTCGGGTCGAGACCCTTCTTCAGACGGTTTCAAATTTATGGCTGTTTAAATGTATATGTTTAATTGACGCTTTTTGAATTGCACGCTGCGTTTCAGGAACAGTGCCTGTATATTAATACAGCAAGAAGGAATATTGTAAAGGCAACTTGGTCTTTCAAACCTGTCCCCCCATTCAATGCGATCATGGCTGACCTGCCTCACGCCTCCATTCCCTCTTCTGTGGCAGTCTCACATTGCCTGCAATTCTCCGATCTTTCAAAAATGTATCTACTTCCACCACACAAAGAAAAATGTTGATTTTAGACACCTTGTTTAACATTCATCCTCATTTACTGACCGAGTTAAATGCACGCTTTGTATTTCCTGGCAAATTAAATGCCTGCCCAAATTAACAGTGATGACACAAACCACAAAGAACAATTTGTGCCAACATGTTATTATGCCCCACAGCTAATTAGTGGGTGACACCACCACCAGATGTAATTATTAATTAGATCCGATCTTCACAAAAACCAAAAATCGACTGGTTGATACGGTTGTTTCAAACTTTTGAGCGACCTTGCATTTTTTATACTCTAGAAAGCTCTTTTAGAAAGGAGGTGAGGAGGAACCTCTTTAGTCAGAGAGTAGTTAATCTGTGGAACTCATTGCCACAGAGGGCTGTGGAGGCCAAGTCTGGATATTTTTAAGGCGGAGATAGACAAATTCTTGATTAGAACGGGTTTCAAGGGTTATGGGGAGAAGGCAGGAAGAAAGGGATGAGGGGACAGAGATCTGCCAAGATTGAATGGCGGAATGGACTCCATGGGCCAAGTGGCCTAATTCTACTCCTATCACATGATCCTATGAACTAGTGTGAACGAATGGCCTAATTCTACTCCTAAAACTTGTGAACTTGTAAAAGCTGAAAATGGAATAGGACATTTAAGATGGAATGAAATAAGACTATATCAGAACCAAATTCCTTCATCTTTAATATCTGAACACGTGCTAAGATTCTACCTTGAAGACTTTCGAATGGGGCTTTATATTTCTGACTTGGAGGTTGAGGTGCATAATTTGATTAGTTTGCAAGATGGCACAGGGAATGTAGATCGGTGTAGTACAGCAACAGGCTCATCGGCCCAAGATGTCTGTGCCGACCACAATTCAAACAACACATCTACCTGCACATGGTCTATGTCTCTCCGTTCCTGGCTTGTTCATGTGTCTGCCTAAAGCAGGGGTGTCAAACTCATTTTCACCCCGGGCCACATCAGCATTATGGTTGCCCTCAAAGGGCCGGTTGTAACTGGCCCCCCTTTTCCCCCACTCTCTCCCCCCCCCCCCCCACATTCTCTCCTCCCCCAGCCCCACTCTCCTCCACCCCTCCTCACCCACCCCCGCCTCCCCCACTCTCTCCTCCCCTCACCCCCCTCCCACCCCTACCTTCTCCTCCTCCACCCACCCGCCCCACCTGCATTCTCACCGTCCCCCTCCCCCCCACTCTCCCCCTTCCCCCCTACCCCCCACTAACTTCCCCCCACCACCACCCCCTTCCCCCCACACTTCCTCTCTCCTCCCCCCACCCTCACCCTCCTTTCACTCTCACTGTCCCCTTCCCCCACCTTTTCCTCCCTCCCCCCACTCTCCCCTCTTCCCTGACCCCCACTGTCCCCCTTCCCCCCTCCTCCACTATCTCAACCCCCCACCACCCCCCCTCCCCTGCTGTCCCCTCCCCCCCACCCCTCCTCCTCCCCACCTGCACTCTGCCCTCCTCCCCAGTCCCACTCTCCCTCCCACCCGCACTCTCCCCCACCCCTCTTTCCCCACCATCCCCCTTTCCCCCACTCTCTCCTCCCCCACCCCCTCATTCTCTCCTCCCCCAGCCCCACTCTCTCTCCCCCACCCCCCCTTTCCACCACTCTCTCCTCCCCAGCCCCTCTCTCTCTCCCACTCCTCTCCCCACCCTCACCCCCCTCCCTCCCCACCACACTCGCCCCACCCCCATTCTCACTGCCCCTCCTCACCCCCACTGTCCCCTCTTCCCCACCCCCACTCTCTTCCCCCCACCACCACCCCCCTTCCCACCACCACCCCCTCTCTCCTCCCCCACCCTCCTCCCCCACCCCTCCTCCCCCTTTCACTCTCACTGTCCCCTTCCCCCCACCCACCTTCTCCCCTTTCCTCCCCCCCACTCTTCCCTGATCCCCAGTCCCCTTCCCCCCACCCCACTCTCTCTTCCCCCCACCACCACCCCCTTCCCCAGTCCCACTCTCCCTCACACCCCCACTCTCTGCTCCTCCCACCCTCCCCCCTCCACTCTCCCCTCTTCTCTGACCCCCACTGTTCCCCTTCCCCCCACCCCCACTCTCTCTTCCCCAACCAACTCCCACCCCTGCTGTCCCCCTCCCCAGTCCCACTCTCCCCCTACTCTCCTCACCCACTCTCACTCCCCCCCTTTCCCCACCACCCCCTTTCCCCCATTCTCTCCTCCCCCCACCATCACCCCCCTCATCAAGTCTACTCCGCCATTCAATCATGACTGATCGATCTCTCCCTCCTAACCGCGTTCTCCTGCCTTCTTGCCATAACCTCTTCAACCGTACTAAACAAGAATCTATTTATCTCTGCCTTAAAAATACATTTGTTTCAGATTTCCCAGCATCCGTATATTTTAATCGGCTATGGAGTACTTTGGGATGCAGCGAGATCATGAATAATCTATTGCACAGACTTCTACAGTAATCTATCACTGGGATAGTGTATGTTGGGATTTCAGCCTGAATTTTGCGTTGTGGAAGGAAACAACAAGCTCCAGAAGAAAGGATTAAATGATCAAGAGTAGGAGCAACACTGCGGTGTTGAACGGAAAGAATTCAGGAGGTCGGATTAGTGCGAGATAAGCCTTAAAAAGGCCCAAAGAGGTTGAAGGTGAGATGATGAAACAAGGGATTTAGGTTCTGTGCTTATTTCAGAAAGGAATGTGGCTGCATGCACCAAAAACAGAACGTTGTGAGTGATCATCACAAAGGGAAATAAGGTTTTAAAATTGATACATTCCTCTCTGCTGGGGGCTTGAGTG
Organism: Rhinoraja longicauda; assembly: GCF_053455715.1. NCBI lineage: Eukaryota > Metazoa > Chordata > Chondrichthyes > Rajiformes > Arhynchobatidae > Rhinoraja > Rhinoraja longicauda. The sequence goes on along the minus strand of NC_135970.1, from coordinate 38,428,917 downwards.
GTTTATACGTTAAACCGAAAACAGATTTAACATAGAAGATGCAACATAGACGGGTGGTGCAGCGGTAGAGTTGCTGCCTTACAGCGCCAGAGATTCCGGTTCGATCTTGACAACGGGTGCTGTCTGTATGGGGTTTGTAGGTTCTCCCCGTGACCACTTGAGTTTTCTCCGGGCGCTCCGGTTTCATCCCACACTCCAAGGACGTGCAAGTTTGTAGGTTAATTAACCTCGGTAAATTGTCCCTAGTGTGTGTAGGAGAGAACTAGTGTATGGGGTGATCGCTGGTTGAAGCACTTAGAGGGCCGAAGGGCCTGTTTCCACGCTGCATCTCTAAAGTAACGACATGTATGAAGAAGGGTCCCGACCTGAAACGTCGTCTACCCAGGTCTTCCAGCGATGCTGCCTGACGTGCTGAGTTACTCCAGCGCTTTGTGTCCTTTTGTGTACTAAGCAGCATCTGTAGTTCTTTGTTTCTAATGTACAGCAGTCTTGGAGTCACAAGAGACTGCAGATGCTGGAATCTTGAATAAAACCCAAAGTACTGGAGTAACTCAGCACGTCAGGCAGCTTCTGAGGAGGGAACGCATAGAAGGCATTACTGGTCGAGACCCTTCTTCAGACTCACTATATTTAGATTTAGAATATAACAGACTAGTCTCTATAATTTCTTGTTGCCAATGCACAATTCCATAGATCTCTGACAGTGGCCACTGGGCCTATTTCTGTGTTCCAAGATTCTAGTTCAGCCTAACACAGAGCGTTTCTATACAGTGGGTGAGAATGCCAAAGCATCCATGACCAGATAGCACCCTGTAAAATCTTTAATTGGTTCATCCATAAGACATTGCTTTGAGTGAACATAAGCGAACACTACATTTTGGAAAAAGGCTAACATTCTCGTGAAATTATGCCATTTAGTGATAAGGATTTGCACAATTAATGCAAGGATGTTTCCACCAGTGGGAGAGTCTAGGACCAGGGGGCACAGCCTCAGAATAAAAGGATGTACCTTTAGAAAGAAGATGAGGAGGAATTTCTTTCTGTCAATCTGTGGAATTTCCTTACATCCTCCAGATGGCTGTGGAGGCCATGTCTTTGGGCATGTTTAACGCGGAGATTGATTAGGTACTTGACTAGTATGGGTGTTAAAGGCTACGGGAGAAGGCAGGAGAGTGGGGTTGAGACGGAAAGATAGATCGGCCATGATTGAATGGCAGAGTAGACTTGATGGCCTGGGTGGCTTACTTCTGCTCCTATCGCTTATGAAGAGGAATTTCTTTAGTCAGAGGGTGGTGAATCTGTGGAATTCTTTGCCACAGAAGGCTGTGGAGGCTTGTCAGGGGTTATGGGGGGGGGAAGGCAAGAGAATGGGGTTAAGAGGAGGAAAGATAGATCAGCCACGATTGAATGGTGGAGCAGACTTGATGGGGCGAATTATGAACTCATGAACTTTACACACTAAGGCACATGGATAAATCTATTAGTTTCACTGTGACTTAAAAATCTGAATGTGAATGATAGAAAGATTGCAAAGATTGGGTCACTGGCAGGCAGCTCACTTTAATTGGTGGTCTTCCGCCAACAAACGCTAATCATTAGCCCAGGGCCTTTCACGTCACATATAAAGATGCACATGTTTGTTGATGGTTAGCTCTGCTAGTCCTTCCGCCCAGCTCACCAGCCACTGCTGCAACAGCAAGATAAAGAGCAGAAAGTCTCACTCTGACAACGGCTGATGAATAGTGAAAGTGGAACCATTATAACGTTTTGCAATCATTAATGCAGATATTGCATTGTTTAGTTTAGTTTAGTTATACAGTGCGGAAACGGGCCCTTCGGCCCATCGAGTCCGCACTGACCAGCGATCCCCGTACACTGTCCTACACACACCAGGGACAATTTACACTTACACCAAGCCAATCAACCTGCAAACCTGTACGTCTTTTGAGTGTGGGAGGAAACCGAAGATCTGGGAGAAAGCCAACGTGGTCACGGGGAGAACGTACAAACTCCGTACAAACAGCACCCGTAGTCGGGATCGAACCCGGGTCTCTGGCGCTGCAAGGCAGCAGGTCTACCGCTGCACCACCCCTTCTTTGGAGTCTTGTTTGAAGACTCACGGTGTAGGTAAAGCTTAGGGATAACTGAAAAGAGACAGTGATTGTGTCTCTCACTAGTGAAAACATCCTTGCATATTACATGGTAGGGCAGGACAGGTTTGGAGGGATATGGGCCAAACACAAGCAGGTGGGACTAGTGTAACTGGGACATGTTGGCCGGTGTGGGCCTGTTTGGCCAAAGGGCCTGTTTCCACGTTGTATGAATCTATGACAATATCAAACCTGTGTTCCTTCTGGTGAGAGTGGTTTGTGAAGAGAAGAAAAAAAAATCACAGGGACGGCAAGTAGCACTGATAATAGTGAGTCATACAGCACGGAAACAGGCCCGTCAACCAAACTCTTCCATGCCAACCAAGATGCCATATCTAACCGGGTCCCATTTGCTGATATTTGGTCCATATCCTAAGGGGTGACACATTGGTAGAGCTGCTGCCTTACAGCGACGGAGACTCGGGTTCAAACCAGGATTTCTGAGCTAGACGTGCTATCATAGCCACGTGCGTTTCCTCAACACCTAGTTGTGCCACCATGTTGTGCCACCTGGCTTCTGGCTCCCATTTCCAGGCCTCCCAGTTTGGACCCAGCCAGCAGATAACGGCAACACTACTGACACTTGCTCACCTTTGGGGTGCCACGGTGGCGTAGTGTAGAGCTACTGCCTTACAGCGCCAGAGACCTGCGTTCCAACCCAAGTACAGGTGCTTGTCTGTACGGAGTTTGGACGTTCTCCCCTTGACCTACCTGGGTTTTTTTCCGAGGTCTCCGGTTTCCTCCCACACTCCAAAGACGTACAGGTTTGAAGGTTAATTGGCTTGGTATAAATGTAAAACAGTCCCTAGTGTGTGGAGGGTAGTGTTAATGTGCGAGGATCGCTGGTCGGCGCGGACTCGGTGGGCCGAAGGGCCTGTTTCCGCGCTGTATCTCGAAACTAAACCGAACACCGGTCTTTTGGAGGGGGAGGAGTAGAGAAAAACATAACTAGTGGGTGACATGACAGTGCAGACACATGTCAGTGGAGCCTCGCGTTTCTACTGAATGGTGCCAAAACTGACTTCAGAGTTCAAGTTGTCAAGAAAATGAAAAACCAAGGTGGTCACACTCTTCGAGCTTGTTCACCATCACCATTTACGTAGGGTACATATTCACAACCGTAAACGTGCAAGGCTCGTGGAAGGTCTCTTTAGCACAAATGAAATAATCCAATGAAATATTCAATAAAAGATATATTTTACTGGGAACAATGATTTGGTTTGGTACAAAATAAATGTCGAATCGATTGGCAAGACAAACTCCAACCTTTTTACTGCTGTTTTTAGCCCGCTCATTTCTAAAGTGGATTTGAGTTGAACGCAGTATTAAACCTGTCCGAGTCTGTCGGCACACTTGGACAGCACGGCGTGGTGATCTTCTTACCAAACCCGCAGCTAATAATGTCACTGTGGCCATGGCAGGTAGATCACGGAAGGAGGACAAGAAGTCCCAGACGAGACAATCGCGTGGATGTGCATCCAAACCCAGCGTGGGATGTCAACGTACACTTCACAAGGTTGCATCTTGAAGTGTTGCTGAGGGCAGTGCAAGCCCAAGTCTCTAACGGGTCCTTTACTCTAGCAACCCCCCCCCCATCTTCAGATAATACAGATCAATACAATCAAGTCAAAGTCAAGTACAATAGGCAGAGCAGAGGGGAAGGTGCAGAGTGCTTGCACTAATCCCACATCTCTTGATCCCATTAACACCCGAGGCCCGTTCCCGTGCTGTGTTTAGTGATACAGTTCCTCCAGCAGGTCCTCTGGCAGGCGGAAGATAGGGACAGCTCGGAGAACTTTGTCGGGGCCAGAAACGTGGCGGTTCTTGTGTACTGCCTAGGTGAGGTCCGCTGTACGACTCTACCAGGCTGAACGCAAAACAAAAGCTTTTCACTGTACCTCAGTGCACGTGACAATAAGGCATCATTGAGTCATTCATTGTCAATAAAATGCAGAACTCCCAGCACCAATCGCAGGACTGGGAAAAAGATCATCGGCCGACAGAAAGGATAGTTTCAACTTTTCAAAAAAGGAGCAAGTTGATTGGCTTTGGAGGCTTGGGAGTATTTTGGCAATGCTCCACATCAGGGTTGAGGTTAACTTCCTGCTCTCTGCTCACCTGCTCTTGTTGACCACTTCTTCTACAGTGTCCGCCACCATGGTAAACTTGCAGCAGCGGAGGGCATCGACCAGGTCGTCCACACAGGCAGCCGGCCCTTTCTTTTCCTGCCACGATGTCAGAGTGCTCACAATCTGACACTGCATGTCACGCGGGTATCTGTATTCAATTTCTTGCAGCTGGGCCTCTTTGAATCCAAGTTGCCTCGCAAGCTTCCGCCATTCCCTTCCAATGTTATCGCGAATGACGTCGATCGCGACATTCAGATCATCTACAAAAATAAATAAAGAGGATTCTTAACGGTGCGATATCAAACAACGAAATCAACATAAAGACAGACACAAAGTGGTGGAGTAACTCAGTGGATCAGGCAGCATCTCTGGAGAAGAGGAATAGGTGACGTTTCGGGCTGAGACCCTTCTTCAGATTGAGAACGTGCAAGGAGACTGTGTAAACTCCACAGACACCACAAGATCAGTAGGGTCCTGACCCATAAACATCGCGTGGCCATTTCCTCCACAGTTGCTGCCTGACCCGCTGAGTTGCTCTAGCACTGTTGTGTTTCACCTGTGGTCAGGATTGAACCCGGGTGTTTGGCGCTGTGAAGCAGCGGCTCTACCAGCTACTAGGCCGCCCTTGCCTGGGTTGCCCTGGTACAACGACATCCTCATTCCATGCAAGGTGCAGACCCCACATAGAAACAAAAAATTGCAGACAAAATGTGTAGGAAGGAACTGCAGATGCTGATCTGTACCAAAGAAAGACAAAATGCTGGACTGAATCATTGGGTCAGGCAGCTCCTTTCTAAAGAGACATCCTTTTATTCTGAGACTGCCCCCTCATCCTAGACTCTCCCACGACTTGAAACATCCTCTCAAAAGATAAGACACAAAAAGCTGCAGTAACTCAGCGGGACAGGCAGCATCTTTGGAGAGAAAGAATGGGCGACGTTTAGGGTCGAGACCGTTCTTCGGACCATCTGCCAAAATCCTCTCCACATCCACGCTATCCAGGCCTTTCACTATTCGGTAAGTTTCAATTAGCCCCCCCCCCCTCCCCAAACCTTCTAAACTCCAGCAAGTAGAGACCCAGTGCCATGAAACTCTCATCTGTTAACCCAAAGGTAGACACAAAATGCTGGAGTAATTCAGCGGGACAGGCAGCACCTCTGGAGAGAAGGAATGGGTGACGTTTCGGGTCGAGACCCTTCTTTAGACTCCTTAAGAAAGGTCTCAACCCTCAAACACCACACGTCCCTTCTCCTTCTGACCCACGGAGTTACTCCAGCATTTTGTGCCCATCCTCGGTGTAAACCAGCATCTGCAGGTCCTTCGTACCCATACGTTAACCCGGTTTTTGTGCTGAGATGTGGTTTTGAGCCGCCTTACGGGAGTTTGGACCGGCTTCACAGGTGGGTTGCTGGAGGTGACCCTCTCCCTGGCTGTGGAAGGTGGACAGCTTCTTCTCCAGGTCAGGTCTCTCGATGGTCTTTAGCAGGTCGGCCAGGAACTGGGTGTCCTCCTGGGAGAGCATTCCCCTCTCCTCCAGGACCTGGAAGAGCTGGAGCCCGCTGCCCAGGTTCTCCAGCCGCCTCTTGCCGATGTGGCCCCTGCACATGAACTTCATACTGCCCAGCTCCTCCTGAGACAGGCTCTGGGAGATGTCATTGAGCAAGGTATTGAATCTCATGCCCTCTCCGGCCGCCATGTCCCCTCCAGTCGGGGCAGGGGGGGCGTAGGGAGCCTTGGGTGGCGATAATCCCCGAGGTTGGGCCTCTACCCGAGGCCTGAGACTCGATTCCAAGGCCCTTCAGCCCCAGCCTGGCCTTCAGGTCGCTTGAAATGGCAGCCTTCACTTTCACCTTCTCCACTTCCGGGATCGCCCACTTCTGGGATCCCCGGCGCCGGCGAGTGCCCCACCCAGCGGCTGGGAGGCGGCCCTGCACCCCCCCAGTAGTCAAGCTCAGGCGCCCCACCCAGCGGCTCCCCTGTGTCACTGCAGCTCGCCCGCTCACTGGCTTTTGCAGGTAGATGGGTGGGTGGACACAAGGAACTGCAGATGCTGGTACAAATAGAAGGTAGACACAAAAATGCTGGAGTAACTCAGCAGGTCAGGCAGCATCTCAGGAGAGAAGGAATGGGTGACGTTTCGGGTCGAGACCCTTCTTCAGACTGAACAAGAGGGGGGTCTCGACCCGAAACGTCGCCCATTCCTTCTCTCCTGAGATGCTGCCTGACCTGCTGAGTTACTTCAGCATTTTGTGATACCTTTGCCTTTTGCAGGTAGATGGGTGGACACAAGGAACTGCAGATGATGGCTTCCAAAAAAAAACACAAAAAGAGTTACTCCAGCATTTGTGTCTTTTTGTGTAAACCAGCATCTGCAATTACTTCCTACAAATAAGCTCTGAGTTCTGAACTACATTGTGTTGGAAGCATTGGGTTTGTCTTTTTGCACTATTATTGTTTGCGTGTTTGTTTGTCTGAAGAAGGGTCTCGACCTATTCCTTTTCCCCAGAGATGCTGCCTGACCCGCTGAGTTACTCCAGCTTTTAGTATCTATCTACGGTTTAAACCAGCATCTGCAATTCTTTCCTAACTGTCTATCTTCAGTGTAAACCAGCATTTGCTGTTCCTTCCTACACTATCCATGTACTATCCAAATGACTTAAATGCTGGGCACGTTTTTGCACAGAGAATGGCGAGTGTCTGGAACAAGTTGCGACTCTAAACTTTTCAGTCTGAAGAAGGGTTTCGACCCGAAACATCACCCATTCCTTATCTCCAGAGATGCTGCCTGTCCCGCTGAGTTACACCAGCATTTTGTTTCTATCTTCGATTTAAACCTCCATTTGCAGTTCCTTCTTACACACTATTATTTTACAAGTGGAATGGACTCGATGGGCCGAATGGCCTAATTCTGCACCTATAACTTGTGAACGAACTATAACTGGTGAATTCTGAAATGAGGATGACATTTTCCCCGTTATTTACTGTTGCGTATTTACCAATGCAGTCTTGAAAATAGTTTCTAGATCCTCCAGCAGATGGTGGAAATGCCTAAGGAATGTCAACGGAGCTTTGCAGTTTGTGATTCACCAGTGGCGTACTTGGTAAGGGACATGGCTACTTGGCAGAGGTTCCATTTGGGTTGTCCTCACTGCTGCCCTGCAAAATTCACAGCTCGTCTTTGGCCAATGCTGGAGTGGCCGTTTGTAAAATGAATTCTGGAGATGCCGGCAATTATAGTACAGATTTGTGTTTTTTTTAATCCCCTTCAGGAAAAATTGTCTCCAATCTCAGCAGCTGGCTGGCCGGCCTGCATTAGTTTATTACAATACGTCATTCTTGGCGAAGGTTATTTAAGGCCAGCAGACTCTCCACTTTGAGCAAAACACAGTGCTGGAGTAACTCAGCAGGTCAGGCAGCATCCGTGGAGGACATGGATAGCAAACGTTTGCAGTTGGAAACCTTCCTGGCCCGATCCAAAATGCCCCTCTACAGAAGGTAGACACAAAATGCCGGAGTAACTCAGCGGGACAGGCAGCACCTCTGGAGAAAAGGAATAGGTGATGTTTCGGGTCGGGACCCTTCTTCAGACTGGGAGTCAGGGGGAAGAGAAACAAGAGATATAGACGGTGATGTAGAGAGACATGGAACGAATGAATGAAAGACATGCAAAAAGTAAGGATGATAAAGTTGTTAGCTGTGGCCGAGGTGTGAACGAGTATAGACAAAGAGACTCAACAAGACGACTTTGAATATGGTACGTCCTGGGTGGGGGAGGGATGGAGAGAGAGGAAATGCAAGTGATACTTGGTTAGACAAATCAATACTCATACCGCTGGGGTGTAAGCTGCCCAAGCAAAATATGATGTGCTGTTCCTCCAATTTGCGTTTGGCCTCACTCTGACAATGGAGGAGGCTCAGGACAGAAAGGTCAGTGTGGGAAAGGCAAGGGTAATTAAAGTGTTGACATCCGGGAGATCAGGGAGCTCCCTCTACAGATGCTGTCAGACCTGCTGAGTTCCTCCAGCACTTTGTGTTTTGTTCAAGAATCCAGCACCTGCAGTTCCTTGTTTCTCTAGATCCTACGGATGACTTATTTCTGTGTAATTCTACTTTATTTTCTATGTCATCAAAACAAAATTCTATTCATAGAAACATAGAAAATAGGTGCAGGAGTAGGCCATTTGGCCCTTCGAGCCTGCACCGCCATTCAATATGATCATGGCTGATCATCCAACTCAGTATCCCGTACCTGCCTTCTCTCCATACCTCCTGATCCCTTTAGCCACAAGGGCCACATCTAACTCCCTCTTAAATATAGCCAATGAACTGGCCTCAACTACCTTCTGTGGCAGACAATTCCACAGATTCACCACTCTCTGTGTGAAAAAAAACTTTCTCATCTCGGTCCTAAAAGACTTCCCCTTATCCTTAAACTGTGACCCCTTGTTCTGGACTTCCCCAACATCGGGAACAATCTTCCTGCATCTAGCCTGTCCAACCGCTTAAGAATTTTGCAAGTTTCTATAAGATCCCCCCTCAATCTTCTAAATTCCAGCGAGTACAAGCCGAGTCTATCCAGTCTTTCTTCACATGAAAGTCCTGCCATCCCAGGAATTCATACGTTATACTTAATGTAGCAAAAATGCCGCAAGTCATGTTATGGGGGGAAAAAAAAATCGATGATATGCCACCGATGCCAAACGGTCTGGACAAAGACAACAACGGTAACATCTGTGCCAGGTCGACGGGACTGGAACCCGCCCAAAGGCTCGGCCGAAGGCGTGACCGGGAGGCAGCTGGAGAAGTCGGACGCGAGGGGCAGGAGAGAAAAGGAGGGTGAACCGGGGTAATGCCTCCAGGGTCTTGCACCGCAGTGGCACAGCGGTAGAGTTGCTGCCTTACAGCGCTGGAGACCCGGGTTCGATCCCAACTACGGGTGCTCGTCTGTGCGGAGTTTGTACGTTCTCCCCGTGGGTTTTCTCAGAGATCTCCGGTTTCCTCCCACACTCCAAAGACGTGCAGGTTTGTAGGTTAATTGGTTTGGTGTATGTGTAAGTTGTCCCCAAGTGTGTGTAGGATAGTGTTATAGTGTGCGGGGATCGCTGGTCGGCGCGGACTCGGTGGGCCGAAGGGCTCGTTTCCGCACCGTATCTCTAAACTAAACTAAACCTAACCTTCAGGTTGGCTGCACGAGGCGCCCAGGACACAGGGATGATTGGACGAGGAGAGGTTCGCGGGAACTTCTCCTGTACATCGAGCACGCGGGCCGATCGGATTTTGGACTTTGAATAACGGCGTCAAAAATGGTGGCGCCCATATACGTAACATAGGCAAAGTAAATTTCACTGTGGAGTTGCATATGGGACAAATGAAGCACCATTGAGCTACATTGGCAAAGAAAACCATTGTTAATATTTCAGACTGAAGAGTCATTGCTGGTCCTGATAAAAGATCTCTGACTGTGAAAGATCAACTCTGTCTCTCTTCCCACGGATGCTACTTGACCAGCTGAGTATTTGCCAACATTTTCTGTTTTTGTTTCCGATTTCCGACATCTGCAGTTTTAAAAATAATTTTCAATATGTTTGCCTTCATCAGTCAGGGTCTTGAGTACCTCCTCCAACCTCATCTATTGCATCCGCTGCTCTAGATGTCAACTTATTTACATCGGCGAAACCAAACGCAGGCTCGGCGATCGCTTCGCTCAACACCTGCACTCGGTCCGCATTGACCAATCTGATCTCCCGGTGGCCGAGCACTTCAACTCCCCCTCCCATTCCCAGTCTGACATTTCTGTCATGGGCCTCCTCCAGTGCCATAGTGAGGCCCACCGGAAATTGGAGGAACAGCACCTCATATTTCGCCTGGGCAGTTTGCAGCCCAGTGGTATGAACATCGACTTCTCCAACTTTAGATAGTTCCTCTGTCCCTCTCTTCCCCTCCCCCTTCCCAGTTCTCCCTCTATCTTCCTGTCTCCACCTATATCCTTCCTTTGTCCCGCCCCCCTGACATCAGTCTGAAGAAGGGTCTCGACCCGAAACGTCACCCATTCCTTCTCTCCTGAGATGCTGCCTGACCTCTTGAGTACAGATGTTAAGACGTCATGTGACAGCTGTACAAAATGTTGGCAAGGCCATACTTAGAGTACCAGGTACAGTGCCTGGTTTCCCTACTCTGGGAAGAATGTCTGTTCAGTTTAGTTTATTGCCACGTGCACCGAGGTACAGTGAAAAGCTTTTGTTGCGTGCTAACCAGTCAGCAGAAAGACAATGCATGATTACAATCAAGCTGTCCGCAGTGTATAGATACATGATAAATGAATAACATCTAGTGCAAGGTACAGCCAGCAAAGTCCCGTCACAGATAGTCTGAGGGTCATCAATGAGGTGGATAGTAGTTCAGGACTGCTCTCTGGTTGTGGTGGGATGGTTCAGTTGCCTGATAACAGCTGGGAAGAAACTGTCCATGAGTCTCGTCATTAAACTAGAAAGGACGAAACGTATAAGATTATTAAGGGGTTGGACACGTTAGAGGCAGGAAACATGTTCCCAATGTTGGGGGAGTCCAGAACGGGCGGCACGGTGGCGCAGCGATAGAGTTGCTGCCTTACAGCAAATGCAGCGCTGGAGACTTCGGTTCGATCCCGACTATGGGTGCTGTACTGTACGGAGTTTGTACGTTCTCCCCGTGGGTTTTCTCCGAGATCTTCGGTTTCCTCCCACATTCCAAAGACGTACAGGTGTGTAGGTTAATTGGCTGGGCAAATGTTAAGAAAATCGTCCCTAGTGGGTGTAGGATAGTGTTAATGTGCGGGGATCGCTGGGCGGCGCGGACCCAGTGGGCCGAAGGGCCTGTTTCTGCACTGTATCTCTAAATCTAAAAAAATCTAAACCAGGGGCCACAGTTTAAGAATAAGGGGTAGGCCATTTAGAACAGAGATGAGGAAACATTTTTTCAGTCAGAGTTGTAAATCTCTGGAATTCTCTGCCTCAGAAGGCAGTGGAGGCCAATTCTCTGAATGCTGGAGTAATTCAGTGGGTCAGACAGCATCGAGATGCCTGTCTGTCTGGAGCCCCTGGAGAAAAGCCACGCCGGTCATGGTGAGAACGTGCAAACTCCGTACAGTCAGCAGCCGTAGTCAGGACTGAACCCGGGTCTCCGGCGCTGTAAGGCAGCAACTTTACCGCTGTGCCACCATGCTGCCCACAGCTCCCCATACCGTAAGCTGCTAACCCATTGAGATAGGATTTAAATAAATGTAAGTGTGAATATCTACGGTCAGTCCCAATAAGGGCGGCACGGTGGCGCAGTGGTAGAGTTGCTGCCTTACAGCGAATGCAGCGCCGGAGACTCAGGTTCCATCCTGACTACGGGCGCCGTCTGTACGTTCTCCCCGTGACCTGTGTGGGTTTTCTCCGAGATCTTCGGTTTCCTTCCACACTCCAAAGGCGTACAGGTTTGTAGGTTAATTGGCTGGGCAAATGTAAAAATTGTCCCTTGTGTGTGTAGGATAGTGTTAGTGTGCGGGGATCGCTGGGCGGTGCGGACCCTGTGGGCCGAAGGGCCTGTTTCCTCACTGTATCTCTAAATCTAAATCTAAACATAGGAACTCCTCAGATCATAGGAAGGTTTTAGAAAATTAATTCCGTATCATTAGGGGTGACACGGTGGCGTGGCGGTAGAGTCGCTGCCTCACAGCGCCAGAGACCCGGGTTCGATACTGACTACGGGAGCTGTCTGACACCATGTAATGTCCGCTGTAAGACCCTGTTGTGACTAGCACAATGAATATACGTCCGACATCTTGTAAGATTTTAATAATCCCTCACCAGGAGACTTCTAGAAAAACACCTGACCTCAGTCACGAGGCAAAAGCACATTTGCCAGCTTCTGCTTATGGCCTCAAGGGGGCACTGGCATTTATATTACGTATACATCACACCGTCTGTACGGAGTTTGTACGTTCTCACCGTGACCGCGTGGGTTTTCTCGGAGATCATCCGTTCCCACCACACTCCAAAGACGTATAGGTCGATAGGTTAATTGGCTTGGCGTACATGTAAAACTGCCCCAGTGTGTGCGGGGCAGTATTAATGTGTGGGGATCGCTGGTCGGCGTGGACTCGGTGGACCTGGGGCCAGGTTCTGTGCTGTATCTCCACGTTAAAAATATTAACCAAATATAATATTCTTTGCCCACTTGGTCGTTTCCAGAATAATTCTGCCTAATTTATTTTCAAAGCGCGGCAAATGTACACTTCCTCAGTCTGGCAGTGAGGACGACCGTAGCAAGAACGCTAGCAGTAAAAGGAAAACAACAGGGCTCTGATATATAAGCACAGGAAACAGAGAATTAAATACAACTGTGAATGTGCAGCCAAAGGATAGAGTGTGTGAAAGAAAGTCAGAACAATGTCATTCTCACAGACTTAACAAAATTAACTCGAGCAAATGTTTAGGCAACGTAATCCTTCCAACCGCAGTTTTAAGTCTCTCTCTTACTTTAGTCTGTCCCTTATGGCACAAATCACACCCACTGTTTATTCACTCAACCTCGTTTATTATACAGAAGACAGACACAAAATGCTGGAGTAACTCAGCGGGACAGGCAGCATCTCTGGAGGGAAGGAATGGGTGACGTTTCGGGTCGAGGCACTTCTTCGGACATATACCCTGTTAAACTGATTTGAAATGAAGGCCAGGTTTCAAGAGGAACTAAGGGCGGATTAAACTCCATCACATTTACAACGAGAAAAATATATCGGCATGTCAACCTTTTGTTTTGTTTTTTGCTGCTTCACAGCGCCAGAGACCCAGGGTCGATCCTGACCAAGGGTGCTGTCTGTACGGAGTTTGTACGTATTCCGTGACCACATATGTTTCCAGTGCTATGTGGTACATAGGTTTTACAGATATATAAGACAACCTAGTGGCACATTGATAAAGTTGCACCATAGAGAGCATCCTAACACATGGCATCCCTGTGTGGTACCTCAGCTGCACAGAAGCAGAAAGGAAAGCTCTTCAGCGGGTAGCCCATAGAGCTCAGAGGACCATCGGAACACAGCTACCAGCCTTGGAGGGCATCTACAACACACAATGCCTCAGAAAGGCCACCAGCACCCACAAAGACTCTTCACACCCCTGCAACAGTCTGTTTGAACTTCTACCATCGGGCAGACGATACAAGGCCTTCTACGCCCGCACCTCCAGACTCAGGAACAGCTTCATCCCCAGGGCCATAGCTGCTATGAACCGGTCCTGCTGAGCCGGATGGTCACATCGCACAGTGAACCGGCACAGATCTACTTGCACTTTATTCTGTTTTAAAACTGTTCCAATTTGTTTCATTGGGTTGTTTAAATTAATACTGACTAGCTAATTAATTTATTGCATCGTATGGGAGGCGCATTCCCAATCTCGTTGTACCCCTGCGCCAGAGACCAGAGTTCGATCTTGAGTATGGGAGCCTATCTGTACTGAGTTTGTACGTTCTCCCTGTGACCGCATGGGTTATCTCCGGGTGCTCCCGTTTCCTCCCCCATTCCAAACACGTGCAGGTTTCTAGGTTAATTGGCTTCTGTAAATTGTCCCTAAATCGACAGAGTCCGAAGAAGGGTCTCGACCCGAAACGTCACCCATTCCTTCTCTCCCGAGATGCTGCCTGACCTGCTGAGTTACTCCAGTATTTTGTGAATAAATAGATTAGAAACAATGTTTGGAAATGGCTCGTCAGCCACGGACTCAGTGGGCCAAAGGGCCTGTTTCCATGTTGTATCTCTAAAACTACACTTAGAGTTCCAAGATACTGTATTATCTAGTTCCCACACCATTTCTACAATTTTGAAAACACTTTTGCATAAAATGACACACTAAAACAACTACATGTGATTGGAAAGTGGACACAACAACAGGCGAGTCTTTTGTTTAAAAAGTAACATTTATTTTTACTCCCGTATGTATTGTGGGGAGCGAGGAAATGATCTAAATACACATTTTTGTTAAAGAGTAAATCTCGAGGAAAGAGGATTCGCGAAAGACTAAAGTCGATACAGTGTCCCAATCATAATCCTTAACAAACAGAGGCATGTTAAAATAAAACATTTACCGAGAGGCAACTGTCTCAGAAAGCCATCTGGAAATCAGTAAAGAAGAAGTCGCTGATCCTAGCTTTGTTCTTTTTGGAGCTATAGTTTTGCAGAACAATGTGCTTGTAGTGAATGGTGTTCAGAACGTACAGCCCTTGTGTTAGAATCGTAACATGGTATTGGTTGGTTATACGTTCAATATGTATGCTACAATCCTCCAACGGTACTCCGAATTTAAAGTTCCCATTCCCTTTTTATTCATATAAATAAGATCCTTGGACACCTTGTTTAAAAACATCTAAATTGATTTAACATTTAAATTTAAATTGATTACTTGCAGGCACGCTTTCAAAGTGCGCGCAATAAGTGCACAGGGAAATGGTCTTTGTAATGACCTTCACCAGTTGACTTGAACTACTTTCCAATAATTTCACGATTAGAGAAATTTCAGACTTAAATTACTTTAAAAAATCTATCAATGGTTCAATTTAACTTCCCCTCTCAAACAGTCTATTCATTTTGAATATATCTATCTAATTTTTTTTTGTTGCTTGATTGATACTTTCTTTAAGCTTTGTGACTTCCAGCACAAATTATGCACTGTAACTTTATATATCACCCATTTTACACCTGCATCAAATCTGTTTCTCAGGTATTGTTTGTCTTTAAATAATCCCCTTCACAATTCCTTCACCTTCTCACTGTACAGGAATGATACCCTGAAATGTTCATGGCTTCTTTAAAGGCCTGCGAAGTGTGGACACAGTGTGTTTTAGGGATGAAATCAAATGATTCTCGTTGGAGCTAAAGTAAAACAACATGGAGAATTAAACAGTCAAATGCGGAGGGGGAGAGGGGGAGGGGGAGAGAGGGGGAGAGAGAGGGAGGGAGGGAGCGGGAGGGAGGGGGGGGGAAGGGGAGGGGAGGGGGGGAAGGGAGGGAGAGGAGGGGGGGAGAGGAGGGGGAGAGAGAGGGGAGGGGGAGAGAGAGAGGGAGGGGGAGAGAGAGGGGGAGGGGGAGAGAGAGGGGGAGGAGGAGAGAGAGGGGGAGGGGGAGAGAGAGGGGGAGGGGGAGAGAGAGGGGGAGGGGGAGAGAGAGGGGGAAGGGGAGAGAGAGGGGGAGGGGGAGAGAGAGGGGGAGGGGGAGAGAGAGGGGGAGGGGGAGAGAGAGGGGGAGGGGGAGAGAGAGGGGGAGGGGAGAGAGAGGGGGAGGAGGGAGGGGGAGAGAGGGAGAGGGAGAGTGGGGAGAGGAAATTGGAAAAATGCAGTTATTCTTGGTTAAACGCAGATTTGATCAGTGTGGACCAGGTTGCAAATGCGGGGCAGGACCAACATGAAGGGCATAACATGAAGGACCATTGAGACCAGATGCTTTGGGGTGAAAAAGACTATCAAGGCACAGGATAACAATGGAAGGAGAGCTGCCCATTTTGAACACGAAAGGCCAAAACACAGACTGCCGTCCCTCTAGACGTAAGATGGGTTATCTGCACTCCAGTAAAAACCCACAACATTGAGAAATCTACAAAGGCACCATTTCTATTTGTTTCAAACAATCAAAGGACACTGAGAAATGTAGGAAGCAACAATGTCACGTAACTTAGCCTCCTGTGCACAGTGGTGTAAAATCCTCCTAAACAAACCAAATCCCTGCATCTAAATCCTCCGTAGAAACCGACTCCAACCCACATCTAGCGATCCTCTGTGTGACGTGTTCAACTATTCATCACAGGTTTAGAGGTTAACGGAGGAATAGTATCTTAACTGTCAACAAAATACACTGAAGTCACTAATATTTTCAAAGCATTTTGTTTTGAATAGTCCACCTACTTAAGCATTGTTTCGATTTTTAGTGAATTTTCTTTTCAATGATTTAATCTGAATTAATTTTAGATCTGTTTATGTATTTAAAAGCCTACAAATAAGTCTAGGGGAGTATTGATTTCACCTCCTCAGCGATTATGGTAAAATATGTTTTCAAATAAAGCTTTGATCAAATTTTAAGGTTAATAATTGACCATGATTTAACTGATGCATTCAGCAGAAGAATTGGGTTCAGAGGGAACTTAAAATCTGTCCTTTAATTATAGAAGTGATTCTATAATTAAGAATTTACTTAAGAGAAAAAGTGTGGGGGAAATGTCTGTATTAATTAAACTAATAATAATAATTTTTAAGACTCTTTATTCAGAAGGAAAACACCAAATGCTGGAGTAACTCAGCGCGTCAGGCAGCATCTCTGGAGGAAAGGAATAGGTGACGTTTCGAATCAAGACCCTTCATCACAACTCGACTCCGAAACGTCACCTATTCCTTATTCGCCAGAGATGCTGCCTGACCCGCTGAGTTACTTCAGCATTTTGTGTCTATCTTCGGTGAAAACTACCATCAACAGTTCCTTCTTACATGTTGAGCAGGACATGCAGGTGTATGTGTTATAATCTACCAGTTTCATTTAGGAAAAAAAATAAATCGTGAGATGGTGAATTCAAGATGACTGAAGGACGTATAATGTAATAACATAGTGAGATTTTACATTGTAGAGATGATCGAAACAGAACAGAAACATGCATCAGAAAACTCCACTTAGTTAGTGTTTTGGGCAGAGAAGTGTACAAAAAAAAGAATAAAATGCTCCAATCCAAACTAACGCATAAAATGTTGCAAAAATAAAAATAAACCTGACTACAAACAAAGGCACTGAGGTAATTGTACCAAACGTGTTAAGTGAATGAAATCCCACACAGCCGACACACAATGTAGAAGGTTGCAATCTTTTACATTGGGAAATTCACTCCAAATATAATGTATAATGTTGTGCTTTAAAGTATTTTCTGTTATAATAACAAGAAAGAATTAAATTCTAAAGTGCTCTTAAAAGTTGCTAAATCGCAAAAACAATACATAAATAGTGCACATTTCTAACCTTGACATTAAAAGCTCCGTGAAATCTAAATATTACATTTCTAATCTAGTGTCAAAAGCAGTAAGTCAGATGACATCCCTCCCTCCCTCCCTCCCTCCCTCACCCAATTCCCATTGCAACAGTCTGCCGAAGGCACTATCTTGAGTCAGCATTTTACTGCCATCCCTCCAAGGAAGTAAAAATACCTGCAGTCTAAGTTGGATCAAAGAAGAGTTGGAAGGGAAGGTTTGGTGATAAGGAGAAGGGGAGGGAGGAAGAGAAAAACAAAACGGTCTATCCAGCCATGACAGCTTAGACCTTTGTTCATACAGTTTTTTTCCTCCCGTATCAGAGAAGCAGTATCCAGAGAGTCAACTGAATAAAATTCTGTCTTGGGTTGGGATCCTAAAACGTGTCCCCACTATTTTTCCCCACAAGAAACAATTCTTAGAATTCGGGACACCACCAGGAATGAATCCCCACTACATCCAGCCAATGGTTTGCCCTTTGATCAAGATCCTGCTGGCATTTGCTAAAGTTAAGGTGCATGAAACGGTACCAACTCACTAAGACCCATCTGTGAAAACCATCGTATGGCAGGTGATATTTCCACCTGGGCTTTTTGCAAAGCATCCATGCGATGCCGAGGATTATCACCAGCCACTAACCGTTGTGTAAAACCAGCCTGGGTGGGACTATTTTCACCCCCCGCCCATTTTAGCAGTGCTGATGGAAGCAGAAGAACAGCACTGCCAAGGAGGACATCCCAGAATTTTCCATTAATTACATAAACACTTGGCCCTCCGTCAAACGTGTGTCCACGGCCGTAAAGGCGAGGTGCAAGTACTAAGCTGCTCTTGGGTTATTAATTCTATCTGCGACCCACAGAAATAAGTTTCAGGTTCCTAATCAATACCTCCCGTTTCCCTTCAAACCACCGTGTTCACAATGGACGCTCAAAGTGTGAGAAGACACTGGTGACAAGATGGAAACCTCAATTTGAAGTGAAGTTAGATTCCTTCATAGCTCAAGCTGTAGGCACTTCAAGTGGAGGGTAGATTAGGGCTGGAAGGGGCGGGGTTCCCGATATTTTTAGTTTAGTTTAGAGCACGGGAAATGGGCTCTTCGGCCCACCGAGTCCGTGCCGACCAGCGACCCACCCTAACACTATCCTACGCAAGAGGCACAACTTACCTAGTCATCTGTCACAATTTACCCGTTACGAGAAAGAAATCTCCCTTCAACCACACGACCAAACAGCAAAGGAGGGAACTCAAATTAATTCAAATTCAAAATACTAAACCCAAAAGTAATTTTCATTTTAACGGAAAAAAAAAAAAAAAAAATCTCAGACTGCCACCTCCATTTTCATTTTTTGCCCCTAAGTTAAGCTTGGTTTGCTTGTATTATGTAGGAAATGGAAAATATCTGAGACACCCCTGCGGAATACAAAACAGTGAAGTTCCCTGCAGCGCACTGTGAAAAAATAGACTTTTTACTGTTAAACCATGGTCCACCCCATCTGTAAAAATAAAGTGATTCTTGCAACAACGTTTGTCAAAATGGCAACCTGAACTGCAGCAAACTGAAGCCGTCCGTCCACCGTAGGAAGGCATGACTATTGGCCGTCAAGATATCGCCGCCTCGTGTTAAAGTGACACCTGGCCAGATTGTGGAATGAAGGCCCCAGCTAAAGAAACGTGGTTACTTTCAAAAGTCAGTTCCTAAATCACATCCGTTTCTTTTATTAGATGGGTTTGGGAAGTATCGGCCCCACCCGCATAGTTGTCAGGCCGCTCCGCCAGGTTCTCCTTGGAACATTCGTCAAAGCCATCCTCTGTCCTCTCTTTGTCTTGAGACGACAGGGCCTCCACGATGTACAGCTTGGTCTGCTCTTCCTTCAGGAACATCTCCACCATTAGCAGCTTCTCCTTCGACATGCGCTCACTGATTTCCTTTGGAATGTCCGGGATCATCCAGTCCACAAAGTCACTCATGAACATAACGAGGTTCTGAAAGGACAAACATAAAGGACAACGGGAGGGGGAAAGGCCGTGAGATCAGGAAAGGCCCGCGTCAAAGAGACGACGAGATCAATTTGAACAAGCTCTGGTCGTCCGGTTTAACTCATTGTCACACGCACCGAGGTACAGTGTGAAGCTTCTGTTGCGTGCTAACCAGTCAGCGGAAAGACAGTGTGCGATTAAAATCGAGCCGTTCACAGTGTACAGATACATGATAAAGGGAATAACATGAATAAGTCCGATCAAAGATCGTCCGAGGTGTAGGAAAATAACTGCGGATGCTGGTTCAAATCGAAGGTAGACACAAAAATGCTGGAGTAACTCAGCGGGACAGGCAGCATCTCTGGTGAGAAGGAATGGGCCTGACGTGCAGGTTTGTAGGTTAAAGATAGTCTGAGGGTCACAGTGAGGTAAATAGTAGCTCAGAACCGCTCACCCCAATTGTTGGTAGGAGGGTTCAATAGACAATAGACAATAGGTGCAGAAGTAGGCCATTCGGCCCTTCGAGCCAGCACCGCCATTCAATATGATCATGGCTGATCATTCTCAATCAGTACCCCGTTCCTGCCTCCTCCCCATACCCCCTGACTCCGCTATCCTTAAGAGCTCTATCTAGCTCTCTCTTGAATGCATTCAGAGAATTGGCCTCCACTGCCTTCTGAGGCAGAGAATTCCACAGATTCACAACTCTCTGACTGAAAAAGGTTTTCCTCATCTCAGTTCTAAATGGCCTACCCCTTATTCTTAAACTGTGGCCCCTGGTTCTGGACTCCCCTAACATTGGGAACATGTTTCCTGCCTCCAACGTGTCCAACCCCTTAATAATCTTATACGTTTCGATAAGATGACCCTCTCATCCTTCTAAATTCCAGTGTATACAAGCCCAGTCGCTCCAGTCTTTCAACATGACAGTTGCCTGAAAACAGCCGGGAAGAAACTGTCCCTGAATCTGGAGGTGTGCGTTTTCACACTTCTGTACCTTTTGCCCGATGGGAGAGGGAAGAAAAGGGAGTGGCCGGGGTGAGACTCGTCAATGGAAGGGAGGTTGGTTTGTGTGATGGTCTGGGCTGCGTCCACAATTCGCTGCAATTTCCTCGTGCTGACACAGATACAGAGGGCCACGTGAACTGGAAAGAGCGCAGAGAGGATTTACGAGGATGTTGCCAGAACTCAAGGGCCCTGAGCTACAGAGAGAGGTTGAGCAGGCTGGGACTGTAGTCCTTGGAGCGCAGGAGGAGATGAGGGTGAAGTTATAGAGGTGTACAAAAGCGTGAGAGGATTGGATCGGGTCGACGCACAGAGTCTCTTGCCCAGAGTTGCGGAATCGGGAACCAGAGGACATAGGTTTAAGGTGAAGGGGGAAAGATTTAATAAGACACTGATGGGTAACTTTTTCACACAAAGGGTGGTATGTGTACGGAGCGAGCTGCTGAAGGAGGTAGTTGAGGCAGGTACTATTGCAACAGTTAAGATTCATTTGGACAGGTACGTGGATGGGACCGGGTTAGAGGGATATGGGCCAAATGCAGGCAGGTGGGACATGTTTGCTGGTGTGGGCAAGTTGGGCTGAAGGGCCTGTTTCCACCAAGTCTCTATGACATGGTCTAAACAAAAATAAGTGATCTACTTAGGGCGGCACGGTGGCGCAGCGGTAGAGTTGCTGCCTCACAGCGCCAGAGACCCGGGTTCCATCCTGACTATGGGTGCTGTCTGTAAGGAGTTTGCACGTTCTCCCCGTGACCTGCGTGGGCTTTCACCAAGTTCTTCGGTTTCCACCCACACTCCAAAGATGTACAGGTTTAAAGGGTTATTTAACGGTTCTGTTCCTGATGTTGGGGAAGTCCAGAACCAGGGGTCACAGCTTAAGGATAAGGGGGAAGTCTTTTAGGACTGAGATGAGAAAACATTTCTTCACGCAGAGAGTGGTGAGTCTGTGGAATTCTCTGCCACAGAAGGTAGTTGAGGCCAGTTCATTGGCTATATTTAAGAGGGAGTTAGATGTGGCCCTTGTGGCTAAAGGGATCAGGGGGTATGGAGAGAAGGCAGGTACAGGTTACTGAGCTGGATGATCAGCCATGATCATATTGAATGGCGGTGCGTACAGGCTCGAAGGGCCGAATGGCCTACTCCTGCACCTATTTTCGATGTTTCTATGTTTGTAGGTTAATTGGCTGTGTATAAATGTTTCCGAGCTGTATCTTTACACTAAGTAAAACAATTGCTTCCATGGATTAAATGGGCCAGTGGTTCCCATCACTTACCTGAAAGATGATGACAAAAGCCAGCCTGGCTGCCAGCACTGACCAGAATTCTTTTCCCAGGTCATAGGGTTGAGAAGACCCTGGCGGCTCTCTGTAGTCTTTGTACCTAGGAGGTAAATACATTAAATATCGATCGGTTAATCCTTTGGTGAAATATAATCATTCATATTGAATATGGAATATGCTCAAATACTCAATGGTGAAAATACAGTTTGCAGTCATCATTCCTGACAGCAGCAAAGACATCTTTGGGAATTGATCAGACCTTCGCTGCATCCAAGGAAATCTGTCTGATTAAAGTAGAAATTCAAGCATCCAGCCCAACATTGAAGAATTTGGAAGGATGAAGATCTAATCCTTTGCTATCCATCCACCTGTCCAGGTGCCTTTTAAATGTTGTTCTAGGACCTGCCTCAACTACCTTCCCTGGCAGCTCGATCCATAGGCCCACTGCCCTCCGAGTGAAAAAATTCCTATTAAAATTTTCCCCTCTCACCTTAAGCCCAAGTCCTCTGGTTCTTGATTTCCTTAAATTGGGTGAAACACTGTATGCATTCACCCTATCTATTCCCCTCATGATTTGACACACCTCTATAAAATCATCCTTTAGCCTCCTGCGCTCCAGGGAATAAACTTCTAGCCTGCCCAACCTTTCCCCAAGGCTAAGGCTCTCGAGTCCTGGCAACGTCCTTGTAAATCTTCTCCGCGTTCTTTCCAGTTTAATGACATTCATTCTTGATTATCACATCATTGTCCAAAACTCCGGTTAATACAGGCCCAAACTGTTTAGACATGGAGTGAGAAAGAGAGGCACAGAGGAGGCGGAAAATAAATCATTACGAAACGTGTCGTTTACCCGAAAGGATTCTACCTGCAAATTTCAACCTGGTATCCAAGTGCCATTGGCTCCAAGGGCTCGGATCCTGGCTCAAAGTGGCTCACATTGAAGTAGGACAGGGTGTTGTTGGTGAAGCCATTCAATGTCCTGTCGGGACTGTACAAGTACATGAAGACCAGGCGTGGAATGAAGTCGGATGTGAATGAGATCACAAATGCCTAGTGAACGAAACAATGAGTTGAGGGCTAACACTCCATAATTCATGGCCGAGGTACAAACTGAAAGCATGACAAAGAAAAACCGAAGCGTTCAATCATTAATCAAGTCCGCCCTTGATCAATAGTCCGCATGAAAAAAAAAAGATGCCATGAGGTAGCGCAAATGCTGATTTACAACAAAAAAAAGGACAAAGTGCTGGAGTAACTCAGTGGGCGAGGGGCATCTCCAGAGAGCATGATTGATTGAATGATACAACAGGGGAAACAGGCCCCTCAGCCCACCGAGTTCACGTGGGCCACCGATCTATTTTATCCTCCTTTCCCATCCATTCTACATAGACTTGGGGGCAATATTTTGGACTTTACACTATTGTTGTTTATTTGGCTGTGGAGAGAGATGGGTCAGACTTCTCCATCAAATGTTTATCCATCTGGCATCATAACATGGATGGGATGGGGTGTCGGTTAAGGCTGTGGGTATTTACGTCCTCTTGCATTCTTAACCTGTGTAGTTTAAGAGGGCAAAGCACGTTCTTCATTGAAGAATATGAAGGGCGGCACAGTTGTGCAGCAGGTAGAGCTGCTGCCTCACGGTGCCAAAGACTAAGTGGGTGCCTCTGTCATCTTTCTTCCTGAAGCAGGTGGAACCATGGAGTATGTATGAAGGAACTGTAAATGCTGGTTTACCCCGAAGATAGACACAAAATCCTGGGGCAACTCAACGGGGCAGGCAGCTTCTCTGGAGAGAAGGAATGGGTGACGCTTCTGAAGAAGAGGGTCTCGACCCGAAACGTCACCCATTCCTTCTCTGCGGAGATGCTGAGTTACTCCAGCATTTTGTGTCTACCTTCGGAAACCTGGAACTGCAGATTTGACTACCAAAAAGGAATGAAAATATTTTAAAATGGGTAAAGCATCTATTTAAACAGATAATGCATGAAGCATGAACAAGCATTAACAGAGAGCACAGGACAATTGAACCCACATTTTAAACAGTATAATTATAATAGTGAAAAATGTTATGCTTTGTTTTCTTGTCTATATATATTTTTTAAAGAGATACAGCGTGGAAACAGGCCCTCAGTATTCATGCCAACCATCGATCACCTGTTCACTCACACCGGTTCCATTTTAGATCACTTTATTTTTAGACAATCCAGCATCTGGAGTTAGACAATAGACAATAGGTGCAGGAGGAGGCCATTCGGCCCTTCGAGCCAGCACCGCCATTCAATGTGATAATGGCTGATCATTCTCAATCAGTACCCCGTTTCTGCCTTCTCCCCATACCCCCTGACTCCGCTAACCTTAAGAGCTCTATCTCGCTCTCTTGAATGCATTCAGAGAATTGGCCTCCACTGCCTTCTGAGGCAGAGAATTCCACAGATTCACAACTCTCTGACTGAAAAAGTTTTTCCTCATCTCAGTTCTAAATGGCCTACC
This sequence comes from Rhinoraja longicauda, assembly GCF_053455715.1. NCBI lineage: Eukaryota > Metazoa > Chordata > Chondrichthyes > Rajiformes > Arhynchobatidae > Rhinoraja > Rhinoraja longicauda. The sequence goes on along the minus strand of NC_135970.1, from coordinate 38,404,863 downwards.
CCTTATTCTTAAACTGTGGCCCCTTGTTCTGGACTCCCCCAACATTGGGAACATGTTTCCTGCCTCTAACGTGTCCAACCCCTTAATAATCTTATACGTTTTGATAAGGTCCCCTCTCATCTTTCTAAATTCTAGTGTATACAAACTTAGTCGCCCCAGTCTTTCAACATATGACAGTCCCGCCATTCCGGGAATTAACCTAGTAAACCTACGCTGCACGCCCTCAATAGCAAGAATATCCTTCCTCAAATTTGGAGACCAAACCTGCACACAGTATTCAGGTAGCCTTGCGGGTTTGGACAGAGGTGGGTGATACCTTTGGACATCTGACAACATATAACTCAGCGGGCCAGGCAGCATCTTTGGAGAGCATGGATAGGTCATATTTCAGGTCAGGACCCTTCTTCAGTCCCCACCTGAAACATTCACCTATCCATGTGTTTCATGGATGCTGCCTGACCCGCTGAGTTACTCCGGCACTGTGTCTCCTTTTGTGTAAACCAGCGTCTGCGGTTCCTTGCTTCAGCATCTTGTTTCAGAAAACAAAATGTATCGCTACAACAGGGACAGGGAACCAACTGAACCGTTTTTCTGCTCCTTAAAACAACATGGCGGCGCAGCGGTAGAGTTGCTGCCTCTCTGCGCCAGAGACCCGGGTTCGATCCTGACTACGGGTGCTGTCTGTACGGAGTTTGCCCGTTCTCCCCGTGATCGTTTGCCCCGGCTGCTACGATTTCCTCCCACACTCCAAAAGATGTGCAGGTTAATTGGCTCCGGTAAAATTGTAAATTGTCCCCAGCGTGTGTAGGATAGTGCTGGTGTACACACAGTGATCGCTGGTCGGCGCGGACTCGGTGGGCCAAAGGGCCTGTTTCCACACTGTGGAAGTTTAGAACTGAGATGAGGAAAAACTTTTTGAGTCAGAGAGTTGTGAATCTGTGGAATTCTCTGCCTCAGAAAGCAGCGGAGGCCAATTCTCTGAATGCATTCAAGAGAGAGCTGGATAGAGCTCTTAAGGATAGCGGAGTCAGGGGGTATGGGGAGAAGGCAGGAACGGGGTACTGATTGAGAATGATCAGCCATGATCACATTGAATGACGGTGCTGGCTCGAAGGGCCGAATGGCCTCCTCCTGCACCTATTGTCTATTGTCACACTGAATATCTAAACTAAACAAAAATATACTATTTTACAACGACAATATTTGAATTCTCATGGTGCTGCACAAAAAGAGGCCAAAAAAAAAAAATCAGGATGGGCAGGAGGGAGAAAACAGACGTCTGAATCAATGTGAAGATGTGAGCTGCCTGTATTGGAGTTTAATTTACCGAAGTACAGTGTGAAGCTTTTGTTGCGTGCGATCTAGTCAGCGGAAAGGCAATACCCAATTACAATCGAGCCATTTACAGTGTGTAGATATATGATAAGGGTATAACGTTCAGTGCAAGGTAAAGCCAGCAAAGTCCGATCAAGATAGACACAAAAAGCTGGAGTAACTCAGCGGGACAGGCAGCAACTCTGGAGAGAAGGAATGGGTGACGTTTCGGGTCGAGACCCTCTTCTTCAGAAGTGTCTCGACCCGAAACGTCACCCATTCCTTCTCTCCGGAGATGCTGCCTGTCCCGCTGAGTTACTCCAGCTTTTTGTGTCTATCTTCAGTTTAACCAGCATCTGCAGCTCCTTCTTACACAAAGTCCGATCAAGGATAGTCCGAGGGTCTCCAATGAGGTAGATGGTAGTTCAGCACTGCTCTCTGGTTGTGGTGGGACGGTTCAGTTGCCTGATAACAGGTGGGGAAGAAACTGTCCCTGAATCTGGAGGTGTGCGTTTTCACACTTCTGTACCTCTTGCCTGACAGGAGAGGGGGAGAAGTTCTGAAGGTCGAACTTCCTTTCCTCAACCAGCCACAAGCTGCTGCTTTACTGGATCGACGCACAGCACTGTAGTTTGATCAGTCGCTCCCTGGTCTTGGCTCCTGATCAGAGGACTGAGTTTGGAGACGGCGAGCAGAAGGATTAGTCAAGGGGCAAAGGAACCAACGATGTTCCAAAGGATTTGGCACTCATCCCAAAGGAGGATCAGCAGGTCATGAAGAAAGCTGTGTCCCAGTAGAAACTTTGATTTAGAAGAGAAGTCACACAGCTGCAGAAAGCCAATTTCCTTGGAAATATTTCCCTCGACATCAAGCAAGCTGTGCTTTATGTTTCGATAATAAATCACTCCCGAGCTTGGAGATAACAAACTCCAGGATCAACATCCAACACTGGAGCCTTAAGTGGAAGACCGACACAAAGTGCTGGAGTAACTCAGCGTCTCTGGAGAAAAGGAACAGGTGGCGTTTCCGGTTGGAATCCTTCTTCAGGCTGAAAGCTCTCACGGCAGATTGTAGTTTAGTTTAGAGATACAGCGCAGAACAGGCCCTTCGGCCCATCGAGTCCGCGTTGACCATCCTAACTATCCTACGCACTAGGGACAATTTACAATCCTTACTGAAGCCAATTAGCCTACAAACCTGTACGTCTTTTGAGTGTGGGAGGAAACCGGAGATCTGACAAACCCTTGCGGTCACGGGGAGAACGTACAAACTCCGTACAGCCGGCACCCGTAGTCAGGATCGAACCCAGGTCTTTGGCGCTGTGAGGCAGCAACTCGACCGTTGTGCCTCTGTGCCACCCATAATTATCAGGCAGCTTCTCTGGAGAACGTTGGTCGGCGATACGCGAGGAGGAAGAACTTTTTCTCCCAGAGAGTTGTGAATCTGTGGAACTCTCTGCCTCAGAAGGCAGTGGAGGCCAATTCTATGGATGCTTTCAAGAGAGAGTTAGATAGAGCTCTTGAAGATATCAGAGTCAAGGGATATGGGGAGAAGGCAGGAACGGGGTACTGATTGTTTCGGGGCGGAACCATTCTTCAGACTCATTTTTGGTGCGGAAAGGAAGGTGGAAGAGAGGTGGGGGCTGCACCACTGTGCCGCCCCTGTGTTGCCCACTTGCACATCCTGCCTCCAGTTGCCACCTCTCTTCCCATCGTGAGAATCAGGGGGTACGGGGAGAAGGCAGGCACAGGATACTGATTGTGGACGATCAGCCATGATCACAATGAATGGCGGTGCTGTCTCGAAGGGCCAAATGGCCTCCTCCTGCACCTTTGTCTAAGTTTCTACGGTTCCAGTACACTGACTGGTAGTCCCATGGCCTGGTTCAGCAACTTGAACACCCGCAGTTTAGAGATACAGTGTGGAAACAGGCCCTTCGGCCCACCGAGTCCGCGCCGACCAGTGATCCCCGCACACTGACACCATCCTACACACACCAGGGGCAACTTACAATGATACCAAGCCAATTAGCCTACACGTCTTTGGAATGTGGGAAGAACCAGGAGCATCTGGGGAAAGCCCACGCAGGTCACGGGGAGAACGTACAAACTCCGTACGGACAAGCACCTGCAGTCAGCATTGAACCCGGGTCTTTGGCGCTGTGAGGCAGCAACTCTACCGCTGCGTCACCGTGCCGCCCCACCATTTTAATTTATATTTTATAAACCCCATCCTCATCAGGTCAGTGTTTCTTCATTTCCAAAAACCCAAGGCTTTTGGGGGAAACTAATCCAATTTGATTTGAAGCAAGGGTCTGAAGGAAGGGTCTCGACCCGAAACGTCACCCGTTCCTTCTCTCCAGAGATGCTGCCTGACCCGCTGAGTTACTCCAGAATTTTGCGTCCATTTTTGATTTGAAGCAGGTCCACAATTAACAGGCAAGATCAGCGCTCTGGAGAACTTTCACTCAGAGCCTCCACTGCTCACTTTCCCTGTACGTTTCGGACACAGTCTTGGCTCCAACTTGGGTCGGCCTTGGGTTGTGTGGAAAAGCCCTCAAAAACGCCACTGCTATTTTACATGAAACGCAGCAAAAATAATTGGCAGACAAGTGTGGAGACACTTAGAGCAAACACACACAAAGAATTAGTCACTTCCGAATTCACATGTTAGACGAGAGGATGGGAAAATTCCCAAAGGATCATCTTTCTGTCACATAAATTATACAAAACTCACATTAATGATGACTGCGAACTTCCCAAGGCCTCTGAGAATGTTGTACCAGATACCTAAAAACAACAGGAGAATGAATCGTTACTCTCTTCTGCACCACTTTGGCCGCATTTTCTCCTGTTCGTACAAGCAACGTGTTAGTTTAGTTTCGTTAAGAGGCGCAGCGCGGAAACAGGCCCTTCGGCCCACCGGGTCTCATCAAACTGGTCGGCGCGGACCCGGTGGGCCGAAGGGCCTGTTTCCGCGCTGTATCTCCAAACTAAAGAGAGAGCTAGATAGAGCTCTTAAGGATAGCGGAGTCAGGGGGTATGGGGAGAAGGCAGGAACGGGGTACTGATTGAGAATGATCAGCGACATTGAATGGCGGTGCTGGCTCAAAGGGCCAAATGGCCTACTCCTGCACCTATTGTCTATTGTCTATTGTCTAAACTAAAAGCTTTTTACGGCACCTCAGTACACGTGACAATAAACTGAACTGAACAATGTCTGTGCTGAGCGAGATGCCAAGGTAAACTAATCTTCTCTGACCGCATATGATCCAGACCCCTCCATTCCCAGCATATCCATCTGCCTTCCGCACAGCTGCTTAAACCTCATGATATTTGCCTCCACTACAACTGGCAGCATGTTCCAGGCACCAACCACCCTCGATGAAAACAAAAAGGCCCTCACATCGCATTTAGACCTCGCCCCGTTCACCTTGAAGCTTCGCCCTCTAGTCCTGGACATTTCCACCCCACCAGAGTTAATGGTTAATGGTTTTGTTGACTGGCCTTTGAATAATGACTATTTCTGGAACACACGACATGTGGCACGTATATACACACAAGGCCAATAAATCTAATGACCGCGATCTCCCAGAAAATAAGATCTGGGTATTAGTTTAATAACTAGTTTCCATGATTTATAGATACTACTGAAACGCTTTGAGTTTCTAACGTATTAACTCATTGTTCACGTCTGAAGAAGGGTCTCGGCCGAGACCCTTCTTCAGACGTGAACAATGAGTTAATACGTTAGAAACCCAAAGTGTTTCAGTTCCTTCTCTCCAGGGATGCTGCCTGTCCCGCTGAGTTACTCCAGCATTTTGTGTCCATCTTCGGTCTAAACCAGCATCTGCAGTTCCTTCCCGCACAACTCATTGTTGATGACATATATGGTTTGAAGCCAAGATGTGTTATAGAGTCACACAGCATGGAAGCTGCCCCTCCGTCCAACCACACCAACCAACATGCCCCACCTGCACTAGTCCCACCTCCACCGACAGCTCGTTCCATTTACCCCAAACCACCTTTTTTGTAAAAAGGTTGCCATTAAATCTTCCCCCCCCTCTCCTTTAACCTATGTCTTCTGGTTCTCGATTCCCCAACTCTGGGTAAAAGACTGTGTATTTACCTTACGAATTCCTCTCATGATCTTATACACGTTTATAAGATCACCCCTCATCCTCCTGCGCTCCAAGGAATGTTGGCCTTCGTAACAAGAGGAGTTGAGTATAGGAGCAAAGAGGTCCTTCTACAGTTGTACCGGGCCCTGGTGAGACCGCACCTGGAGTACTGTGTGCAGTTTTGGTCTCCAAATTTGAGGAAGGATATTCTTGCTATGGAGGGCGTGCAGCGTAGGTTCACTAGGTTAATTCCCGGAATGGCGGGACTGTCGTATGTTGAAAGGCTGGAGCGATTGGGCTTGTATACACTGGAATTTAGAAGGATGAGGGGGGATCTTATTGAAACATATAAGATAATTAGGGGATTGGACACATTAGAGGCAGATAACATGTTCCCAATGTTGGGGGAGTCCAGAACAAGGGGCCACAGTTTAAGAATAAGGGGTAGGCCATTTAGAACGGAGATGAGGAAGAACTTTTTCAGTCAGAGGGTGGTGAAGGTGTGGAATTCTCTGCCTCAGAAGGCAGTGGAGGCCAGTTCGTTGGATGCTTTCAAGAGAGAGCTGGATAGAGCTCTTAAGGATAGCGGAGTGAGGGGGTATGGGGAGAAGGCAGGAACGGGGTACTGATTGAGAGTGATCAGCCATGATCGCATTGAATGGCGGTGCTGGCTCGAAGGGCTGAATGGCCTACTCCTGCACCTATTGTCTATTGTCGATTGAATACTAACGTTTTGTTAATGTTCAGTGCAAAGATAAAGGACTCTATGTCAATGGCACCACTATTTAAGCACCTGCTTTTGTGCAAACGTTAGATTCAGAATTTCATACCGCACAGAAACAGGCCCTTCGGCCCACCATATCAATGCTGCCCATCAAGAGGCAATATGTACACTAACCCCATCATCTCGCACTTGGTCCATTCCTTTCTCTGACGTAGATAGACACAAAATAGCTGGAGTAACTCAGCGGGACAGGCAGCATCTCTGGAGAGAAGGAATGGGTGACGTTTCGGGTCGAGACTGATCAGTCTGAAGAAGGGTCTCGACCCGAAACGTCACCCATTCCTTCTCTCCAGAGACGCTGCCTGTCCCGCTGAGGTACTCCAGCATTTTGTGTCCATCTTTCGAATTGAACCAGCATCGGCAGTTCTTTCGTACACATTTGAACATTTGCTGTTGAGTGTGTTTTGAGTGACCGAGTGACTGACTGAGTGACTGAGAGACTGAGAGACTGAGTGACTGAGTGACTGAGAGACTGAGTGACTGAGTGACTGAGTGACTGAGTGACTGAGTGACTGAGTGACTGAGAGACTGAGAGACTGAGTGACTGAGTGACTGAGTGACTGAGTGACTGTGAGACTGAGAGACTGAGAGACTGAGAGACTGAGAGACTGAGTGACTGAGATCGCATTGACAGGCGGCAGAAGCAGCGTATGCAAGTGGGTCCTTGCTCGTGATTGAGATCACGGACACAAGCCTTTCACAGTTGCCTAACGGTAGCGGGTTTACTAACCTACGTCCTTTGATTTCGCTGGGTTGGGTCTCCGCAGCTCGCTGGTGAACTTTTTGGCGTCCAAGCGGATTTCAATGACGTTGTTCAGCAGCGCAAACAGCGGAGCGAGTGGGAATGAGGCAACAAACAGGGTGACAAACCCAAACTGGATAACTGCAGGGAGAGATAAAGCAGCAATCAGGAGGAGGAAGTCCCAGCCTGAGCAAACAGGTGTAAAGAAGTGGCACCCGTGTTGGCCATTACCAAACGAGCTTTGACAACAAACATTACAGTAATGGGCACAACTTAAGCATCATAATACGGAACAGCATCAAAGAAAGAACTTTAGACTTTAGAGATACAGCACGAAAACAGGCCCTTCGGCCCACCGAGTCCACGCAGTTAACACCATCCCACACATATACACACACACACGAGGGACAACAAGCCTCACCCACTGGTGGAAACATCCTCTTCACATCCACTCTATCCAACCCTTTCACTATTCTGTACGTTTCAATGAGGTCCCCCCTCATTCTTCTAAACTCCAGCGAGTGCAGGCCCAGAGCCGACAAACGCTCACCCCTCATTCTTTGATACTCCAAAGATTAGCAGACCTGAACTGTCTTAAATTTTCTGACAAAGGGGCACTAAAAATTAGACTGAGAATTCATCGCTTCGGTGGCTGATTAAGCTTTCGAATAGAAAAGCAATAGAATAGAAGTGAAAGCATGTAAGGGTTTGCAATAGAATAAAAGCACAATCAAACAGCTGGAGTAATTGTACAACGTCAGCAAGATGGCTTCACCTCCGTTTTAAAACAAAAAGAAAACATACCCAAAGACACAACCAGGCAGTAGATAAGAAGGGTCTCGACCAGTAACGTCACCCATTCCTTCTCTCCAGAGATGCTGCTTGTCCTGCTGAGTTACTCCAGCGTTTTGTGTCTACCAGGCAGTAGATGGGACTGTCTGGTGAACTTTTGTAACTTTGTCGGTGCCAAAATGGTGGCCGCACTTGTGTCCTGTCTAGCTGAGGTCTGCTGTGTGATTTTACTCGATTGTATGCAATGTGTATGATTTTACCGGGTTGCATGCAAAGCAAAACACTTCACTGTCCCCGAGGCACATGTGACAATAGAGTATCACTCAATTGAATCACAGAATTGAATGAAGAAGGGTCTCAACACTAAACGTCACCCATTCCTTCTCTCCAGAGATGCTGCCTGAGCCGCTGAGTTACTCCAGCATTTTGTGTCTATCTTCATTGAATTGAATGGTCAATTTGGCAGTTTAACTAGCACCAAGGGTGGCACGGTGGCATAGTGGTAGAGCTACTACCTCACAGCGCCGGAGACCCGGGTTCAATCCCGACTACAGGCGCTGTCTCTGACGGAGTTTGTACGTTCTCCCAGTGACCTGCGTGGGTTTTCACCGAGATAGTCGGTTTCCTCCCACACTCTAAAGACGTACAGGTTTGTAGTTTAATCAGCCTGATAAGCTGTAAATTGTCATTTAAAACTGTGAGAAGAAACTTTTTCACCCAGAGTTGTGAATTTGTGGAATTCTCTGCCACAGAGGGCAGTGGAAGCAAAATCACTGGATGGATTTAAGAGAGTTAGATAGAGCTCTGGGGGCTAGTGGAATCAAGGGATATGGGGAGCAGGCAGGCACGGGTTACTGATTGGGGACGATCAGCCATGATCACAATGAATGGCGGTGCAGGCTCGAAGGGCCGAATGGCCTCCTCCTGCACCTATTTTCTATGTTTCTATGTTTCTACGTCCCTGGTCGGACAGTGTTAGTGTGCGGGGATCGCTGGGCGGTGCGGACTCAGTGGGCCGAAGGGCCTGTTTCCGCACTGTATCTCTAAAATCTAAACTAAACGATTGGCAACCCCAAACGCACATTCAAAAACAGAGTTTTATTTCAGGTTTGAAAGACAATTCAAAAAGCGTTGATCTGTGGAATGTTACCGGTCAGGATGCTGAATGGGACATGAATCTGCCAAAGTGGCACGGTTACTGAGAAATGCTTTTGTGAATGGGCCGTTGTTAAATTGTCAGCGTGGAGTCAAGCTGTGCAGTTGGAGGTGGCTGTGGGTCAGAGGGCAGCCAGTGGTAGAATTTACTGCTTGCATTCTTGTTCAAAAAATGCAATTGATGGCAATACTCTGATCCAGCCCAATGGTTCTGAAGAAGACTGCTGATTTTATTTTGCTTCCTCTCTAGCCTGACCTTGACCTCTCTGTATTGCTAGTGAGGGCGTGCAGCGTAGGTTTACTAGGTTAATTCCCGGACTGGCGGGACTATCATATGTTGAAAGACTGGAGCGGCTAGGCTTGTATACACTGGAATTTAGAAGGATGAGAGGGGATCTTATCGAAACGTATAAGATTATTAAGGGGATGGACACGTTAGAGGCAGGAAACATGTTCCCAATGTTGGGGGAGTCCAGAACAAGGGGCCACAGTTTAAGAATAAGGGGTAGGCCATTTAGAACTGAGATGAGGAAAAACTTTTTCAGTCAGAGAGTTGTGAATCTGTGGAATTCTCTGCCTCAGAAGGCAGTGGAGGCCAATTCTCTGAATGCATTCAAGAGAGAGCTAGGTAGAGCTCTTAAGGATAGCGGAGTCAGGGGGTATGGGGAGAAGGCAGGAACGGGGTACTGATTGAGAATGATCAACCATGATCACATTGAATGGCGGTGCTGGCTCGAAGGGCCGAATGGCCTCCTCCTGCACCTATTGTCTATTGTCTATTGTCATAGAGTCGTACACTGTGGAAACTGGACCTTCGGCCCAACTTTCCCACACCCACCAACATGTCCCGGCCACACTCATCCCACCTGCCTCTCACTTATAACTCTGGTTAGGCTAGGCTAGGAGTCGGGGAGAAGGCAGGAACGGGGTACTGATTGTGAATGATCAGCCATGATCACATTGAATGGCGGTGCTGGCCCAAAGGGCCGAATGGCCTACTCCTGCACCTATTGTCTATTGACTTTATTCCTTGGAGCGCAGGAAGATGAGAGTGATCTTACAGAGGTGTGGAAGATCGTGAGAGGAATAGATCGGATAAACGTACAGTCTCTTGCCCATAGTAGCTGTATCAAGAACCAGAGGACAGAGGTTTAAGGTGAGGGGGGGAGAAAGATTTAATAGGAATCCGAGGAGTAGCTTTTTTTTTTGTACACAAAGGGTGGTGGGTGCATGGAACAAGCTGCCAGAGGAGATAGTTGAGGCAGGGACTATCGCAACATTTATTCAGGTACATGGATAGGATAGCTTAAGAATAAGGGGTAGGCCATTTAGAACGGAGATGAGGAAAAACCTTTTCAGTCAGAGAGTTGTAAATCTGTGGAATTCTCTGTCTCAGAAGGCAGTGGAGGCCAATTCTGAATGCATTCAAGAGAGAGCTAGATAGAGTTCTTAAGGATAGCGGATTTATTCACAAAATGCTGGAGTAACTCAGCAGGTCAGGCAGCAGCTCGGGAGAGAAGGAATGGGTGACGTTTCGGGTCGAGACCCTTCTTCAGACCGGAGTCAGGGGGTATGGGGAGAAGGCAGGAATGGGGTACTGATTGAGAATGATCAGCCATGATCACATTGAATGGTGGTGCTGGCTCGAAGGGCCGAATGGCCTACTCCTGCACCTATTGTCTATTGATAGGTTTAGAGGGATATGGGCCAAATGCAGGCAGGTGGGACTAGTGTAGATGGGACATGTTGGACAGTGTGGGAAAGTTGGGCTAAAGGGCCTGTTTCCACACTGCACGAATACGATGGAGGTGGTGGCAACATCTTTGAATGATCAGTTTAGTTTAGAAATACAGCTTGGAAACAGGCCCTTCGGCCCACCGAGCCCGCGCCGCCCAACGATCCCCGCACACTGACACCATCCCACACAAACGGGGGCCAGTTTACAAATATACCAAGCCAATTAGCCTGTACGCCTTGAGAGTGCGGGAGGAAATCGGAGCACCCGGAGAAAACCCACACAGGTCACGGGAAGAAGGTGCAAACTCCGTACAGACAAGCGCTCGTGGTCAGGATCGAACGCTGGTGCGGGAAGGCAGCATCTCTACCACTGCGCCACCATTCAGAATCTATAGGATGGTATCACACACCAGGTCCCTTTGGGTTTGAAGAAGGGTCCAGAGATGCAGGACTGTCCCGCTGAGTTACTCCAGCTTTTTAGCGTCGATCTTCCTTATATAATTTGGAGCCAAGCACAACGACAGCACCAGGGAGGATTTTGAAAACAGCTGGTCCTGGCTTCTCCAACTCAGAAGCTGCGTTGGGTGGCCTGGTGACCGTGAGCTGTCACCCCTACTGCACGTATCAGCCTTGGCCTTCCAACAGGATCAAGAACATTGAATGTCCTCAGCCACTCCCAGGGGGAAGATATAATTTCAAAGATGGACTGAAAGTGCACGCACACACACACACACACACACACACACACAGTCTGCTAACGATCATTTGGTATATGTTTGGCACAGATCCCCCCCTCTCACAGCAAGCGAGTGAGCTCTTCATTCAAAGCCTTTGTTTTTGCCCATTTAGCGGCCGATCTGGCAACAGCAGACCGAGCCCCTTGGATGTCGGTCCCAATGGCGGAGCTGAAGTGGGTCAGAGACGCAAGGTCAAGAATCCCTTTCCCACGTGTGGATCACGTCTGGATATCTGGAGCAAATGTTCCAGGAAGCTGGGAATGGCCCTAAAAATAGTTCACACCAGGGATTACAGAAACAACAACAACAACAAAGAGAAGTCACATTTGCCAATCGAGTTTCAAAGCAAGCGAAAAATATCGGGAGCGCAGATTCTTGGGAAGCAAGTTAATAACCTGCGGCTTTAGCCTTTAGAGGTGCAGTGTGGAAACAGGCCCTTCGATCCACTGAGTCCGCACCGAACAGTGATCACTCCCCACCCCCCCTTACATTAGCACTATCCACGCCACATACTGAATCTGTGGAATTCATCGCTGACGGCTGTGGAGGCCGAGACGTTGGTATTTTCAAAGATAGATAGATTCGTGATTAGTACGGGTGTCAGGGGTTATGGGGAGAAAGCAGGAGAATGGGGTTGAGAGGGAAAGATAGTTCAGCCACGATTGAACAGCGAAGCAGATTCGATGGGCCGAATGGCCTAATTCTTCTCCTATGTCTTTTGGTCTGTTTTAGTTTAGTTTAGTTTAGAGATACAGCGCGGGAAGAGGCCCTCCAGCACGCCGAGTCCACGCCGACCAGCGATCCCCGCTCATCGGAGAGGAGATCTTATCGAAACGTATAAGATTATTAAGGGTTTGGACACGTTAGAGGCAGGAAACATGTTCCCAATGGGTCCAGGGTCCACAGTTTAAGAATAAGGGGTAGGCCATTTAGAACGGAGATGAGGAAAAACGTTTTCAGTCAGAGAGTTGTAAATCTGTGGAATTCTCTGCCTCAGAAGGCAGTGGGGGCCAATTCTCTGAATGCATTCAAAAGAGAGCTAGATAGAGCTCTTAAGGATAGCGGAGTCAGGGGGTACGGGGAGAAGGCAGGAACGGGGTACTGATTGAGAATGATCAGCCATGATCACAATGAATGGCGGTGCTGGCTCGAAGGGCTGAATGGCCTACTCCTGCACCTATTGTCTATTGTCTATTGACACTATCCTACACACACTAGGGACAATCTACAATTAAACCACGCCAATTAGCCGACAAACCTGTACGAACACTAAGCGCAGGAGGAAACCAGAGGAAACCCACGCAGGTCACGGGGAGAAAATACAAACTCCATACAGACAGCACACATAGTCAGGATCGAACCCGAGTCTCTGGCGTTGTGAGACAGCAACTCTACCACTGCGCTACCGTGCCGCCCTGCTTGCAGGATATTTGGGATATTTTCTTTTTTTTTTAATTGAAGGAGGATTCTCTAATGTCTCACTGACTAAACAGTGCAAAGCTAAACTTTAAAAGTTAACCCAAAAATCTAAACTACAAACCAAACCAAACATGTCAGCAAAAGGAAGAACTGCATCTCGATTGCATCCTACGCTGACTAGCTTGTACGTCATACCATCGCCACCTTACGGCTGCTGGGAGGAGCAGTGACACGGGGCGACTTCAATTTAAACGGCCTACAGCCACCAGAACAATCTCTCCCCCCCCACCCCCCTCCACCACCTCAAAGCTCCAAGCGAGCTTGTTACGATTTGCGATCCAGTGGTGAGAATTACGAGATCCGCCCAATATTACTGCCAACAGCTTGCTTCTCTGCAGAAATACTCAGCTCTAATTTTTGTGGGATGATATCAGTGTTTCGATTTATCTGTGCCAACCGGAAGGTGCTGTGCCAAGTACGAACGCAACCTCAGACGCTGGGAACATTTGGCCACTTAAATAGCCGCTAACCCCAGGCACGTCTTGCCAATTTGGGAAGGGAGGCAGAACCATTCAATTGACTCTGCTGCCCCAGAAAGGCAGCTCTGCTGAGATTCACCCATGGAATCCCGAGCCAATGTTAGAGATGGTGGTGCCTCAGTATTTCAGTGCAGAGTAATGGAAGCTCAAAGAGTTCATGCTGGCCCTCAAAGCAAACGCATTCCTCTACTAATAAGGTCATGTGATAGGAATAGAATTAGGCCATTCGGCCCATCAAGTCTACTCCGCCATTCAATCATGGCTGATCTATCTCTCCCTCCTCACCCCTTCTCCTGCCTTCTCTCCACATTAGAAATGTCACCCATTCCTTCTCTCCAGAGATGCTGCCTGACCCGCTGAGTTACTCCACCATTTTGTGTCTACCTTCAGTCACAAGGAGAACATGCAAACTCCACTCAGACAGCCTTCTTCAGATTGATGGATTCATACCTACCTGCTACAGTTTTGGTTTAGTTTATTGTCACGTGTACCGAGGTACAGTGAAAAGTTTTTGTTGAGAACGTTTTTATTCACACAGAGAGTGGTGAATCTGGAATTCTCTGCCACAGAAGGTAGTTGAGGCCAGTTCATTGGCTATATTTAAGAGGGAGTTAGATGTGGCCCTTGTGGCTAAAGGGATCAGGGGGTATGGAGAGAAGGCAGGTACGGGATACTGAGTTGGATGATCAGCCATGATCATATTGAATGGCGGTGCAGGCTCGAAGGGCCGAATGGCCTACTCCTGCACCTATTTTCTATGTTTCTATGTTTCTACGTTGCGCGCTAACCAGTCAGCAGTAAGACAATACACGATTACATTCGAGCCATTTACAGTGTATAGTTGCACGATAAGGAAATAACACTTAATGCAAGGTAAAACGAGTAAAGTCCAATCAAAGATAGTCCGAGGGTCACCAATGAGGTAGATAGTAGCTCAGCATTGCTCTCTGGTTGTGGTGGGATGACTCAGTTGCCTGATAACAGCCGGGAAGAAACGGTCGCTGAATCTGGAGGTGTGCATTTTCACGCTTCTGTACCTTTTGCCCGATGGGAAAGGGGAGAAGAGGGAGTGGCCGGGGTGCGACTCATCCTTGATTATGCTGCTGGCCTTGCCAAAGCAGCGCGAGGCATAAACCAAGTCACTGGAAGGGAGGTTGGTTTGTGTGATAGTCCGGGCTGTGTCCACAACTCGCTGCAATTCCCATCTCCATTCCCTGTATGTAGGTTAATTGGCTGGGTAAATGTAAAAATTGTCCCTAGTGGGTGTAGGATAGTGTTAATGTACGGGGATCGCTGGGCGGCATGGACTTGGAGGGCCGAAAAGGCCTGTTTCCGGCTGTATATATATGATATATGATATCCATCTCAAGCACGATTTCCACAACGATTTACAGCCTCCCCAGTGCTCTTCCAAGTCTGGCCGCTGCTCAGACCAAACTGAATCAACGTTGAACATGCCTTCAGCGGCCAAGGTCCTCAGCTCTGGAGTTTCCTCCCTGAATTTCACGACCGTTTCCTTCAAAGTGCCCCTTTTAAACCCATTGATCCGAGGCCACAACATCAGATGTTTGTTTGATGACTCTCCTGAAAAACTGCTCTGGAATGTTTGCACCATGTTAAGCACGCTTCAGAAATGACGGCGTTGTCAACTGAAAAGCTGCATAGCAGGGCTCGATGGAAATGTTGCTGAATAAACCAGACATAAAATCAATTCTACCAAATTCTGACAATAATGATTGCTGGCATGCACTTCCTACCTGTTGATGCAGAGTGGCAACTTAGTAGGGACAGTTTCTTCCCAGCCATTATCAGGCAACTGAACCATCCTAATACCGTAGTTCAGTATAAGAAAATAACTGCAGATGCTGGTACAAATCGAAGATATTTATTCACAAAATGCTGGAGTAACTCAGCAGGTCAGGCAGTATCTCGGGAGAGAAGGAATGGGTGACGTTTCGGGTCGAGACCTTTCTTTAGAGTCTGAAGAAGGGTCTCGACCCGAAACGTCACCCATTCCTTCTCTCCTGAGATGCTGCCTGACCTGCTGAGTTACTCCAGCATTTTGTGAATTAATACAGTAGTTCAGTGCTGAACTACGATCTACCTCGTTGGTGACCCTCGGACTATCCTTGATGACTTTACCTTGCACTAAACGTTATTGCGTTATCATGTATCTGTCCAGCGTGAATGGCTCGATTGTAATCATACACAGGCTTTACGCTGACTGGGTAGCACGTAACAAAAGCTTTTCACCGCACCCGGGAACACGTGACAATAAACTGAACTGGACGAGGGGAATAAGGAGGACAATACTCACTCATTTCCATGTACTCTGGAGTGAGCCCGGCAAAGGGCTCCAGGTTATAGTCCGATTCGTATTGCCGAGGGACCTTGCAGTTGCTCTCAGTCTCCAGCTTGGCCTCTCGTTTTGCCTTCACGTACCGTATCAGCTTCTTCAGCTTTCTGAAACGGAGCACAGAGTTCATTTACTAACGCAGTCTAGATGGCAAATAGATACAGGCCACACCAACTTGCCCACACTAGCCAACACGTCCCAGCTGCACTAGTCTCACCTGCCCGCGTTTGGACCATATCTATATACTAAAACTCTCGTTCGTTTGTTTGTTTGTTTGTTCCTGAACTACAGCCAAAACGGTACACGATAGCGCGACAATTTTAGGCCCACCTTACTCACCGTCGTCCCTTTGGTGCTAATGGAAGAAGTTTCATTGAAATCGATGTTATATCTTTAAAGTTATTCATATTTTAAACTTTAAATCTATCTCCTAGGGAGGGAGGGAGGGGAGGGGGAGGAGGGAGGATAAGGGGGGTTGAGGGGGATGGAGTGGGGAGGAGGGGAAGGGGAGGGGGGAGACGGGAAGGAGGAAAGGAGGGGGAGGAGGGGTGGAAGAGGGGTGGGGAAGGGGAGAGGGGAGGGGAAGGGGAGAGGGGGAAGGGGAGAGGGGGAAGGGGAGAGGGGGAAGGGGAGAGGGGGAAGGGGAGAGGGGGAAGGGGAGAGGGGGAAGGGGAGAGGGGGAAGGGGAGAGGGGGAAGGGGAGAGGGGGAAGGGGAGAGGGGGAAGGGGAAGGGGAGAGGGGAGGGGGAAGGGGAGAGGGGAGGGGGAAGGGGAGAGGGGAGGGGGAAGGGGAGGGGGAAGGGGAAGGGAAGAGGGGAGGGGGAAGGGGAGGGGGAAGGGGAGGGGAATGGGAGGGGAAGGGGAGGGGAAGGGGAGGGGAAGGGGAGGGGGAAGGGGAGTGGGGAGAGGGGAGGGGAGAGGGGAGAGGGGAGCGGGAAGGGGAGAGGGGAGGGGGAAGGGGAGAGGGGAGGGGGGAGCGGGAAGGGGAGAGGGGAGGGGGAAGGGGAGAGGGGAGGGGGAAGGGGAGAGGAGAGAGTGCTGCACCAATGCAGGAGAGGTTTGGGCCCAATGGGTCCACTTGGTCCAGTATTCCTCTAAACCTGTCCTATCCATGTACCTGTCTAACTGTTTCTTAAACATTGGGATAGTCCCAGCCTCAACTACCTCATCTGGCAGCTTGTTCCATACACCCAGCACCCTTTGTGAGAAAAAGTTACCCCTCCGATTCCTATTAAATCTTTTCACCTTCACCTTGAACCTATGTCCTCTGGTCTTCGATTCCCCCACTCTGGGCAAGAAACTCTGTGCATCTACCCGATCTATTCCTCTCAAGATCCTATACACCTCCATAAGATCACCCCTCCTCCGACCTCTCTAATGAATGAGATTTAGAACGTGAACTAATCAAGGAGACAGATTGGAAATGAAAAGCAATGCAAATAATTTCCAATTGTTTCCAAATTTTGTTTTGGGCCCCATGTTATAGGCGGCACGGTGGCGCAGCGGTAGAGTTGCTGCCTTACAGCGAATGCAGCGCCGGAGACTCAGGTTCGATCCTGACTACGGGCGCTGTCTGTACTAGGCTCCATCCTAGGCCCCATTCTCTTCTCTCTATACATGCTCCCCCTTGGCCAAATCATTCAAAGGCACGGCATTTCTTTCCACTGCTATGCCGATGACGCTCAGCTTTACCTCCCCCTGAAACCCAACAACCAGTCAAATTTAAACAGCCTCTTACACTACCTTGAGGACATAAAATGTTGGATGGCACAGAACTTCCTCCAATTAAATGAGAGCAAGTCTGAGGTCATCCTATTCGGCCCCCCCCCCCGACTCCATCAAATCGATAACAGGCAGTCTTGGAAGTCTATCCTGCCTAGTCAAACCGCATGTCAAAAACCTCGGCATGATATTTGACTCTGCATTAAAATTTGATAAGCAAGTCAACGCTGTGGTAAAAGCCAGCTTCTTCCAACTTCGAACCATAGCTAAAATCAAACCTTTCCTCCAATTCGACGACACAGAAAAAATCATTCACGCTTTCATTTCCTCCCGCCTAGACTATTGCAACTCCCTATACACTGGGATCAGCCAATCTTCCCTGTCCTGCCTGCAACTGGTCCAAAACACCGCAGCGAGACTCCTGACGGGTACCCGTAAAAGGGACCACATCACCCCGATTCTGGCCTCTCTCCACTGGCTCCCTGTACGGTACAGAATCAACTTCAAGCTCCTCCTATTCACGTATAAAGCCCTAAATGGACATTCCCCCCCCTACATCAAAAATCTTCTAACCCCCCTCTCTAATTCCAGGTCCCTCAGGTCGGCCGACTTGGGGCTACTCACTATCCCGCGGTCTAGGTTTAAGCTCAGGGGTGACTGCGCTTTTGCGGTTGCAGCTCCTAGACTGTGGAACAGCATCCCTCTCCCCATCAGAACTGCCCCCTCCATCGACTCCTTTAAGTCCAGGCTCAAAACCTATTTCTACTCCCTCGCGTTTGAGGCTCATTGAGGAGGCGCTGTGAACTGTTTGCGTGCTACTGTATGTTTCATTTTTTTTCCTTAGTACCTAATCAGATGTGCAGCACTTTGGTCAACGTGGGTTGTTTTTAAATGTGCTATACAAATAAAATTGACGACTTGACTTGTACGGAGTTTGTACGTTCTCCCCGTGACCTGCGTGGGATTTCTCCGAGATCTTCGGTTTCCTCCCACACTCCAAAGACGTACAGGTACGTAGGTTAATTGGCTGGGCAAATGTAAAAAATTGTCCCTAGTGGGTGTAGGATAGTGTTAATGTGAGGGGATCGCTGGGCGGCACGGACTCGGTGGGCCGAAGGGCCTGTTTCCGCGCTGTATCTCTAAAATCTAAAAAAAGAAAGATGTTGTCAAGCTGGAAAGGGTAGATTTACATTTCCAGGACTCGAGGACCTGAGCTGAAGGGAGAGGTTGAGCTGGCTAGGACTCCATTCCTTGGAGCGCAGGAGGATGAGGGGTGATCTAACAGACGTGGACAAAGTCATGAGAGCAATAGATTGGGCAGGTCGCACAAAGTCTCTTGCCCAGAGTAGGGGAATCGAGAACCAGAGGACATAGGTTTAAGGGTGGGGGGGAAAGATTCAGTAGGAACCCGAGGGGTAACTTTTTCACACAAAGGGTGGTGGGTGTATGGAATGTGCTGCCAGTGGAGGTAGTTGAGGTATGGACTATCTCAATGTTTAAGAAACAATTAGACAGGATTGGACAGGTTCAGGAGGGATATGGACCAAATGCAGTTAGGTGGGATTAGTGTAGATGGGATATGTTGGCCGGTGTGGGCAAATTGGGCCGAAGGGCCTGTTTCCATGCTGTACAATTGTCCAAGAAGTTTAGTGGATTGGAACCAAACCAAATCAGTTGGGACCTGTACTCTCAAATTACTGAAGGTTGTAGCAACCACCGTAACAAAGGGTGCTCTGAGTTGTATGCACGGGGAACGAGCTTTCTCATTGCTCCTGTAAACTTAGCTTTCTGATTGATGTTGCTTCAGGACATTTCCTCGTGAGAGAACCTGGATTATTTCCCTCTATCAACAATCCTCGCTGAAATATGTAAATAACGCTGATGATTTACACTCGTTTAAATACCTTGCGTCTCCTTGGCTTGCAGGATTTAAAGTGATTCTGGACGGCTCGCTCAGGGTTGAATGTGAGAAACACGGGTTGATCGGCTTCGGGCGACGCAGCGGTCGAGCTGCTGCCTCACAGCGCCAGAGACCGGGTTTGATCCCGACTACGGTTGCTTGTCTGTGCGGCAGTTTCTACGCTCTCCCCGTGACCTGCGTGGGTTTTCCCCGGGTGCTCCGGTACCAATAGACAATAGGTGCAGGAGTAGGCCATTCGGCCCTTCGAGACAGCACCGCCATTCAATGTGATCATGGCTGATAATTCTCCAGAACCAGGGGCCACAGTTTAAGAATAAGGGGTAGGCCATTTAGAACGGAGATGAGGAAAAACTTCTTCAGTCAGAGAGTTGTTAATTTGTGGAATTCTCTGCCTCAGAAGGCAGTGGAGGCCAATTCTCCGAATGCATTCAAGAGAGAGCTAGATAGAGCTCTTAAGGATAGCGGAATCAGGGGGTATGGGGAGAAGGCAGGAACGGGGTACTGATTGAGAATGATCAGCCATGATCACATTGAATGGCGGTGCTGGCTCGAAGGGCCAAATGGCCTCCTCCTGCACCTATTGTCTATTGTCAATCAGTACCCCGTTCCTGCCTTCTCCCCATACCCCCTGACTCCGCTACCCTCCCGCACTCCAATATCGTACAGGTTTGGAGGTTAATTGGCTTCAGTAAACTTCAGTATATTATCCCGGGTGTGTAGGGTAGTGCTGGTGTGTGGGGATCGCTGGTCGGGACGGACTCGGTGGGCTGAAGGGCCCATTTCCACGCTGTATCTCTAAAGTCTAAAATTAAAGCAGAGTATCCTTTTCTGTTTTGCTGAAAAACCTGGTGGAATGAAGAAGGTTGAAGCTTTCTCCGATGGCTTCCAAAATATTCCCAGAATAATGTAACAAAAGTACATTTCGTGGTCTGTTGAGCTAGATGATATCTGGCTGGGGTTTTTTTTCCACATCTAAAGAAGGCCTTCTTATGGGCATGTAGTGAATGACCAAACGAGCAGCGATAATTCAAGCTATTTAGTTAAGTTCCTAAATCACTGTTTATTGTTTGCGAAAATATACTGGTTTAACCGTGATGGTTGATACCATCACAGGAAACACGGTGTCGGGTCAGCACTTTGGCAAAGAAGGGGGGATTGAAATAACATGTACAATGAGACAAGATACTGCAGAAGATATGGTCCTTCTTCTAATCAACTGCCTTGTGCAGACGCTGGTTTAAACCGCAGATAGGCACAGAAAGCTGGAGTAACACAGCGGGTCAGACAGCATCTCTGGAGAAAAGGAATAGGTGACACTTCGGGTTGACACCGTCTGAAGAAGGGTCTCGACCCAAAACGTCACCTATTCCTTTTCTCCAGATGGCGGCGCCTAACGGCAGCGGCTGACTAGCAGTCTGTCCGTCTTTTTTTTTTCCTTTTTTTGTTGTGTGTCGGTGTTGGGATGGTTTTTATATATATTTTTTTGGTTGTGTATGTGTGGGAGGGGGTGGTGGTGTGGGTGGGTGTGGGGGGGGGGGGGGGGACTTTTCTCTTCCTCACGGCGCGGGGTGCGGCTCGGCTGCGGGGCCTAACATCCCCCGGTGCGGCTTGGCCGCTGGACTTTACATCCCCCGGTGCGGCTCGGCCGCTGGACTTTACATCCCGGTGCGGCTTGGCCGCTGGACTTTACATCCCGGTGCGGCTTGGCCGCTGGACTTAACAGTGCCCGGTGCAGCTCGGCTGCGGGGCTTAACACCGCCCGGTGCAGCTCGGCTGCGGGGCTTAACATCGCTGGTGCAGCTCGGCCACGGGACTTAGCTGCGCAAGGCTTGGTCGCGGGCCTTTCATCGCCCGGTTCGGCCGCGAGACGTTTCAGCGCCCGGTGCGGGGACTGTGCGGGTCGGTCGGGGACGAGCTGTCTGTCCGTGGGCGTGGGGAAGAGAGTGGAAGTTTTGTTGCCTCCATCACAGTGAGGGGGTGTTTGGAGTCACTGTGATGGACGTTTGTGTTGGGGCTATGTGTCTTGTGTTCTTTTTTTTCTTCTATGACTGCTATGTAGTTTCGTTCGGTACTTCGGTACCGAACGACAAATAAAGCTCTGTTATACCTGTTATGCCTGTTATGCTGCCTGACACACTGAAGTTACTCCAGCAATCTGTATCTGTCTTGTACAGAGATAGTTTGTCATAAAAGGAAATAAGGTCGTAAGGAATAGGAGTAGAATTAGGCCATTCGGCCCATCAAGTCTACTCCACCATTCAATCATGGCTGATCTATCTCTCCCTCCTAACCCCATTCTCCTGCCTTCTCCCCATAACCCTTGACACCCGTACTAATCAAGAATCTATCTATCTACCTACCTACCTACCTACCTACCTACCTACCTACCTATCTATCTATCTATCTATCTATCTATCTATCTATCTATCTATCTATCTATCTATCTATCTATCCAAGAATCTGCCGGCGGCACGGTGGCGCAGCGGTAGAGTTGCTGCCTTACAGCAAATGCAGCGCCGGAGACTCGGGTTTGATCCTGACTACGGGCGCCGTCTGTACGGAGTTTGTACGTTCTCCCCGTGACCTGCGTGGGTTTTCTCCGAGATCTTCGGTTTCCTCCCACACTCCAGGTATGTAGGTTAATTGACTGGGTAAAATGTTTTAAAAAAATTGTCCCTAGTGTGTGTAGGATAGTGTTAGTGTGCGGGGATCGCTGGGCGGCGCGGACTCGGTGGGCCGAACGGCCTGTTTCCGTGCTGTATCTCTAAATCTAAAAAAATCTATCTCTGCCGTAAAAATATCCACTGACTTGGCCTCCACAACCTTCTGTGGCAAAGAATTCCACAGATTCACCGTCCTCTGGTTACTTCTCTACACCACTACCTGCATTAAAAGGCACAGCAACTGCTGTTCAAACTTGAAAACTTTGTGCTAGTGGCGTGGTGGCACAGTTGCTGCCTTACAGCACCAGAGACCCGGGTTCGATTCTGCCTGCACGTGATCCATATCCCACCATTTCCAGCATATCCATGTGCCTATCCACAAACCTCAAACTTCACGATCATATTTGCCTCCACCACCACCCCAGACAGCGTGTTGCAAGCACCCACCACCCTCTGTGAAGAAACATTGCTCCACACATCCTCTTCAGACTTGGCCCCTTTCACAAAGTATTGAGGTTTCGAGTAACAGTAATATTCTTTCTCCAGCAAATCCCCTTTCATCATTAAGGACGACTTGTGCACAGCTCAAGATCTTTCTTAACAATGCCGAGAACCAGGGGCATTCAAGTACTTGCAAATGGTCATTTACCAACACTGGTAAAGGCCAAAGAACGGGGTGGCACGGTGGAGCGGTAGAGTTGCTGCCTTACAGCACCAGAGACCCGGGTTCCATCCTGACTATATGGAGTTTATACGTTCTCCCCGTGACCCGTGTGGGTTTTCTCCGGAATCTCCGGTTTCCACCCACATTCCAAAGACGTACAGGTTTGTAGGTTTATTGGCTTGGTATCATTATAAATTGTCCCCCCTGTGTGTAGGACGGTGTAAGTGTGCGGGGATTAGCTGGTCGAGGTTCGATCCTGACTATGGGTGCTGTCTATACGTTCTCCCCGCGACCTGCGTGGATCTCTGGTTTCCTGCCACGTTCCAAATTCGTACAGGTTTGTAGGTTAATTGGCTTGGTATCATTGTAAATAGCCCCTAGTGTGTGTAGGACAGTGGGGGTCGCTGGCCGGCGCGGACTCGATGTGCCAAAGGGCCTGTTTCTGCCCTGTATCTCTAAAAACAAAATAGACCGGGCATTTGCCCTGGCTAGTGACGGGAAGCTTAAAAACACACGGGAAGCTGGAAACAACTGGAGGGCGGTCACGGTGGCGCAGCGGTAGAGTTGCTGCCTTACAGCGAATGCAGCGCCGGAGACTCAGGTTCGATCCTGACTACGGGCGCCGTCTGTACGGAGTTTGTACGTTCTCCCCGTGACCTGCGTGGGTTTTCTCCGAGATCTTCGGTTTCCTCCCACACTCCAAAGACGTGCAGGTATGTAGGTTAATTGACTGGGCAAATGTAAAAATTGTCCCTTGTGTGTGTAGGATAGTGTTAGTGTGCGGGGATCGCTGGGCGGCGCGGACCCGGTGGGCCGAAGGGCCTGTTTCCGCGCTGTATCTCTAAATCTAAAAAATCTAAAACTAAAAAGTGACCAAGTTTGATCCACAATTTCAAGTGTTTGGCCCGACACGCTGGGATGTCGTTAAACACTTACGGAACGCCTATTTCAAACAAGTTGTTCTGTATCAGTTGCTTTCCCAGCATGATGATGCTCAGTTGAATGCACAACTCCATCAAGCAGCCTCCTGGAGCACACTGGGCAGGACAAAGAACAAAACGTTAATCCGCTTGTACATCGGCCTTAAGTCAGGCAGCCAGTTCACTGCTTAAACTTGTAGTTCAACTTGACACAAATCCAAAGTGGTGCGTTACCTCCTCCATCCGCATGCTACTAAAGATGTAGGTGTACTTCCCCGGCCGACCAGTGAATCTGAAACCAGATCATATTTAGTACAGCTCCATTTCGCCAAATAGAAACTGCAGAACATGAAATAAATTTATTAACAGATACATTTGAACTACTATCTACCACGTCGGTTGCAAAGTTGCAAAGTTGGACCGAATCACTCACCTGCCTTTGAAAAATGCAACGTAAAAGATTGGCGTGTAGGCATTCACAAACTTCAGCAGAAAAGATTTTAAAATTAATCTTTCCTCAAAACTCTTGTCGGTTTTTGGAATCTCTGTAACAGGAGCAAAAGGAAAAATACCGTCACAAGTTGACAATTGCTAATAAAGTCGACAACGTTATCAGACGGGTGCATTGTAATGGCTATTAATACAGCATTTCATTCAATGCTGGTTTAAACCGAAGATGGACACAAGACGCTGGAGTAACTCAGTGGGTCCGGCAGCTTCTCCGGAGAAAAGGAATAGGTGACGTTTTGGGTCAAGACCATTCTTCAGACTGAGGCTGGGAGGCGGGTTGCTATGCAACCTCCTTTAGGCGGTGCTTGGGGCTCCGGGCCTACACTGTCCGGAAGGTAGGCACAGATTTTAAGCAGCATCTGCAGTTTTCTTTCCTACTACAGCGTCCGGGCCTACAGCATCCGGGCCTACAGCGTCCGGGCCTACAGCGTCCGGGCCTACAGCGTCCGGGCCTACAGCGTCCGGGCCTACAGCGTCCGGGCCTACAGCGTCCGGGCCTACAGCGTCCGGGCCTACAGCGTCCGGGCCTACAGCGTCCGGGCCTACAGCGTCCGGGCCTACAGCGTCCGGGCCTACAGCGTCCGGGCCTACAGCGTCCGGGCCTACAGCGTCCGGGCCTACAGCGTCCGGGCCTACAGCGTCCGGGCCTACAGCGTCCGGGCCTACAGCGTCCGGGCCTACAGCGTCCGGGCCTACAGCGTCCGGGCCTACAGCGTCCGGGCCTACAGCGTCCGGGCCTACAGCGTCCGGGCCTACAGCGTCCGGGCCTACAGCGTCCGGGCCTACAGCGTCCGGGCCTACAGCGTCCGGGCCTACAGCGCCCCCCCCCCGGGCCTAATACGAGACAAGGGCGTTCCCGTATGGGACAAGCCAATTTAGCCCAAAATAGGGGATGTCCCGGCTGATACGGGACAGTTGGCAACCCTAGTGGAGGCCAAGCCATTTAAAGCAGAGACTGAAGATTCTTGATTAGTGAGGGTCTCAAAGGTTACAGGGAGAATGGAGTTGAGGGAAAAATAGATCAGCCATGATTGAATGGTAAGTAGACTTGATGGGCAGAATGGCCAGATTGTGCTCCTCGGTCTGTGGTCTATTGGAAGAAACTGAGTCATTTTACTGTGTCCGCTCCTGTAATGGAGGTTGTTTCACAGGTTCAGAGAGGAACGGAGATTTTAATCCGTGTCCTTTTTTTGTTCATCTACTTCAAACAGTCCGCTGCCTTTTCGGAGGATGAGTGCCAATTCATAAAAGCAGAGAGTAATCGCCATCCTTCAAAGTGGCAACAGTCTTGAAAGGAAATGTTGGAAACAATCGTCTCCTGACCTGCAGCCAAACGTGTACAAGTACCTGGCAACAGGGAAACATTTCCTCATCAAACAGCCGCTAAACTTTGAATAAACTTGGGACGTAGTGAAGACACTCAGTTCCAGGAAGCCCTTGAGGATAAAAGGCCAGGACTCCACAACAAGGGATTGCCCAGAGCAATAAACCATCAGAGCGAGGGACACTTTAACAATGAGATATTCCACGTTCACTGCGGCACACTGGTGCAGCGATAGACTAGCTGCCTCACGGCGCCAGGGATCCTGGTTCGATCCTGACTACGGAATTGAATTAAATTGAATACTTTATTGTCACGTGTGACAAATCACAATTAAATTCTTTGCTTGCAAACCTGACCAAGGTATGCATATAGTCACCCATAAAGGGCACTTACAAAGTTACAAATCCCCCCCCCCAATGCCAGTTCCCCCTTTGTTCTCCCCCCCCCCCCCCTCCCAGCGCAGGAGGATGAGGGGGTGATCGTATCGAGGTGTATAAAATCATGAGAGGATTCTCATTAAATCATACTGGTGCTGTCCGTACGGAGTTTGTACGTTCTCCCTGTTGCGTTTCCCTGGGTGTTCCGGTTTCCTCCCACACTCTAAAGACATACAGGTTTGTAGGTTAATTGGCTCTGGTAAAAATAGTAAAATTGTCCCTCGTGTGTGTGTTGGATAGTGCCGGTGGGCGTGTGGGGTGAACGCTGGTCGGCACGGACTCGGTGGGCCGAAGGGCCTGTTTCCCTAAACTAGCATCCCTAAACTAAACTAATCTAAACATTCCAACTGGGCTCTAAATAGAGCTAGACGGGCCCCAGATAGAGCTCTTAAAGATAGCAGACTCAGGGGGTACGGGGAGAAGGCAGGAACGGGGTACTGATTGTGAATGATCAGCCATGATCACATTGAATGGCGGTACTGCCTCGAAGGGCCGAATGGCCTCCTCCTGCACCTATTGTCTATTGTCTAAACCCGAGCATGCCTGTAAGTAGTACATGGAATGATTTGTAGGAAAATAAAACTGCAGATGCTGGTTTAAATCAAAGGTAGACACATAATGTTGGAGTAACTCAGCGGGTCAGGCAGCATCTCGGGAGAGAAGGAATGGGTGACATTTCGGCTCGAGACCCTTCTTCAGTTCTTCAGTCTGAAGAAGGGTCTCGACCCGAAACGTCACCCATTCCTTCTCTCCCGAGATGCTGCCTGACCCGCTGAGTTACTCCAGCATTTTGTGTCTACCATGGGAATGATTTAGTATCTGGTGGTAAAAACACAGTTCTGGCGGAGTTATATTCTTGGCTTGTTCATTCTATTAATAATCTAACAACCGCATCGGGGATGTGAATGGAACTGCTTACAAAGACTTGTCAAGTCAACGATGGTCAAGTTTTATATTAGACTTTGTATATATTTTTAATACCGTGAGCATCATAAACCAAAAAGCAGAACAGTTTTTAAATATCAAATCTTTGCACTTTTAATTAGGGACAACCTTGAATTGACATTGCAGAACATTCAGCGTAAACATTCAAGTGAGGGGTCCATTAAAATAACTTGTTCAATAACAAATCATTTATATCAAATGAATTGTTTGGAAATGAGGAGTGGGAAAGCAAATATAGACGGCGATTTCCGTACTTATTCTGTCTTCTGGCAACAATAGGATACTTCCGCAAGTACAAACTCAGAACAGCACTAAAACAAAAGACTCAGAACACTGGAGTAACTCAGCGGGCCAGGCAGCATCACTGAAGAACACGAATAGGTGATGTTTTGGATTGGGGCCCTTCTTCAACTTTAACCAGTCTGAAAAAGTGTTCCGACCTGAAATGTCACCTATCGACATCCTCCAGAGATGCTACCTGACCTGCTGAGTTACTCCAGCACTTTGTGTCTTTAAAAAAATAAAATAAAGCAGCATCTGCAGTTCATTATCATGAACCTGTCTAAATGTTTCTTAAACATTGCAATAGTCCCTGCCTCAATCACCTCCTCTGCCAGCTCGTTCCATACACCCACCACCCTTTGTGTGAAAAAGTTACCCCTCAGGGTCCCCCCCCCTCACCTTAAACCTATGGCCTCTGGTTCTCGATTCCCCTACTCTGAGCAAGAGGCTCAGTGCATTTACCCGATCTATTCCTCTCATGATTTTGAACACCTCTTTAAGATCACCCCTCATGCTCCTGCGCTCCAAGGAATAGAGTCACAAGTTGCCACGTTAAATACTTATTAAAACCCCATGCGTTTTGCCTTCATTGGCACAAAGAAAGGAGGCATTTCATTCAAAACCATATTTCAATAGACAATAGACAATAGGTGCAGGAGGAGGCCATTCGGCCCTTCGAGCCAGCACCGCCATTCAATGTGATCATTGAAACAGAGAATTGGCCTCCACTGCCTTCTGAGGCAGAGAATTCCACAGATTTACGACTCTCTGACTGAAAAAGTTTTTCCTCATCTCGGTTCTAAATGGCCTATCCCTTATTCTTAAAATGTGGCCCTTTGTTCTGGACTCCCCCAACATTGGGAACATGTTTCCTGCCTCTAACGTGTCCAACCCCTTAATAATCTTATACGTTTCGATAAGATCTCCTCTCATCCTTCTAAATTCCAGTGTATACAAGCCTAGTCGATCCAGACTTTCAACATACGACAATCCCGCCATTCCGGGAATTAACCTAGTAAACCTACGCTGCACGCCCTCAATAGCAAGAATATCCTTCCTCAAATTTGGAGACCAAAACTGCACAGAGTACTCCAGGTGCCTGCCTGCCATTCTGAAAAGGACCCATTTATCCCCATTCTTTGCTTTCTGTCTGTCAACCAATGTTCTATCCATGTCAGTACCCTACCTCCAATACCATGTGCTCTAATTTTGCCCACTAATCTCCTATGTGGAACCTTGTCGTAGGCTTTCTGAAAGTCAAGGTACACTACATCCAATGATGTTAAGTACTTGGTTTCAAGCACAAGATTGAATACCAAATGCAAGGACCAAACTCAACGCTGACAAAGTGGGAGGGGGAGCGGCCTTTAATAATGATTGATCTGGAAGGGAATATTGACATCTATATTACATTTAAGGAAAGCAATCACTATTTTGGACTTGCAGCAGGCGATTGTGGACTTTACGACTGGAATTGCCCAGATAAGAACACAGATGAGATGAACATTTAATACCTATAGGTATCACAAAATGCTGGAGTAACTCAGCAGGACAGGCAGCATCTTGGAGAGAAGGAATGGGTGACGTTTCGGGTCGAGGGCCTTCTTCAGTCTGAAGAAGGGTCTCGACCCAAAACGTCACCCATTCCTTCTCTCCAAGATGCTGCCTGACCCGCTGAGTTACTCCAGCATTTTGTGTCTACCTTCGATTTGTACCAGCATCTGCAGTTATTTTCCTCTTTAATACCTATATCTCTGGTCAGTCTTGAAACTTCCCAGAGTCATACGGCATGGAAACAGGCTCTTGGGCCCACCGAGTCCTCGATGACCAGCGATCCTCGTACACCAACGCTATCCGACACACACATGGGGGACAATTTTTACATTTGTGCCAAGCCAATTAACCTACAAACCTGTGCGTCTTTGGAGTGTGGGGGGAAACCGAAGATCTCGGAGAAAACCCACGCTGGTCACGGGGAGAACGTACAAACTCCGTACAGACAGCACTCGTAGTCGGGTTGGAACCCGGGTCTCCGGCGCTGCATTCGCTGTAAGGCAGCGACTCTACCGTCGCGCCACCGTGTAAGCGGAGGTTCACCTGGGAAAAGCATTGTGTCCTTACCGATGTTTGTCAGCCACCTGGCAATGGCGCCGTAGACTTCATCCAAAATAAGAATGACCACCAGGTTAATGATGACGGCAGTCGCCGTGACGATGACCCTGACATTCGCCTTGGCGTAGGCGTCGGGGCTCACGGCCATGGCCGCGGCCGTGGAGATGCGATAGAGGATCACTCCAAAGACGATAGCGAACGTCAGGCCAATCTAGAGAAAGCAGGAAACTTTGGGTTAGAATCCAATACCCTGATGCCTTCAGAAACTTACGGCTGCCAAAACAGAGCTACTGACGTGAACTTGTGGCAACAGATAAGAAATAGTTAGTTTACAAATGCAGCGGCATGCTAAATCTTTATTAGATCTCCCGACCAATTTTATAGTTTGAATTAGAAACATAGAAAATATGTGCAGGAGTCGGCCATTTGGCCCTTCGAGCCAGCACCGACCGCCATTCAATATGATCACAGCTGATCATCCCAAATCAGTACCCCGTTCCTGTTTTCACCCACATCCCTTGGTTCCGTTAGCCCAAAGAGCTAAATCTAACTCTCTCTTGAATACGTCCAGTGAATTGACCTACACTGCCTTCTGTGGCAGAGAAATCCACTCAGAGAATTAAATAATATGTACAGTATCTGCTTAAATTTAATTTTCAACTCTCAAGCACTGGACCGTGTTTCTCTCCACAGATGCTGCTAGATCTGCTGGGCATTTCCATTATTGCTTTCAATCCCGAGAATGATTAGGAGATGGGTTTAACTCTACTGGATATTGCAACTGTACCAATTGTATTAGTCGAGTTGAGTTTAGTTTATGTCACGTGCACCGAGGTACAGTAAAAAGCTTTTGTTACGTGCTATCCACTCAGCGGAAAGACAACACGTGATTACAATCGAATGGCCCACAGTGTACAGATACAAGGTAAAGGGAATAACGATCAGTGCAAGATAAAGCCAACAAAGACCAATCAAAGACAGACCGAGGGTCTCCATTGAGGTAGATAGTAGCTCAGGACCGCTCTCTGGTTGTGGTAGGGTGGTTCAGTTGCCTGATAACAGCTGCACAACTAAGGAAACCTGACAATAGACACAAAATGCTGGAATGACTCAACTGGTCAGGCAGCATCTCTGGAGAGAAGGAATAGGTGACGTATCAGGTCAAGACCCTTTTTCAGACTGACAGTCAGGGAGGGGGTCACTGGAGGTATGGGAAGGTACATAACAAATCTGGAAGCTAATACCTCAGCAAACCCCTGGTGGGATTCAAACCCTTGTTTCTGGATCGATGGGCCAGGGCTATGGGGAGAAGGCAGGAGAATGGGGTTAGGAGGGAGAGATAGATCAGCTTTGATTGAATGGCGGAGTAGACTTGATGGGCCGAATGGCCTAATTCTGCTCCAATTATATGACCTTATGACTTTTGGATGCTAGTCCAGTGTGTAAACCATTACATAATTCTCCCCGTGACCACGTGGGCTTTCTCTGAGATATTCGGTTTCCTCCCACACTCCATAGACGTACAGGCTTGTCGGCTAATTGGCTTGGTGTATATGTAAATTGTCCCTGGTGTGGGTGGATTAGAGTTAATGTGCGGGGATCGCTGGTCGGTGGGGAGTCGGTGGGCCGAAGGGCCTGTTTCCAAGCCGTATCTCTAAACTAAACTAAACAATTGTACCAGTGTTCTCCACAATCTTGCTTTGGGATTAAGTGGAATTGGAGTAGAATTAGGCCAACCTGCCAAATTGGATTCTGGATTCTGCCAAAATGTTACTTCTCATCAGTTTTTAATATCGCTTCACTAATTTATTATGGTTCCAGTGGCATTCATGTGTTATCTTATCCTCTCCTCAAAGGCCCCTCTAATGGAATCCAGACCGTTGAGGCTTTGCAACCTTCTGCACAACTCAAACACGTTCTCCTGGGGCCAGATTGCTGCTCCAATCTTTCTTGCATCACGTGGTGACCAGGGCTGAACATCATGCATCACACAGCATTTGATTAAAAACCTCACAATGTCACATTGCAAGATCGCAGGAGATACTCCACTGCCCAAGTCTTCATTCACGGCCCCAAACCACAGTCTCTTGACAATGCAGCGCAATTAGACAGGAAGAAACTGACCGACCAACGAGGATAGCGGGAACCAAAGGACACAGATTTAAGATAACTGGCAAAAGGCAAAATTAGTTTTTAAAAAATAAATACATTGGATAGTTTTGATCTGCTGAAAAAATTTATAATTTCAAAATCTCAATGGCCATGCACTCAGTGTTTATTCATTTTTAGGATTTGGGCACCCATAAGTGATAGGAGCAGAATTAGGCCATTCGGCCCATCAAGTCTACTCCGCCATTCAATCATGGCCGATCTATCTTTCCCTCTCAACCCCATTCTCCTGCCTTCTCGCTGTGACCCCTGACACCCATACTAATCAAGAATCCATCGATCTCCGTCTTAAAAATATCCATTGAATTGGCCTCCACAGTGTTCTGGCCATCTTTGTTGTCCATTTTTGATAACCGTCTATGTCTGTGCCCTTTGTCCATGTCTGCAGTTCTGATCATCCCAATACAGAAAGGATGTGGAGGCTGTTACAGAAGAGGTTTACCAGATTGGAGAGTATTAGCTACGAGGAGAAGTTGGACAAACCATGGATTATGTTCTCTGGAATACCAGAAGATGAGGGGAGACCTGATAAAAGTACATTAAAAAAATTATGAGAGGCATAGATAGGGTATTAAAGACTAGAGGGCATTGGTTTAAGGTGCGTGGGACAAAGTTTAAAGGAGATGTGTGAGGCACAGAGCTTTGCACAGAGGGTGGTGGGTGCCAAGAAAGAACTGCCAGGGGTGATGGTGGAGGCAAATACGATAGTGGAGTTTAAGGGGCTTTTGGATAGGCACATGGATATAGAGGGAATGGAGGGGATATGGAACACGTGCAGGCAGATAACAGTTGGTCCAGGCATCATATTCGACACAGATATCGTGGCTGAAGGGCCTGTTTCTGCACTTTCCATTCTCTATGTTCTAATGACTCAATTTAGCTGCCCATATTCATTCACTGACCAGAGAGACTATTAAACAAAAAATGCAGATGATGGAAACTTAAAATAAAAATACAAAATGGTGGAAATACTCAGCAGTTTAAACCACACTCTGCGGGACGAGAAACAGTAAAAAAAATTAAAAAGTTTACTTTAGAGATACAGTGTGGAAATAGGCCCTTCAGCCCATCAAGTCCGTGCCGACCAGCGATCCCCACACATTAACACTATCCCACACAGACTCGGGACAATTTACAATTACATTAGAACTGAGATGAGGAAAAACTTTTCCAGTCAGAGAGTTGTGAATCTGTGGAATTCTCTGCCTCAGAAGGCAGTGGAGGCCAATTCTCTGAATGCATTCAAGAGAGAGCTAGATGGAGCTCTTAAGGATAGCGGAGTCAGGGGGTATGGGGAGAAGGCAGGAACGGGGTACTGATTGTGAATGATCAACCATGATCACATTGAATGGCGGTACTGGCTCAAAGGGCCGAATGGCCTCCTCCTGCACCTATTGTCTATACCGAGCCAATTAACCTACAAACCTGTACGTCTTTGGAGTGTGGGAGGAAACCTAAGATCTCAGAGAAAACCCACGCAGGTCACGGGGAGAACGTGCAAACTCCATACAGACAGCACGTGCAGTTGGGATCGGACCCGGGTCTCTGGCGCTGTAAGGCAGCAACTCTACCGCTGCGCCACCGTGCCGCCCTAATGTTTCGGGTCTTTGCCACATGGTCAAGAAGGGTTAACCTTGGTCACATCCACTCCCTAAGGCCTTGGTCACCAAGGTTGCACCCAACACCTCTTCCACCACCCTCCCTGCAGCTTAAACTTTACTGTGCTCCTTCCCATTTCTAACAAAGTGTTTTCTACCCAAAGCGTTAACCCTTTCTCATCCCACAGTTATGGCCTGACCTGGTGTGTGTCTCCAGAATTGTGTTTACATTTGAGATTTACAAGATTGGCAGAACTGTCTGATTTTCTCTGGCTCGCAAATTGGCTGGCGTATTTCCCAACACCAATCCCATGGCATAACACTGCCAATATACTTCATTGTGTTTAAAGCATTTTGCAATTGGATTGGAGAGGACCAAATGCCAGCCGCCTTTCCCATTCATCCTGCGCATTCATGAATACCTTTGATGCCCGAACTCTGATATCCTTCGAACCTTACAGTATGCCAAAATAAACGGACGTTCCACCGATACAGGTACCTCGTGTTTTACGTGTGTTTAATTTGTTTGTTTTTGAAATAACGATCATAAGTGACAGGAACAGAATTCGGCCATTTGACCCATCAAGTCTACTCTGCCATTCAATCATGGCTGATCTATCTCTCTCTCTCTCAATCCTATTCACCTGGCTTCTCCCCATAACCCCTGACACCCGTACTAATCAAGCTTGTGCTTGTTGTTATCAGAGGTCAGGTGTCAGAGGTTATGGGGAGAAGGCAGGCGAATGGGGTTAGGAGGGAGAGATAGATCAGCTACGATTGAATGGCGGAGTAGACTTGATCGCCGAATCGCCTAATTCTACTCTTATTCAATAGACAATAGACAATAGGTGCAGGAGTAGGCCATTCAGCCCTTCGAGCCAGCACCGCCATTCAATGCGATCACGGCTGATCACTCTCAATCAGTATTCCGTCTGTACCAAATCTTGATAAACACATTGGTATTTTTTTGAACAATACCCTCAAATGTACTGCTGAGAGCGTGGTGATGTTTAATTTACGTGTTTTTGAATTATGTGCTGCTTTTCAAGCACGTAAGCCCCGAGTAAAACACGAGGTGCCTGTAAGTCAATTGAAAAGTTATTGACATTCTTACCATAAATAGGATGCCGACTATGTTTGTTATGTACGCCGGAGTACGATCTTTCCAAGTCAGCTTCTCTTGCTCAGTCTGCGAACACAAGCAGAAATCAGTGACAAGTTAATTCTCCAAGGTGGCCGTTAACTCCAACATGTGCTAGGTGCTTCTGCTCAAAATAAGTCCTTATCTGAATCATGGAAACCATCAGGTTTCACCTGGGTAGCAAGGTGGTTAAATAATACAGAACTGTTAGACACAAGTGATGCCTTGCCAAACTTTGTATGCCTGTGCATGTCTCAGATAATATTGGACCAAAACCCAACCAATTTGACCGTCTAATCTATAAGAGCGCACACCGCCATTTGTCGACACTGCTTGACTATTTCTTTAGTGATAAGACCGCATCTTATTATATTGATCGCTTGCTAAGTTTGTTCCTCAATGGGTCAGATCCATAATTCAATACTCAATGTTGTAAGTTGCTGTGTCAACAGGCACTAAACCTCATTTGAAAAACCTCATAGTATGCCCAGCAATGTTGAACTTTTTATTTCGAGTCTCACCACCAAAGGCTTTTTTTCTGCAACGTAACAAAATGGCGCAGAGCGCATCCTCCATTGCTGGCCAGAGTAAGGTACAAGGTCCACCTACCAAGGGGTCTTTCTGGTGAAACGGCAGCAAGTCCTGGGTTTGTGGTCGTGCGGGCTCTGCCTCGCACGATGGATACGCGCCTTCATCTCTCAACAGTTGGGACGTCTCTCATCGCAGTTATCCCTTATCAACAACAGGAGGGATCCTCAAACACACCCTTTGCCAACCAGACCACGAGAAACACTTTGGATCATCACCGTCAGAACCTCCAGATGGCTTGTTTACTATCCATCTACCCCGACTGGCCTGCTTGCATGATACCAGGTCGACATGTGGACTAATGGCCTCACGAATGTCTGACACTATCCAACTCTTGCCCTCCAAACTCCTGAGCAATTGGTCTGCCTTCAAACCACCGCAGTCTGAGATGGGCCACATACTGTTCCAATTGAACCATCACCATTTTCCAGCAGGATAATTCTACCACAAATTTCAATCGCCTTTTGATATCGACTCCATCGGTTTTCTTGCCCAATATCTCAGGCTGAACAAGTTTAGCGCCCAGCTGTTCTCATTTGTCTCCAGAGCCACCAGCCGGAGAGAAATGCAGCAGCCACCTTGTTCACGCGTATAGTTCCATCGATATATGTTTACAAACAAACTCTATGCAGAATGGACGGTTCAGCTAAAGTCAAGCTGCTCCCCCCCCCCCCTCACCCCAAGGTCTGTATTATTGAACACATCAAAAAAAAATCAAATAAGAATCCAAAATTCAAAGTGGACTTCCAGCAACCAGGTACACTGGCTTCAATTGGAGATAGAACGAGGGAATAGGACTTGATAATCCTATACATCGGTCGGTGCGAGTCTACATCTGTTGTGAAAGACTGTGGCAATATCGTGCAGACAGAAAAGACTTAGAGGTATAAACATTCGCAAATTTGTGTTGGTTTATGCGTGTGTGTGTTTAGAGAGGGAGGGGATAGAATGCGTGACTTGATGTTAGGGGTGATGGCAGATGTGAATGTTAGCACAAATTAAATTGCAGTATGGGGTCATTTGGACCTTTACCCTTGTTCCTCTAATCCATAAAGTTCAGGGTTGATGTTTAACCTTGTCGCCACTTTGCTGCACTAATCCCACCTTTCCTGAACCTATTAAACTCTAGCAGTGTCGTAATCGGTAGGGGGAATATACTGAGCAACCAACCTCACATGTGGTAGAGGCTTCTACTCATTCACTTGCCCGGATGAGGAATTATCTCCCAATATTGCTCCAAATGGACAAAACCTTGGAGACACAGGCCCCTCGTGTTAAAGACCCCAGTTAAGGGAGAGACCATCTTGCATCGATCCTATCGAGGGCAACTTTGTCCCTTTCAACACGATCACCTTTGACTTTCGTCGGTCATGTAGATCCAATTCACTTGTGAGTTGCTCCTCACAATCCCACATCCTAAGCATGGGGCTGAGATCAGTAACCCCTCTCAGTTAGTGTCATATAGAGTCAGACAGCGTGGAAACAGGCCCTTCGTCCAACTTGCCCATAGTCTGAAGAAGGGTCTCAACCCAAAACATCACCCATTCTTTCTATCCAGAGATGCTGCCTGCCCGCTGTGTTACCCGAGCATTTGGCCTCGATCCCCATCAGAACCCTTCCAAAACTCTTATCCCTTGCCCTAAATCTATCTGCTCTGGTCTTGATCGAGGGAACTGTCTCCTGCAGTCTTCTCTATATCCATTCCAAAGGTTTTAATTTTAATTTAAAATTTAAAGTTATCCTTTAATCAATTAATGCGAGCAGAAATGTTTTAATGTTATTTGCCCCCAAATTAAAACAAAACTACCCTTCACACATGAAGATGATGGATGAACATCAGTCTGAATTGTGCCTCTGCAATGTAGCTTGGTTGCTAAGAGGGTTTCCCAATCACCACCTATTTGTTAAAGGGCTTCTCTTATTAACGTAATAATTTATCAGCTCATCTATTTAATTAATAATTTATCACTCCAACGTGTCCATGATAAAACTCCAAATTTTGCTTAGGAGTCCTGACAAAGAAAACGCAGATTAAAAATAGTTTGATATAACCAATGGACGATATTTAATAAGGACAAACTTCAAAACTAGAAGCTTAGCACATTCATATCCCGATCGACCGCTGCTACCAGGACAGCTTACGACTAGGCAAGCATCACAGAATACAAGAGTGCTCAAAGTCATAAGTTCCATGCACAGTGATAACCAAACTAAGGTGGCTGGAAACGAAAAACTGAACTAAGGTGCCTCTACAAGTACTCCCATGCACAGCCATTCTAATGCACTCGTTTTTAACCAACTACCGGGCGGACACATTTAATAAAGGGACAAGAGTTTGGAGACATTAAAAAAAACAAAAAACCATCAGGTTGTTGAGAAAGACGGCCACTTCCAACTGAAGGCGTTTCCTTCAGCTCATTTCTTCACAGCGATGAACAAATTAATCTGGGGGACAAGTTTCCCCAACCAATTTAATGAGGAATTTTGAAAAAAGTGAGATGTGATCGCGAGAGAAAAATCTCTCAATTCTGTCCATTTGATACTTTGACTGTTGATAATCCAAATGACAAGATAAATTCGGGTAAGTCAGTATAATATTCCCCGAATATTATTATTGTGTGTGTGTGTGTGTGTGTGTGTGTGTGTGTGTGTGTGTGTGTGTGTGTGTGTGTGTGTGTGCGAGTGTGTGCGCGTGTGAGTGAGTGTGTGAGCGAGTGTGAGTGTGTGCGAGTGTGTGTGTGTGTGTGTGTGTGAGTGTGTGTGTGTGTGTGTGTGAGAGTGTGTGTGTGTGTGTGTGTGTGTGTGTGTGTGAGAGTGTGTGTGTGAGTGTGTGTGTGTGTGTGTGTGTGTGTGAGTGTGTGTGTGTGAGCGAGTGTGAGTGCGTGTGTGTGTGTGTGAGTGTGTGTGTGTGTGTGAGTGTGTGTGTGTGTGTGTGTGTGTGTGAGCGAGTGCGAGTGTGTGTGAGTGTGTGTGTGTGTGTGTGAGCGAGTGCGAGTGTGTGTGAGTGTGTGTGTGTGTGTGTGCGCGTGTACGTGTAAATAAATACATATAAATATGAATATGAGGATGTGTATATGTGTATGTGCATATATATGCGTATATATATAATATACGATCATATACATTTGTGTTTATGTTATTATATACATTTATTGCATGCATATTATATTAATTGATATGTATTATTTATTAATATGTATTCAATTTTCCCCTCTGAATTGAATGAGCAAGATTTACTGGTAAAATGTGAAATTGCTATTACACCAGGAGTCAAAATTAGCTTGTGTTCCATGTGGCAATAAGGGTGACATTGCCGTGAGGGGTGAGAATGCCGATTATAACAAAAGGAATATTGGCTCCGTGTCTTTCTGAACAAACTTAAAAAAAACAGATAAGAAAGCTTTATTGTCAACTGGTACCAATTTCATGCCTGACATGGCAGACAAAACTCTGTTTTTCCATTTGTTTGGCTGTTCCTCCACCAGGTCCGTCGGCTTCTGAGGTCAGGCAGAGAAAAAGGACCACACAGGCAAAGGGTTAAACACATCACTGCAGACGGACACTGGGGATTCACTACCGAGCTATACGTACATCATTGGCCATTTTATGTGGTTCAGTTTAGCTTGGAGACACAGCGCGGAAACAAGGCCCACCGGCCCACCGAGTCCGCGCCGACCAGCGATCCCGGCACACGCCAACGCCATCCTACACACGCGCGCACACACGGGACAATTTACAATTTTTAACCAAAGCCAATTAACTTACAAACCTGTACGTCTTTGGAGTGTGGGAGGGAACTGGAGAAAAACCCACGCGGTCACGGGGAGAACGTACAAACTCCGTACAGACAGCACCTGTAGTCAGGATCGAACCTGGGTCTCCGGCGCTGTGAGGCAGCAGCTCAACCCGCTGCGTCACTGTGCCGCATTTTATTTTTTTGCATTCGTGAAATGCTGAAAACTACCATCGAGAACCCAAGGCGAGCATCAAACCCATTGGGGCCAATTGCACAGTGGAAATAAGGAACGACAGATGCTGGTTTACACAAAAGGACACAGAGTGCTGGAGTAACTCAGCGGGCCAGGCAGCATCTCTGGAGAACATGGATAGGTGACGTTTCAGGTCGGGTGCCTGAAGAAAGGTGCCTACCCGGAACATCACCAATCCATGTTCTCCACAGATGCTGCCTGACCCGCTGAGTTACTCCAGCACTCTGAAACGTCACCAATCCATGTTCTCCACAGATGCTGCCTGACCCGCTGAGTTACTCCAGCACTCTGTGAAACGTCACCTATCCATGTTCTCCACAGATGCTGCCTGACCCGCTGAGTTACTCCAGCACTCTGAAACGTCACCTATCCACATTCTCCAGAGATGCTGCCTGACCCGCTGAGTTACTCCAGCACTGTCTCCTGTTGAGGTGAATCACATAATTGCCGTCAAAGATGGTCCATCCACCAGAAAATCTAACATGGAGGATGACAACTTAGTACGGGTGTCAGGGGTTATGGGGGAGATGGCAGGAGAGTGGAATTAGGAAAGAGATAAATCAGCCACGATTGAATGGCAGAGTAAACTTGATGGGCCGAATGGCCTAATTCTGCTCCTATTACTTATTAACGGTTCCATAAATCAGTGCCCAGAATATAAATATAATGAAGCGCATTAATATAATTGTGCAGCAAGACAAAATTCTTAGGAACAAGATTACACAAATCAATACGGTTTCCAAAACCAAGAAAAAGAAAACTGCAGAAAAATTATTAATCAGGTCTAAGACTGTTAATGAAGCATCAATTATATTAAAGGCTAATGTGTACCTCTTCTTTCTTTTGAAGTTCTTTCTTCAGAACTTTACTCAGCACCCTAGCCTCATATTCAGGGCGTGGATGATCCTGCCAATGTCAAAAGAGAGGAAAAGTCATCTTAGCAGAAACATTATTTTTATCGTAATTAAAAAGCAACATTAAGCAACAGCCAAAGAAAAGTTATTCAAAGTTCAACAATAGACAATAGGTGCAGGAGTAGGCCATTCAGCACTTCGAGCCAGCACCGCCATTCAATGTGATCATGGCTGACCATTCACAATCAGTATGCATAGTCTTTTTGTTGACAAAGCAGCTTTTCGCTCCACCTCGGTACACGTGACAATAGCAAACTAGACTAATAATCCAACCCAGGACTCTGCCACTGTACTCTTCTACTATTTGCGTCACTGCCCCATCCTTAATTATTACTGTGGCCCCGAGACAAAATAGAAAGAAGCATTCACGAAAGGCAAGCAGAAGCATTGAGTAAGCTCTGGAGAAAATTCCCAGTCCTGGCAACAGCTCGTGAGAAAATAATAGAGATTGATTATTAAGAGCATCACAGTTTTCGACAGTACAACGTGTGGAACGAACATTGCCAATACAACATGTATTTCAAAGCTTAACTTAACATTGCATTGAATCAAATCCCACCTCCTGCTGCCCCCCACCCCATCCCATCCAGCACCGATAGCACAAGCCATAAGAAGCAAGCTCAGGAAAGATATGCAGGATTTAATTTTCAAAAAATTGTCCAAACCTTTAATCGTTCCTTTAGGAAGTGGGCGACAGAAGAAGAAAAAAGTATTATTAAACTGCAAAAAAATGGCGATAGAATATTGTTCAATTGCAAATTTAGGAATTTTTGGGAAAGATGTTTGTAGCCTAACCTCCTCTTCTTCAAACCCAGTGAGATCCCATTTGTAATTCAGTCTCATCTGGCATCTCTTCCAATGCTCCAGGAACATCGCAGCTGGAAGTAAAAGAGGCTGCTGTTAAAGTGGTCACTGGCGGAACCTCACACAGTGGCTCTAGCAATGAGTTTGTTTTAATATGAAGCATGGCTTCAAACGTTGGCCACACAAATGTGCCCTGTAGCTCATCTCAGTTCCAATCATGCAACCGGTCAGGGTGGGCCACACCAGTTTATAGATGGGGTGCAAGAGTTCTGGTGGATTCACCACCCTCTGACTAAAGAAATTCCTCCCCATCTCCTTCCTAAAGGACCATCCTTTTATTCTCAGGCTATGACCTCTCGTCCCAGACTCTCCCACTAGTGGAAGCATTCTCTCCACATCCACTCTATCCAGGCCTTTCACTCTGTTTCTGTTTCTCCACTTTATTCATCAGAACTTCAGGCAACCTAGCGGATGGTAAAAAATAAATTCAAGAGCACAAGACTGAGAAGAATGTATTAATCAAGTCTAACATTGTATCTTGTATGAATATAAAACTTCATATCTTCCTTCAAAAGGAATTGGAGTTGAAAGATGTAAGCTTCAACTAAAATTCAATGGCAAAGGAAACAGATGATTTGGTAATAAAGCTAAACTGAAACGTCTTCATATGTTAACATTTAAATCTGAGTTATTTATACTCCAGTGAGTTCCTTGTCCATGTTGAATAAGACGTGGAAACCACAAACTTAAAGATGTCTTGTTTATTTGATTTTTTCTCAGACACCAGGAATGATTCATCATTAGATATCTCTTGCAGTGACGTTGCAATTCCTTATACAGTACATACTATTCAGCTTCCGCCTTCCGCAAGAGTAGAATTGGTACAAACGTGCTCGCAAGTTTAACCAGTTCACTGGGTTTTGAGTGGGAAGGAGTTGCAGAAGCTGTTTCAAACCAAAGATAGACACAAAAAGCTGGAGTGACTCAGTGGGACAGACAATATAGAAACATAGAAACATAGAAAATAGGTGCAGGAGTAGGCCATTCGGCCCTTCGAGCCTGCACCGCCATTCAATATGATCATGGCTGATCATCCAGCTCAGTAGCCCGTACCTGCCTTCTCTCCATACCCCCTGATCCCTTTAGCAAAAAGGGCCACATCTAACTCCCTCTTAAATATAGCCAATGAACTGGCCTCAACTACCTTCTGTGGCAGAGAATTCCACAGACTCACCACTCTCTGTGTGAAGAAATGTTTTCTCATCTCGGTCCTAAAAGACTTCCCCCTTATCCTTAAGGTGTGACCCCTGGTTCTGGACTCCCCCAACATCGGGAACAATTTTCCCGCATCTAGCCTCTCCAACCCCTTAAGAATTTTATATGTTTCTATAAGATCCCCCCTCAGTCTTCTAAATTCCAGCGAGTACGAGCCCAGTCTATCTAGTCTTTCCTCATATGTAAGTCCCGCCATCCCAGGGATCAATCTGGTGAACCTTCTCTGTACTCCCTCTAAGGCAAGAACGTCTTTCCTCAGGTTAGGAGACCAAAACTGCACACAATACTCCAGGTGCGGTCTCACCAAGGCCCTGTACAACTGCAGCAGAACCTCCCTGCTCCTAAACTCAAATCCTCTTGCTATGAATGCCAACATACCATTCGCTTTCTTCACTGCCTGCTGCACCTGCATGCTTGCTTTCAATGACTGGTGCACCATGACACCCAGGTCACGTTGCATCTCCCCTTCTCCCAATCGGTCACCATTCAGGTAATACTCTGCTTTCCTGTTCTTGCTGCCAAAGTGGATAACCTTACATTTATCCACATTATATTGCATCTGCCATGCATTTGCCCACTCGTCTAATCTATCCAAGTCACTCTGCAGCCTCCTAGCATCCTCCTCGCAGCTAACACTGCCACCCAGCTTCGTGTCATCCGCAAACTTAGAGATGTTGCATTCAATTCCCTCGTCCAAATCATTAATATACACTGTAAATAACTGGGGTCCCAGCACTGAGCCTTGCGGTACCCCACTAGTCACTGCCTGCCATTCCGAAAAGGACCCGTTTATTCCTACTCTTTGCTTCCTGTCCGCCAACCAATTTTCTATCCACCTCAACACTGAACCCTCAATACCGTGTGCTTTAAGTTTGTACACCAATCTCCTATGTGGGACCTTGTCGAAGGCCTTCTGAAAGTCCAGATATAACACATCGACTGGTTCTCCCTTATCCACTCTACTAGTTACATCCTCGAAAAATTCTATAAGATTCGTCAGACATGATTTGCCTTTGGTGAAAAGGAATAGGGTCGTCTTGTTGAGTCTTATTGTCTGTAACACGTTTTCCCCCGGCTCACAGCTACCAATGGCCCGTTTCCTCTATCGTCATTTATCGTCATTACCCTCGAAGGGCCAAATGGCCTACTCCTGCACCTATTTTCTATGTTTCTATCTTTCATTCATTTGTTCTTTATCTTTCTGTATCACCATCTACATTTCTCGTTTCCCTTTCCCCCCGACTCCCAGTCTGTAGAAGGGTCTCGACCAGAAACGTCACCCATTCCTTCTCTCCAGAGATGCTGCCTGTCCCGCTGAGTTACTCCAGTTTTTTGTGTCTATCACTGGGTTTTGAACTCTCTCTGCCCTTTGGCTCCAATTATGGTGCTTTCTGTTGCTCCTGGGCAACGGAACAGATGTCAATGCACCATGGAACTCTTGCCCTGTTTGAAATAGTCACTTGACTGCCTTCAGTTAACATTCTGGACCTATCTGTGCCTATTCTGGAACCGAAACATCAGCCATTCCTTCTCTCCTGAGACACTGCCTGACCCGCTGAGTTACTCCAGCATTTTGTGTCTGTCTTCGATTTAAACCAACATCTGCAGATTTTATTTTTCCTGTAGCTATTCTGGAGCTGGAAATGTTGACCTCTCAATTCCACATGACCTACATCCACAAAATAGGAACTGACCGAGGTCCCAAATAACATGTGCGATGAGAACAAAGAGTTGCCAAGTTGTTGAGAAGATGTTTAAGAAAATAACAGCAGATGCTGGTACAAATCGAAGGTATTTATTCACAAAATGCTGGAGTAACTCAGCGGGTCAGGCAGCATCTGAGGAGATTCACAAAATGCTGGAGTATCAGTCTGAAGAAGGGTCTCGACCCGAAACGTCAACCATTCCTTCTCTCTTGACATGCTGCCTGACCTGCTGAGTTACTCCAGCATTTTGTGAGAAGATGTTTAAGTGAAAACCGGAGAACAGTGGTTTAAGGTGAGGGGGGGGGATAGATTTAATAGGAACCTGAGGAGTAAGGGTGGAACAAGCTGCCGGAGGAGGTAGTTGAGGTAACATCTAAGAAACAATTTAGACGGGTACATAGATTGGACAGGTTTAGAGAGATATAGACCAAACACAGGCAGGTGGGACTAGTGTAGATGGGACATGTTGGCCGGTGTGGGCAAGTTGGGCCGAAGGGCCCGTTTCCACTCTGTATAACTCTATGATTCTATGAAATAAAGCACAGCAGACGCTGGTTAATACGCAAAAGGACACAAAGTCTTCATGGAGTAACTCAGCGGGACAGGACGCAAAGTGCTGGGTGTCAATAGACAATAGGTGCAGGAGGAGGCCATTCGGCCCTTCGAGCCAGCACCGCCATTCAATATGATCATGGCTGATCATTCTCAATCAGTACCCCATTCCTGCCTTCTCCCCATACCCCCCGACTCCGCTATCCTTAAGAGCTCTATCTATCTCGACCCCTATGCATGTTCTCCAGCACGTGGGGTTCTTACTGAGATGACTGGTTTTAGTTGACCAGTGTAGGGGGGTTGCAGGCAGTACAACGAGGGTGAGAAAACTAACTTTACACTTTAGAAATACAGTGCGGAAATAGACCAGAGTCCGCGCCGACCAGCAATCACCCTGGACACTAACACCAATCTGCAAACTAGGGACAACTTCACCGAAGCCAATTAACCTGCAAACACATACATCTTTGGAGGGTGGGAGGAAACCGCAGCACCCGGAAAAAACCCACGTGGTCACAGGGAGAACGTGCAAACTCTGCGCCCACAGCACCGTAGTCAGGGTCGAACCCGGGTCTCCAGCACTGTAAGGCAGCAGCTCTACCGTTGTGCCACCGTGTTGCCCAGCATAGCCTGCAGAACAGGCATAGTGTGGTGACACCT
The DNA here is from genome assembly GCF_053455715.1 of Rhinoraja longicauda. NCBI lineage: Eukaryota > Metazoa > Chordata > Chondrichthyes > Rajiformes > Arhynchobatidae > Rhinoraja > Rhinoraja longicauda. The sequence continues at coordinate 38,360,272 of NC_135970.1, read as the reverse complement.
GGTGGCAACCCAAGGGCACAACGAACCATCGGCTCTAGAGGGCAGTGTCTTGGTGTGGGAGGCACTAGCCATGGGGTCGGTACCTGAGCTGGTATTTAAGGCCGGGCACCGCCCGTGACTAGGAGTGGAGTAGGGAGCTGTATTGGAGAGAATGAACACGTCTAGTGCACGCAACTCGTGTCCCATTCGTTTTTGGCGGGCGGGACTCCTTGGCATTCCCGCTACAATAGGAAGATAGAAACAAAGTGCAGATGCTATTTTATACCAAGATGGACACAAAGTGCTGGAGTAACTCAGCAGTTCAGGAAACATCTCTGGAGGAAAAGGATGGGTGACGTTTTGGGTCGGGACACTTTTTCAGATATAGATGATAGTTAGGAGCATTTACAAATCAGCTTGTGATTTTGCAGTGCCCTGAGAAAGCTTTATTTAACAAATCAACCCAATATCATTGTTTTACTTTTGTGCTGCAGAAAGTTTTTTGATATCTTATTACGGGAGCCATGTTACGAGTACTACTTAGATTTGTTATCGTCATTGTAGTCATCTTGTCAGAGGTAAAAACGTCACGGATGGTTCTAGTGCTGAGCTGAACAGTTCAGAGTGATTTAAGGCAAGCTTACATAAAGTGATGGACTGTAAGCAAAACAAATGAATTTAATGGATGGCTGCAATTGAAAGTTTGACTAGTGTTGTGCAACAGTTGTTAAGTATTAAAACAGGGCTTACAAATGTTTACGCAAATTTAAACATGAAGACTACATTTGTACTGGGGCTTTCTGGGTCAGCTTATCGCTTAGGGAGGCACGGTGGCACAGAGGTAGACTTGCTGGCTCACTGCGCCAGAGACCCGGTTTCGATCCTGACTACGGGTGCTGCCTGTACGGAGTTTGCACACAGTCCCAGTGACCTGCGTGGGTTTTCTCCGAGATCTTTGGTTCTTTCCACAGTCCAAAGACGTGCAGGTTTGGAGGTTAATTGGCTTGGCAATGATTGTAATAAATTGTCCCCAGTGTGTGTGCAGGATAGTATTAAAGTGCCGGGATCGCTGGTCGACACGGACCAGTTTCCACGCTGTATCTCCAAACTAAACTAGTCATCGAGTGGATGAGAGAGGAAGAGAGAGAGAGTGGAAGAGAGAGAGAGAGAGAGTGGAAGAGAGAGAGAGAGAGGGAAGAGAGAGAGAGAGAGAGGTGGAAGAGAGAGAGAGAGAGAGTGGAAGAGAGAGAGAGAGAGAGTGGAAGAGAGAGAGAGAGGTGGAAGAGAGAGAGAGAGAGAGTGGAAGAGAGAGAGAGAGAGAGGAAGAGAGAGAGAGAGAGAGAGAGAGAGTGGAAGAGAGAGAGAGAGAGTGGAAGAGAGAGAGAGAGAGAGAGAGTGGAAGAGAGAGAGAGAGAGTGGAAGAGAGAGAGAGAGAATGGAAGAGAGAGAGAGAGAGTGGAAGAGAGAGAGAGTGGAAGAGAGAGAGAGAGAGTGGAAGAGAGAGCGAGAGAGTGGAAGAGAGAGAGAGAGAGAGTGGAAGAGAGAGAGAGAGTGGAAGAGAGAGAGAGAGTGAGAGAGAAAGAGAGAGTAGAGAGAGAGAGAGAGAGAGAGAGAGAGAGAGAGAGAGAGAGAGAGAGAGAGAGAGAGAGAGAGAGAGAGAGAGAGAGTAAATATGCAGGCAAGTTGAAAATCTATCAAAGGTGTACAGTAATCCTACACCTGGAGCTACAAAGATGTTTCCACAACCCCCCAAAGGCCACAGTTAGATTGTTAAGGGACAATAAATTACATTTGCCATCCTATTGAGAGCACAACTGTGCTACCCAGTGGTGTACAGACTCCTAGGAAAGCACTCCACTTGCTTGATTGCTTATCCACATGGGAAATTATGGGACAGGAACACGCATAAGACATGAAAAATACATGTGTCGGGAGGAAGTGCAGATGCTAGTCTAAACTGAAGACAGACAAACAGCCGGAGTAACTCAACGGATCAGGCAGCATCTCTGGAGAAAAGGAATGGGCGGCGTTTCGGATTGAGGAGAGTCTCGACCCGAAACGTCACCCCGTTCCTTTTCTCCAGAGACGCTGCTTGACCCGCTGAGTTACTCCAGCAATTCATGAAAAATAAATGATCTTGGAAAGGGAAGGATAATTGCTGGCAACGCTTTTGTGTCACTGGTAGCAAACTATTTCAGTGGTGCTACTCTTGAAAACAGTTCTGTAATGTGCTGTGCAAAAAAAAATAATTGAGGTGTTATTAACGGAATGGGAGGCAACATAATACTGGTCGAAGGTATTTATTCACAAAGTGCTGGAGTAACTCAGCAGGTCGGGCAGCATCTCGGGAGAGAACGAATGGGTGACGTTTCTTCAGTCTGAAGAAGGGTCTCGACCCGAAACGTCACCCATTCCGTCTCTCCCGAGATGCTGCCCGACCTGCTGAGTTACTCCAGCACTTTGTGAATAAATACCTTCGATTTGTACCAGCATCTGCAGTTATTTTCTTATATAACATAATACTGGTGCTGCCAGACAGTGGTGCAGAAACTCAGTGGGTACTCCAGTGAGTCAAGCCCATCGAGATAGTTTATCTGAGGGGAAAGTTTAAAAAAAAAAAAAAAAAAATAATAATATAGGAATCCCACAGCAAGTTGCAACCCCCATAAAGGCAACAGACAAAAGGTGTCACCCACCAGGGAGAGGAACATGCGTGCAGACTGCCCAGACCTACCTGATCTCCCTGGTTGCCAAACATTTTCACTCCCCTCCCATGCCCACACTGACATTTCTACACTGGGCCTCCTCCACTGTCAGAGTGAGGCCCAGTGAAAATTGGAGGAACAGGGAAATTGGAGCACCTCATATTTCGCTTGGGCAGCTTACACCCCATGAATGTTGACTTCTCTAACTTCAAGTTGCTTTCCCTCTCTCTATCCCGAAACCTTCCCCCCGATGCTATTTCTCCGACTAGTTTGACTGTCCTCCCGATTTATGCCTCATCGTCGCCTTCCCCGAGCGAACAATGATCCATTCTAGATTTTCCTTGACCTTCGTTCCCCTTTGATCTTTCGTTTTCACGCCGGACCCTTCCAGACCTCTCGGTCTCCCCCTTTCCCCCCCCCGAGAAGGGTCTCAACCAAGAAACGTCACCACTTCCTCCCCACCAAAGAGACGCTGCCCCGAGCCGCTGAGTTACGGCGGCATTTTGTGACCACGTCTACCAAGGAATGTTTAGACACAGATGCTCCATAAACATTCACCAAGTAGTTGGCGAAGTGCACAGGGGACCCGAGCTGCAGCCCGTGGGGCAATGGGCAGACTAGCCTAGGCAAGCAACACAAGCACAACAAGAATGTCTGCACAAAATATTTTTCTGCTATGGCATCTGGTTGACGATGCAACAACCCGGTATTTCTCGACACAAGTTCCTACATCTATTTATCTATATACTAAAACTCTCGTTTGTTTGTTTCTGAACTACAGCCAAAACGGTACACGATAGCGCAACAATTTTAGCCCCCCACCCCCCATCTCACCATTCCCCCGCGGTCTCAATAAATCAAGTTTTGTTACTTTTTAAAAACAATAAACTTAAAGTTTAAATAAACTTTAATAAATGCGCTTTCTTCCCCCCCCCTCCCCCACCGGGAGGACCAGCGCCCGTCCCGGCGTGCCCCGCCCCTGACCTTCCTCCCATGGTGCAGCGCGGCGGCGGGGGTTCAAACAAGATGGCCGTCGCGCTGCAGGAGAGGTTTCCACGCCCGGGGCCGAGGCGAGTGGCTCCCTCTCCCCTTCCCCGTCTCCCCTCGCCCGCCCACGGCCCCGGGGGACACTCCCCGGCCGCCAACGGGTCCGCGGATCGTCAGTTACGGGGGTTGCCGCGCCCGCAGGTGCGCCCGTCTATCAATATTAAAACATTGCTCAAAACATGAATCCTACTTAAAGCAGAGAGCAGGTCATCTGGGCGGCGTGGTGGCGCAGCGGTGGAGTTGCTACCTTACAGCACCAGAGACTCGGGTTCAATCCTGACTACTGGCATTGTCTGCACCATCTCCGTGTGACCATGTGGGTTTTCTCCGGGTGCTCCGGTTTCCTCCCACATTCCAAATACGCGCAGGCTTGTGGATTAATTGGCTCTGGTAAAAATGGTAAATTGCCGCGGGCGTGTAAGACGGCGCTGGCGTACGGGGAGATCGCTGGTCGGCGCGCCCACTCGCTGGGCCAAAGGGCCTGTTTCCGGGCTGCATCTCGAACGTTCTTGTGGAAATAGAGGCAACTAATAATGTCACGGCAGAAAATATTACTCGGGAAGCAATGAACAGATTACTGTTACCCATGACAAGAGAACCAAGATTGTTTTCCCCCTCTCTCCTGGGCTCAGCTGCGTTTAAATTGTCGGGAAACTTTATGCTTCTTGCACCAGCTAAAGTTAAAAATCCCCCAAGGTAACAATTGGAACCATAAACCAAGGTAAACACCGAGGGGAAATAGTTAGTCGGATTCTCTTCCCCTTTCCCATGCCCTCATTCCCTCTTCATGTACATTCAGGGCAGCAATTAGTCCAACATCAACAACAGTGAAGAGATTTTTTAAAAAGGATATAGCTCGGAAACAGGCCCTTCGGCCCACCGAGTCTGCACCGACCAGCGATCCCCGCACATTAACACTATCCTACACACACCACATTTATACCAAGCCAATTAGCCTTCAAGCCTACAAACCTACACATCTCAGGAGTGTGGGAGGAGAACCAAAGATCTTGGAGAAAACCCACGCAGGTCACGAGAAGAACATACAAAGTCCGTACAGATAGTAGTTGGGATTGAACCTGTGAGCACTGCAAGGTAGCAACTCTACCATTGCGCCACCGCGCCGCCCTTAATTCGATAGAATAAACAGTGGAAGGGCCATGGTGGACAGAACAAGGTAGCCTTTAAAAGCACTGAACAACAGCATGGAAAGTAGAGGCAGAGGAATCAAAAGGGGGTATTGGGCAAGTGGAGTGTGGGACAAGTTGCACCAATGAGACAAAGTCAGCCAAATGGGCTCTCTGAATTGGATCTTAATATAACCAAAACACATTGATGAAAGGGTCTTTGACCAGAAACATTCATTATGTTCTCCCCTCCACAAATGTTGCCCAACCTGGGTGCTTCCAATGTTTCTATTTTTATGATCAAATATAATACAGGGATTGTGGAAACAAAGAACAGCAGATGCTGGTTAATACACAAAAGGACAAAGAGTGCAGGAGTCACTCAGCAAGGGTCAGGCAGCATCTCTGACGAACGTGGATAGGTGTCGTTTTGGGTCGAGACCCTTCTTCAGACTCAACGTTGGACGGGTGATGTTCCCGGTCAACACCTTTCCTCAGTCTCAACGGTGAATAGGTGACATTTTGGGGCAAGAATCTTCTGCAGTCTGAAGAAGGGTCTTAACCCCGAAAAGTCACCTCTCCATCTTCCCCAGGGAAGCTGTCTGACACGCTGAATTACCCCAGCGATTTGCATCCTTTTATAACACTGGCAATCGCTATCATCTGGGCACCAACTGTTCGTTTGAGAGCCAAGGTCAACATTTAAACCAACTTCCAAGTGCTTTCAAGAGTCAAGCAAGGATAAGGTCATCATCGTTTGACACTCAAGTAGCATGTGCTGTTTTAACATGACCGTACGTTCTTACTGCAAGAGGTTATTTCAAACTTTGCAATGTTGCTATAACTGAAGTATTAAACCAAGTTAATTCTCATTGGTGCCACAGCACCTCAAAGAATTAAAGGCGGAAGGGTCTCGACCCGAAACGTCACCCATTCCTTCTCTCCCGAGATGCTGCCTGACCTGCTGAGTTACTCCAGCATTTTGTGTATCTTTGGTGTAAACCACCTTCTGCAGTTCCTCCCTACAGGCCAAAAGCCTGGTCTGGAATGAAAATAGCCAATACAAAATCCAAACAGGTGTCCAAATGGAGATACTGTTTCAGGTAGTTCCGATGCTTCACATATATTCACTTAAATTGCGGTGTTAAATGTTCAACAATCAAAAAGCATTTGGGGTCGGTATTGTTGCAGAATTAAGTGGTACAGATAGAGGGAAAGAAGAAAAAAGTCCAATTATCATACAACATATTGAACAGGCATCTAACAGGCCAACAGATTCAACTCGCTCCGTGACGAAGACTGACACAAAATGCTGGAGTAACTCAGCGGGGCAGTCAGCATCTCTGGAGAGAAGGAATGGGTGACATTATCAGATCTTATAGTAGAAACATATAAAATTCTTAAAGGATTGGACAGGCTAGATGCAGGAAAAATGTTCCCCATGTTGGGGGAGTCCAGAACCAGGGATCACACTTTAAGAATAAGGGGTAGGCCATTTAAGACTGAGATGAGGAAAAAATGTTTCACCCAGAGAGTTGTGAATCTGGGGAATTCTCTGCTTCAGAAGGCAGTGGAGGCCAATTCACTGAATGTTTTCAAGAGAGATTAAGATTTAGCTCTTAGGGTTATAGGAATCAAAAGGATATGGGGGGAAAAAGCAGGAATGAGGTACAGATTTTAGATGATCAGCCATGATCACATTGAATGGCGGTGCTGGCTCAAAGGGCCGAATGGCCTCCTCCTGCACCTATACTATGTTTCGGGTCGGGACCCTTCTTCAGCCTCCATGCTGTTTCAGTCATGGGTTGCGGCAATAAAAAGAAATGAAAGGGGGTGTCACACAATCCATTAAAGTGTAGTGGGCCAAGATCGCACAATGGCAAATTGGGGATGGGCAAATATCCTGGAAATGTTTTTATTTACCTTGGGAATTAGGGATTATTTACAAGAAATCAATTTCTTCTGGGAGGATACACTGGCGCTTATTAGATTCTTCTACACATTACAATGTGCCTTGCCCAAAGAGGAGGAGGGCCTCAAGAATGGGACAATTTTTCATTTATTTCTCATTTCTGTTTCTTCATCCAATTGCCCCTCATCAGTACTAAGATTTGCCATTAGTGCAGGGAACAGTGACTGCTTTCCAGTTGATGATGGACGTATTGATGGAGTGTATAATCATTTCAATATGTATTTGGAATTAAATGCAACTCTTTAAAAAAAAAACGGAGTCATAGAAACATAGAAAATAGGTGCAGGAGGAGGCCATTCGGCCCTTCGAGCCTGCACTGCCATTCAATATGATCATGGCTGATCATCCAACTCAGTATCCCGTACCTGCCTTCTCTCCATACCCCCTGATCCCTTTAGCCACAAGGGCCACATCTAACTCCCTCTTAAATATAGCCAATGAACTGGCCTCAACTACCTTCTGTTGCAATGAGTCAGGAGGTAAAAGGATCCCTAACACCAATCTCAGTGTCAAAGGGCCATCTAGTATCTGCTGTGTCTCATGTTTAGTTTAGTTTAGAGATACACCGCGGCATCATTGAGTCCGTGCTGACCAGCGATCTCCGCATCTCGCACAGTCCCACACATAAGGGGCAGCTTTACAAAATTTTTTTCTTTTTACTGAAGCCTACAATTAACCTACAATCTTGTTCGTCGTTGGAGATCGGGGAAAACTGGAGCACTGGAGAAACCCCATGCAGGTTACGGGGAGAACGTACAAACTCCATACAGACAGCCCCCCGCGGTCAGGATCCTGGAGTACTGTGTGCAGTTTTGGTCTCCAAATTTGAGGAAGGATATTCTTGCTACTGAGGGCGTGCAGCGTAGGTTTACTAGGTTAATTCCCGGAATGGCGGGACTGTCATATGTTGAAAGACTGGAGCGACTAGGCTTGTATACACTGGAATTTAGAAGGATGAGAGGAGATCTTATCGAAACGTATAAGATTATTAAGGGGTTGGACACGTTAGAGGCAGGAAACATGTTCCCAATGTTGGGGGAGGTCCAGAACAAGGGGCCACAGTTTAAGAATAAGGGGTAGGCCATTTAGAACTGAGATGAGGAAAAACTTTTTCAGTCAGAGAGTTGTGAATCTGTGGAATTCTCTGCCTCAGAAGGCAGTGGAGGGCAATTCTCTGAATGCATTCAAGAGAGAGCTAGATAGAGCTCTTAAGGATAGCGGTGTCAGGGGGTATGGGGAGAAGGCAGGAACGGGGTACTGATTGTGAATGATCAGCCATGATCACATTGAATGGCGGTGCTGGCTCAAAGGGCCGAATGACCTCCTCCTGCACCTATTGTTCATTGGATCGAACTGGCGTCTCTGGGGCTGTGAGGTTGGAAGTCTACTGCTGCGCCACCGTGCCACCCAAGTTCAGGTGTCAACACAATGGCTCAGTGTTACAGGAGCGACATGCCACAGTGGGCACAGTCAGACTTTTTTTTAATTGTTGCTTCCAACTCAATTCTTTTCCACTGTGAGGAACTGAATACACAGGCCAATAACAACAGTGAGGGGAATAGGCCTCCTGGGATCTTGCAGCAGTGGCCAACAGTGAACTTAACATGGCAGAGTGCAAGGCAAGAGTGTTCATTAGATTGGATTAAGACAGGCGGCACAACGGCACAACGGGTTCGATCCTGACCACGGGTGGCGTGCCAGGAACGCGTTGCCAGGAGTGGTTGTGGAGGAAGATATGATAGAGGGGATCATGAGGCTTTTAGATAGGTACATGGGTAGACGGGGGGTGGAGGGATATGGACCAGGTCCTGGCGTTGACACCAATTCATCAATCGAGGGGTAGCTAGCGATACAACACAAGTTCAACGCAGGAATCAAATACACAACCAGATGGAGGACAGGAGGAAACTCTTCAACAACGTAACTGCCACAAATGCATACATTTAATGCACGAGCACAAGGAAATGATGCAACCCTCTGGCCCACCCCGCCATTCAATCATGGTGGATCGATCCATCCCTCTCAACCCCATTCTCCTGCCTTCTCCCATAACCCTCGACTCATCAAGAATCTGTCGATCTCCACCTTAAAAATACCCAAATGACTTGGCCTCCACAGCCTTCGTTGGCAATCAATTCCACAGATTCACCGCCCTCCGAGTGAAGAAATTCCTCCTCATCTGCTTTCGAAAGGTACGTCCTTTTATTCTGAGACTGTGCGGTCTTTAAAGGTGGCCTCACAACGGATCGGGAAACGATCGGGAGAATTTCTTCCCGGCTGTTATCAGGCAATTGTACCTCAACTAGAGAGAGTTGTTCAACCGTACCTCAAGTGGTCCTGAACTACCATCCACGACATTTGGAGACCCTCGGACTATCCTTGATCGGACCTGACAGGCTTTATCTTGCAGTAAACATTATCATGTACCTACGCACTGAACAGCTTGATTGTAATCATGTGTTGTCTTTCCGCTGACTGGTCAGCACGCACAAAAAGCTTTTCACTGTACCTCGGTACACGCGACTACGGTATCGGTACACCGTATTGAACAGAGTGCTGGAGTAACTTGGCGGTTCAATATATTTTAATCTGAATTGGTTGTTCATCTGCAAAGAGATCTCAGTACCGTACACGCGGCAATAAGACGAACGAAACCAAGGTTCCTTACCCCATAAAGCCATGAAAATGGAGTAGAAAACCGTGGCGGGATTGTCAAACAGGTGGCTGGCTCGTGCGGTGGCACAGACAGTGCTGAGCTTCCAGTAACTGCAGGTCTTGTCACATAGTGGGCACATGGTGATATTGGCCCTCTGATCACACATCTCCATGCTACGGTCAAAGAGGGAGGGAGGGAGGGAGAGAGAGAAGAGAGAGAGAGATCGGCAAAATTAATCCAAGGTCGAGTCACAAATCAGACAGGATTAACCAAAGTCTGTAGTTTCCTTTTTGCTCTGGTTTATTGTCACCCACATGTTTAGGTCGTAATGTTGCATCCTTATCGTTTTGATGTGTTTATGCTTTATTCTTAATTGTTAACTGTATGTTTGTGTCGTCGTTTGTGAGCGGAGCACCAAGGCACATTCTTTGTACCTGCACATACTTGGCCAATAAACTTATTCATTCATTCGAAGACGACGCAAAGTGCTGGAATCAACCCCATGCTTCCTAGCCTTTGATTGTTCTAGGAGGTGGAGAGGATGCTTCCACAACCCATGATGGCCGTTTGTCGGCACTGGGCCTGCACTCGCTGGAGTTTAGAAGAATGAGGGGGGACCTCATTGAAACGTACAGAACAGTGAAAGGCCTGGATAGAATGGATGAGGAGAGGATGTTTCCACCAGTGGGAGAGTCCAGGACCAGGGGTCAGAGTCTCAGAATTAAAGGACGTCCTTTGGGAAGGAGAGGAGGAGGAATTAATTTAGTCAGAGGGTGGTGAATCTGTGGATTTCATTGCCATACACAGAGGTGGAGGCCAAGTCAATGGATATTTTTAAGACAGAGATAGATAGATTCTTGATTAACATGTGTGTCAGGGGTTGTGGGGAGAAGGCAGGAGAATGGGGTCAGGAGGGAGAGATAGATCAGCCATGATTGAATGGGCCAAATAGCCTAGGAGTAGACTTGATGGGCTGAATGGCCTAACTCTGCTCCTATCACTTATGACCTGATGAAGGTGTTAAACTAATACAGCAATAACCATCCTTGTCGGAAGTCCATTTGACCCGGCCCCCAAACAGATGATGTGCAGCTCAAAAATACACAAAGACCAGGAGTAAATCAATGGGTCGGGAAGCATCTCTGGTGAAAATGGATAAGTGACTCTGAACTAAACATGACATTTCAGGTGGGACCCTTCTTCAGACTGATTGTAGGGGGGGGGGGGGGGGGGGGGGGGGAGAAAGCTGGAAGAGAGGTGGGGTTCGGACAAAGTCTGGCAAGTGATAGGTGGATACAGGTGAAGGATTTTTGTTTGAGAGGCAGACGGTTGGACAAAGGCCAAAGATGAAAAGACAAAAAGTGTGAGATAAAGATAGAAGAGACCCCCGTTTTAAGCCTCCTTGAGATTCAGCTACATGATATTTGTAGAACAGGAAGAGTGTCCAAAGGGGGGGGGGGAATCAAACTTAGCAATAAGCCCAAACTAACTTTAATGAGACAACTGGAATGTGGATATTTATTGGGTATTTATAGAAACACACTCTCCAAATAAGCAAGAGATTTGTTTTTAGATGGGCTGCATTTTTCTTAAGCAATGAAAATATAACAGCACCTCATATTTTGCTTGGGTGATTTACACCTCAGCGCTATGAACTTTGATTTCTCTAACTTCTCTCTCCAATCCCCTCCCCTTCCCAGTTCTCCCACTAGTCTTCCTGTCTCCGACTACATTCTATCTTTGTCCCGCCCACTCCCCCGACATCAGTCTGAAGAAGGGTCTCGACCCAAAACGTCGCCCATTCCTTCTCCCCAGAGATGCTGCCTGACCCGCTGGGTTACTCCAGCATTTGCGTCTACCTTCGATTTAAACCAGCATCTGCAGTTCCTTCCTGCATATGCGTTTGACATTAGATTATCTATTCCCATCTGCACCAATTTATCATCCATTCTGACACACAACTGATCCACCAGATCATCCATTAGCCCAGAATGATTTGTTCCTATGCTTCAAATTTGACACGATAAATTTATCTCTGGGTTTGCGATTATGGAGCGCAAGATGACTAGAAACTCCACTCAATAGAGAATGGAACACAATTAAAAATGAGTAATGGATCATGCCTCGACTTATTGCTATCTCAAACCAGAATGTTGTGTTACCCTGATGTATCCACAGCTACCATTCTGACCATCAAATATGTAATTAAACTGTCTTGCAACAAATAACTCTTATTTGTGAAAATTGCAACGATCCATCCAACCAAATTCCTTTTTAATGCAACGACAGTCATGAGAAACAGCAATAAAACATGAAAAGCAATTGGAGACACTCAGAAAGATAATCACTTTTTTTAAGTTCAGAGATGCAGCGCAGAAACAGGCCCTTCGGCCCACTGAGTCCGCACCGCCCAGCGATCCCTGCACGTTAACACCATCCTATAACACTGGAGGGACAATTTCCATTTCCCCACGCCAATTAACCTACAAAACCTCTACGTCTTTGGAGTGTGGGAGGAAACCGGAGCTTTCGGAGAAAACCCACGCGGTCACGGGGAGAACGTGCAAACTTCGTACAGCCAGCACCCGTAGTCAGGATCGAACCCAGCACCCTGGCGCTGTGAGGCAGCGACTCTACCGCTGCGCCACCGTGCCACTCGAGCATTTGTAAATTGCCCTACTGTGCAGGAATGGAGGGGAAAGGGGGATAACATAGATCTGGTGTGAATGATCAATTAGACAATAGACAATAGGTGCAGGAGGAGGCCATTCGGCCCTTCGAGCCAGCACCACCATTCAATGTGATCATGGCTGATCATTCTCAATCAGTACCCCCGTTCCTGCCTTCTCCCCATACCCCCTGACTCCGCTATCCTTAAGAGCTCTATCTAGCTCTCTCTTGAATGCATTCAGAGAATTGGCCTCCACTGCCTTCTGAGGCAGAGAATTCCACAGATTCACAACTCTCTGACTGAAAAAGTTTTTCCTCATTAGCACCATGGAACAATGATCAATGGTCGCTGTGGACCAAAGGGTCTGTTTGTGTGTTGCAGCTTTCAAATAATTCATTTAATAAATCTGCAATGCTCTGTTTTCCCAATTGCTTTCTCAGCTACCAGGCTAGTGGGAATCAGCTACAGGAAGTGGTTCAATCGGAATTTGAACCATGGTAAACCTTCTTGCGAAATTAGAGTGCTTTTAGGAATTCTATTTCACTGGTAGAGCTGCTGCCTCACAGTGCCACGTTCGTTCCTGACCTTGGGTGCTGTCTGAGTGGAGTTTGCACGTTCTCCCTGTGACTGAAGGTAGACACAAAATGGTGGAGTAGCTCAGCGAGTCAGGCAGCATCTCTGGAGAGAAGGAATGGGTGACATTTTGGGTCGAGACCCGAAGCGTCACCCATTCCTTCTCTCCAGAGATGCTGCCCGACCCGCTGAGTTACTCCACCATTTTGTGTCCACCTTCGATTTAAACCAGCATCTGCAGTTTTTTCCCCCCCACACTCCCTGTGACCATGGTGGTTTCTCCCGGGTGCTCCAGTTTTCTCCCACATCCCAAAGTTGTGTGGGTTGTAGATTAATTGGCCTCTCTAAATTGTTCCCTTGGGTGTCGGGAGTGGATGTGAAAGTGGGGTAACATGGAGCGAGTGTGAAGATTGTCGGCATGGGCCTGGTGGGTCAAAGGACCCTGTCCCCATGCTGCAACTCTTAATACAGCACATCATCTAGTACATACATCCTGATAATCGCAAAAGCATCACTCAGAGTTATTAACAGGTGGCACAGAAAGTGACCCATCAGCTCATTTGTTTCTGGCAGGTCTTTTCTGGAGCAGTGGGAAAATGGTAGCCAATTGTAGGACTGGCAATATAGGCTTTCACCAAGAAGTGCTATTAAATGTGAAATAATTTGTAAAATACGGGTTGGAGTTTTTCAACAGTAGAGTTGCTGCCTTACAGCGAATACAGTGCCAGGGACCCGGGTTCGATCCCGACTGCAGGCAGATGCAGTTTAATGTAGATAAGTGTGAGGTTATTCACTTTGGAAGTAAGAATAGAAAGGCAGATTATTATCTGAATGGTGTCAAGTTAGGAAGAGGGGATGTTCAACGAGATCTGGGTGTCCGAGTGCATCAGTCAATGAAAAGAAGCATGCAGGTACAGCAGGCAGTGAAGAAAGCCAATGGAATGTTGGCCTTCATAACAAGAGGAGTTGAGTATAGGAGCAAAGAGGTCCTTCTACAGTTGTACCAGTTGTACTGCAAAACTGTGTGCAGTTTTGGTCTCCAAATTTGAGGAAGGATATTCTTGCTATTGAGGGCGTGCAGCGTAGGTTCACTAGGTTCATTCCCGGAATGGCGGGACTGTCGTATGTTGAAAGGCTGGAGCAATTAGGCTTGTATACACTGGAATTTAGAAGGATGAGGGGGGATCTTATTGAAACATATAAGATAATTAGGGGATTGGACGCATTAGAGGCAGGAAACATGTTCCCAATGTTGGGGGAGTCCAGAACAAGGGGCCACAGTTTAAGAATAAGGGGTAGGCCATTTAGAACGGAGATGAGGAAGAACTTTTTCAGTCAGAGAGTGGTGAAGGTGTGGAATTCTCTGCCTCAGAAGGCAGTGGAGGCCAGTTCGTTGGATGCTTTCAAGAGAGAGCTGGATAGAGCTCTTAAGGATAGTGGAGTGAGGGGGTATGGGGAGAAGGCAGGAACGGGGTACTGATTGAGAGTGATCAGCCATGATCGCATTGAATGGCGGTGCTGGCTCGAAGGGCTGAATGGCCTACTCCTGCACCTATTGTCTATGCGGAGTTTGTACGCTCTCCCCGTGACCTGCAAAATCTTCGGTTTCCACCCACACTCCAAAGACGCACGTACAGGCTTGTAGGTTAATCGGCTGGGTACAAGTGTGTAAATTGACCCTCGTGGGCACAGGATTGTGTTAGCGTGTGGGGTTCGCTGGACGGCACGGTCTCGGCGGGCCGAAGGGCACATCTCCGCGCTGCATCTCGAAACTAAACTGCGCTGTCAGTTTGTATAATCGCAAGGGCTACAGTTTATTTATTTTATATCGACAGCCTTTCGTGGAGATTTTAAACAAAGACTTAATGGATGGAGTTTGCAAACGGCCTGCCGAGACCAGCTCAATCACTTGCGAGTTATAATAAATGACTGTATAAATAAACAGCTGGAGCTTCACCTGGGAATATTCTCGTTAACCGTAGCACACCCGTACAGGAACACGATGATCCCAATGGTGGAGGCAGGAATCAGCATTTGTGTATACACTCCCAGCCAGGCAAAATAAAAAGCAATCTTCTCACCAAAGTACTTCCTGTAAAAGACATCAGCTGTCATTTTAAAAACTTTCTTGTCACAAGCATCATCGTTAAAGAAAATGTAGTCAGGTTGGGGCGGTGCAGCAGTAGAGTTGCTGCCTTACAGCTCTGGAGACCCGGGTTCCATCCCCACTACGGGTGCTGTCCGTACGGAGTTTGCACCTTCTCCCTGTGACCTGCTTGGGATCTTCGGTCCTCTCCTGCACTCCGAAGGCTTCCAAGTTTGTCGGTTAATTGGCTTGGTATAAAATGTAAAATTGTCCCTGGTGTGTGTAGGATAGGGTTAACATGCGGGGATCACTGGTCAGTGCGGACCCGGTGGGCCGAAGGGCCTTTTTCCGCACTGTGTCTCTAAACTAAACTGAATTCCAGCCTAAACATGGATCAAACTTAAAACGTAAAACAGTACAGCACAGGAACAGACCTCCGAGTCTGAAGAAGGGTCTCGACACGAAACGTCACCTATTCCTTTTCTCCAGAGATGCTGCCTGACCCCCTGAGTTACTCCAGCATTTTGTGTCAGTCTTTGCCTTTAAAGAATTGACTCTGCATATCATAACGTCCCAGGTGCCTATAATTTGCATTTATGATACTGGATGAACATTTTAAATGATACTGACAGGCGAATCTATCTCGGAGAACTGATGGTAACTAGAAACCAAGAATAAATGTTGCCTTAGGAGAGGTTGGACAAACTGGGATTGTTCGCTCTGGAATGGATGTAGGTTGCAGGCAGACCTGATAGAAGTATCAAATGATGAGGGGCAAACATAGGGCAGACAGTCAGAACCCCTTTCCCAGGATGGTAATATCAAATACCCGAGGGCATAATTTCAAGGTGAGAGGGGCAAAGTTTAAAGGGGGATAAGTTTTCTTTTTGTGTTTTTCTTTTACACACACACACAAACAATAGTGTAATTTAGGAGGCTTTTGGAAAGGCATATGGATATGCAGGGAATGG
The DNA here is from genome assembly GCF_053455715.1 of Rhinoraja longicauda. Lineage (NCBI taxonomy): Eukaryota > Metazoa > Chordata > Chondrichthyes > Rajiformes > Arhynchobatidae > Rhinoraja > Rhinoraja longicauda. The sequence goes on along the minus strand of NC_135970.1, from coordinate 38,344,485 downwards.
GTGGATATGGATTATGTACAGGAAGATAAGAGTTGGTCTTGGCATCATGAACAGCACAGACATTGTGGGCTGAAGGGCCTGTTTAGTTTTGTTTAGAGATACTGAGCAGCGACAGGCCTTTCGGTCCACTGAGGCTGCGCCGACCAGCGGTCCCCACACATACTAGCACTGTCCCACACACACTGGCACTATCCCACACACACTGGCACTGTCCCACACACACTGGCACTGTCCCACACACACTGGCACCCTCCCACACACACTGGCACTATCCCACACACACTGGCACCCTCCCACAAACACTGGCACTGTCCCACACACACTGGCACCGTCCCACACACACTGGCACCGTCCCACACACACTGGCACTGTCCCACACACACTGGCACTGTCCCACACACACTGGCACCGTCCCACACACACTAGCACCGTCCCACACACACTGGCACCGTCCCACACACACTGGCACAGTCCCACACACACTGGCACCGTCCCACACACACTGGCACTGTCCCACACACACTGGCACTGTCCCACACACACTGGCACCCTCCCACACACACTGGCACCCTCCCACACACACTGGCACTATCCCACACACACTGGCACTGTCCCACACACACTGGCACTGTCCCACACACACTGGCACTGTCCCACACACACTGGCACTATCCCACACACACAGGCACTATCCCACACACACTAGGGACAATTTACAATTTTACCAAGCCAATTAACCGACAAACCTGCATGTCTTTGGAGTGTGGGGGGGGGGAACCGAAGACTGGGAAAAAAACCCACGCAGCTTTTGGGGAGAATGAACAAACACTGTACAGACAAGCACCGGTAGTCAGGATAGGACCCGGGTCTCCGGCGCTGTAAGGCAGCAACTCTACCGCTGCACCACCTTGTCTGCCTGCTGTACGGCACCAGGTTCTATCAACCTGAGCTTCAGTGAATGAAGAGTCCGTGCGTTTGTTCAAAGGAGCTGTCAGCACGGTGGCAAAGGTGTAAATGTATTCTATGTGCACCCATTCCTTCCATCAGAATGAAGAAGGGTCTCGACCCGAAACGTCACCCATTCCTTCTCTCCCGAGATGCTGCCTGACCCGCTGAGTTACTCCAGCATTTTGTGAATAAATACCTTCGATTTGTACCAGCGTCTGCAGTTATTTTCTTACACTACCTCTGCAGTGATCAGAGGTAATCGAGCTTCTCATATACAATGAACAAAAACCAGGATTTAATTCAGTCGGTCATTTAATTAATCCTTTGCTCCTTACCTCACGAGATCCAACGGTTGGTATTTGTAAAATACTCCATAGCTAGCCCATTGCTGGTACAGGAGCTGGCAGAGAAGGAAGCAGAGAGTTACTTTCAGTTCAATATTCAATACCTGGAGTCCCTGAAGGTCGAGCCTTATAGAAATGGGCCTTATGGGTCTTATAGAAACACATGACATTTTCAAGGGATTGGACAGGCTAGATTTAGGAAAAAATGTTCCCCATGTTGGGGGAGTCCAGAGCCAGGGGCCACAGTTTAAGAATAAGGGGTAGGCCATTTAGAACTGAGATGAGGAAAAACTTTTTCAGTCAGAGAGTTGTGAATCTGTGGAATTCTCTGCCTCAGAAGACAGTGGAGGCCAATTCTCTGAATGCATTCAAGAGAGCTAGATAGAGCTCTTAAGGACAGTGGAGTCAGGGGGTATGGGGAGAAGGCAAGAACGGGGTACTGATTGAGAATGATCAGCCATGATCACATTGAATGGCAGTGCTGGCTCGAAGGGCCGAATGGCCTCCTCCTGCACCTATTGTTTATTGTCTATTGTCTATTGCCATTTAGGACAGATTTGATGAAAAACCTTTTAACCCAGAGAGTTGTGAATCTGTGGAATTCTCTGCCACAGAGGGCAGTGGAGGCCAATTCACTGGATGTTTTCAAGACAGAGATAGATTTAGCTCTTAGGGCTAACGGAATCAAGGGATATGGGGAAAAAGCAGGAACGGGGTACTGATTTTGGATGATCAGTCATGATCATATTGAATGGCGGTGCTGGCTCGAAGGGCCGAATGGCGTGCCGCTGCACCTATTTTCTATGTTTCTATGGGTCAAGGTGTACGGGTTGCATCGCCGAGAACAAAGAGAGACCCAGCGTGGGGGGGGGGACCAAACAAAGGGCATTACTTAAAAGGCCCTTTTGGTAACTTGGTTGGCAACTTTATGGTGATTCTTTCATGTACTTTGTATGCAGAAACAAAGCTTCTCACTGTACCCAAGTACACGTGACAATATCCAACATCCTCATCATATCTGGATCAAGTTCCTGAAACAAACCATTACAGACTTGGGTTTTCCTGTGCTCAGTTTATAGCTTGCTGATCATTACGTGTGCCGAGGTACAGCGAAAAGCTTTCGTGGCGTGTTCCACAGATGCACCACAGGAAGTATTCCGACTAATTTCAGCGTGGCCCGGTGTGGCATTTCCCACTTGCAGGAATGTCAAAGGCTGCCGAGATTGGGGGAACTCAGCCAAGCCCATCACAGGCACAGTCCTCCCCACCATCGGTCTAGTTCGGCTTCAGAGATACAGTGGGGAAACACGAGTCCGCGCCGACTGCCGATCCCCGCACGCTAACACTATCCTACGCACACTAGGGACAATTTACACGTACACCCAGCCAATCAACCGACAATCCTGTACAACTTGAACGGGGGAGGAAACCAAAGATCGCGGAGAAAACCCACGCGGGTCACGGGGAGAACGTACAAACTCCGTACAGACAGCGCCCGTAGTCGGGATCGAACCCGGGTCTCCGGCGCTGCAAGACAGCAACTCTACCGCTGCGCCACCGTGACCACCCGATCAAAAGAATTCTATGTGAGTTGCTGCTTCAAAGAGCACTGCCCACCCCACACTGTCCAATGTTTGGTGTTAGTATTAGAATTGGTTTCTTACACAATGCACAGTGAAGAACTTGTTTACGTGCTGTCCACTCAAGGCACACCAAGGTTTGACCCAAAACGTCACCCCTTCCTTCACTCCAGAGATGCTGCCCGTCCCGTTGAGCTACTCCAGCATCTTGTGTCTATCTTCAATGTAAACCAGTTTCTGCAGTTCCTTCCCACACATACTATCTACGCGTATAATCCAGTCAGAAACGTCTTGGCCCGAAACGTCACCCATTCCTTCTCTCCAGCCTGCCCAGCTGAGTTACTCCAGCATTTTGTGTCTATCTTCGGTTTAATCAAGACATGCACAGGAGGAAAGGGGAAAAATAGCAGTGTGCAGAATATAACGTTACAGCATTTATAGCCTTGCAGATGCAGAGAAAGTGCAGATTAAAAAAAACTGCAAGGATCGCAGTGTGGTAGGTTGGGGGGACTGGAATTAGAGACTTGGTATTGCTATTGAGGGTGTGCAGCGTAGGTTTACTAGGTTAATTCCCGGAATGGCGGGACTACCATATGTTGAAAGACTGGAGCGACTAGGCTTGTATACACTGGAATTTAGAAGGATGAGAGGAGATCTTATCGAAACGTATAAGATTATTAAGGGGTTGGACACGTTAGAGGCAGGAAACATGTTCCCAATGTTGGGGGAGTCCAGAACAAGGGGCCACAGTTTAAGAGTAAGGGGTAGACCATTTAGAACTGAGATGGGGAAAAACTTTTTCAGTCAGAGTTGTGAATCCGTGGAATTCTCTGCCTCAGAAGGCAGTGGAGGCCAATTCTCTGAATGCATTCAAGAGAGAGCTGGATAGAGCTCTTAAGGATAGTGGAGTCAGGGGGTATGGGGAGAAGGCAGGAACGGGGTACTGATCGAGATTGATCAGCCATGACCACATTGAATGGCGGTGCTGGCTCGAAGGGCCGAATGGCCTCCTCCTGCACCTATTGTCTATTGGTGAATGCCCAGACTAATTCGGAAAGGCAACAGCTCAAATTAACGGGGGCAACAACTACCATGCTAATGATAACCTTTCAGAGCACAATCCCAATAGTTTTTCCATGCAAGTGAGTCAGTTAGACATCATCATCCGTCTTTTACACTTGAAGATCAGAAGATTTACATAACCTCTGGCCTTGGTTTCATTTTGTGGGAAGATATTTTGAACTGAGAACAGTATGAACTTCTGACCTTACTATACAAAGCTACATCTTGTTAAAAAAAAAAAATGCCTTAATGAAGCTCGGCATGAGAACATTTACATACAAATGACCTTTCGAGTGCGCTCAGCTCCCCGCCTCATGAAATAATAAAACGCCAACTCAGAAATATCAAAATACTTCCTGGAGCAGTGAGCAAGGATTCCGACAATTCCCACAAGAAAGACCACTGCGAGAACTCTGCAAAGTTATCAGAAAAACATATTTAAGTGACACACAGATTGCTGCATCCACTAGGAAGTCTCTAATCAGGCATCTTGGCTGCCCGTGGGGTTATTACAATGGTCACTCAGAGAAACCAGCTGGTGCAGCTGCAATGGACAATAAATTCATTGGAAGCTTTCACCGATTGTCCACAACAATAAACCGCATCAACTACACGTGGAGTCCAGCAGGGCGAAATCGTAAGGTCAGAAAGTGATCAGGAATAGATTTCGGCCATTCGGCCCATCAAGTCTACTCTGCCCCTATTCAATCATGGCTGATCTATCTCTCCCTCCCAACCCCATTCTCATGCCTTCTCCCCATAACCTCTGACACCCATACCAATCAAGAATCTATCTCAGAAATGTGCCATTAGGTAGAGTTAGTTGTTAATCTCACTTCAAGTAACCCCTGCATTCCCTCTCTCTCCATCCCTCCCCAACCAATGTCGCACCAGCTTCTCGTTCTCACCGAGCAATCAGCTAAGAATGGCTTGCTTCCTTTATCGGCATTATTCTTTTGCATATCTTTCATTCATTTGTTCCATATCTCCCTACAGCACCGTCTATATCTCTCGTTCCTCGTTCCCCTTCCCCCACCCCCGACTCTAGTCTGAAGTAGGGTCTCGATCCGAAACGTCACCCATTCCTTCTCTCCAGAGATGCTGCCCGTCACACTGAGTTACCCCAACATCCTGTCTATCTTCAAAATAAATGATTCGTTGGACTTTGCCAGTACTACACCGACAATCACGCTAATTAATGGAGTAAAGCATCAGACACAGAGTGAGAGGAGGATTCACAGACTCAGAGCGACAGAGAGATTGAGACACGGAGCGATAGAGCGACTCAAAGACACGCAGAGCGACACAGAGACGCAGAGCAACAGACTGAGCAGGGACCGGGATGGAACAAGGGTCTCGACCCAAAACCTTGCCTAATCCTAGTCTCCAGGGATGCTGCCTGACCCGCTGAGTTACGCCAGCATTTTGTGGCTATCGTCAGTCGGTCCAGCACGTTGTACCACACTAAGTAATCCTGGATTAGTGAAAACTTGCACAACTCCACCAAGTGCAAACCGTGCCATTTACAAACACCTTTTGCAGAGAGAAAATGGCAACTGACAAAGTTCACCTCCTTCCATTGAATGATATCATTTTATTGAATTCCCTTGCCAAGAAGGTCTTTAACACGAATGCTTACAGCAAGTGCCACTCCAAGTTGCCAATCTGGATTGGTGCCCCAGTGTTCTACAGCCTTCCAATTGCAAGAGACATCAAAAATAAACCCCAATTAGCTTGTTTCTACCTTAAAGGAAAACAGGATATTCCATTTAAAAGTATACTGGGCCTCTCTCTCTCCCCCCCCCCCCCCCCCCCCCCCCCCCCCCCCCCCCGTGCCCTCCACAATATTATATCCTCAGCAACAAAAGATAATCATAATAAAGGGGACAATTACTCGTTCCATTGCTATTTGTGGGAACTAATTGCGGTGTAAACTTGATGTCATCAAATAGCAATTCCTGTCCTTTTTATAGTGTGTGAAATACTTTGGGGATATTTCTCAGACTTGATGAAGCAGGAGGAGCATTTGCCGTGGTTCAGAATTAGCCCCAGAAGCAAAACCGATGTTTCAGGTTTAATTTAAGCTGTCTGCTGCTCTGGCTACTCGACCGGCATGTCTGACCTCCAGTATGACACGAAATAACAAACACAGCGTGGCACCAAATAACTAACAGCCCGTCGCTAAATCTGTTGGAATTCTTTCACCCTGCCGACAGTAGAAACCCAAGCTGGCACGAGCAAGTCAGGGAGTCCTGGCCTGAGCGGATGGCAACGCAGAACCGTTCCCTTTCCCACCATTCCGCTGGTGGGTGCCAACTCTGCTGGGATCGCCAAATGTCCCGCATCAGCCGGGACATCCCGTATTTTGGGCTAAATTGGTTTGTCCCGTACGGGAACGACCTTGTGTCTATCTTCAAAATAAGAACTGAGATGAGGAAAAACTTTTTCAGTCAGAGAGCTGTGAATCTGTGGAATTCTCTGCCTCAGAAGGCAGTGGAGGCCAATTCTCTGAATGCATTCAAGAGAGAGCTGGATAGAGCTCTTAAGGATAGCGGAGTCAGGGGGTATGGGGAGAAGGCAGGAACGGGGTACTGATTGAGAATGATCAGCCATGATCACATTGAATGGCGGTGCTGGCTGGAAGGGCCGAATGGCCTCCTCCTGCACCTATTGTCTATTGGGACCGCCCTTGTCCCGTACTAGGCCCGGGGCACGCTGTAGGTAGGGTCGCCAACTGTCCCGTATTTTGGGTTAAATTGGCTTGTCCCGTACGGGACCGCCCTTGTCCCGTATTAGGCCCTGGGGGCGCTGTAGGCCCGGAAAAAAAAAACCTGTGTATGCTGGCTAAAATCTGTGCCGACCACTGTTCTGGACAGTGTACGTCGGTTCAGTCTAGGCCCGGAGGCCCAGGCGCCGCCTAATGGAGGTTGCCTAGCAACCCACTTCCCGGCCCGGGCGGCCGCCAATCGTGGAGCGGGAGCACGTGGCCGCTGGCTGGGTGAGGTCACGTGGGGCACGGGACGGTGACGTCACCTTGTCCCTTATTTGGTAGTAAGATAGTTGGCAACCCCTAGTGCCAACTCAGCAGAACTAAAGAACCATGAATCCGTAGGGGTATTATCACGTGTGCCAAGGTACAGGGAAAAACCTTTGATGCCGGCTACCCCATCAAATAACACTATATGAATACAATGAAGTCAAACGCAAAGGGGGTAGGGATCGCTGCCCGAGACCCAGATTCCATCCCGACCACGGGTGCTGCCTGTACGGAGTTTGTGCGTTCTCCCCGTGACCTGCGTGGGTTTTGCCCAGGCGCTCTGGTTTCCTCCCACATTCCAAAAACGTACAGGTTTGTCGGTTAATCGGCCTCAGTAAAGATTGTAAATTGTCCCTGGTGTGTGTAGGATAGTGCTAGTGTATGGAGATCGCTGGTCAGCGTGGACTTGGTGGGCCGAAGGGCCCATTTCCAGGCTGTATCTCGAGACTAAACGAGTACAAGAGGCTGCGTGTGGAGAAGGATCGTGAAGAAAGACGATTAAAGAGAATATTGCTCGTACAGCTAGAAAGTGATAGATTTACGAGTGGGAGGTTTAAAAAGAGGGGTGACTGCATTGGATAATCGTAAATCCTCTTCTGGGCCCAGCACACAAGAGCTGCCCCACTCTGAGGCATCCACTTAGCTCTTCCCTCCCACTTATACCTTAGGTCAACCTTTTCTATCAGTTTTATTAAGCATTTTAATTCAGCAAAACCAAAAATCATTCATAATTTCATCAGTGATAGGAGCAGAATTAGGCCATTCGTCCCATCAAGTCTACAGCACCATTCAATCGTGGCTGATCTATCTTTCCCTCTCAACACCATTCTCCTGCCTTCTCCCCATAACCCCAGGCACCCTCACTGATTAAGAATCTGTGATTCTCTGTCTTAAATGTATCCATTGACTTGGCCTAAACAGCTGTTCACCACCGTCTGAATAAAGAAATTCGTCCTCATCTCCTTCCTGAAGGAACATCCTTTCATACTCGAGGAATAACTCGAGGAATAACTTAAATTGAGGATATTCTTCAGTATTCAGTTTAAGGGAGAGTTAGATATAGCTCTTAGGGCTAACGGAATCAAGGGAAATAGGGGAAAAAACAGGAACGGGGTACTGATTTTGGATGATCAGCCATGATCAGATTGAATGGCGGTGCTGGCTCGAAGGACCGAATGACCTCCTCCTGCACCTATTTTCTATGTTTCTATGATTCATTCTTCAGGATAACCCTTACCGAATTGATAATACTTCATCAGTTGCCTTCATTATAGAAATATATATATTTTTTTATGACCCACTTGCAGAATATGGAAAAAGAATGAAAAGATCCCAGTTTTAAATCAAAAAACATCTGTAATCTTACATTTCCCAGTGAACACACACACACACAAAACCTGGCCTTTTCCCAATACACAAGGGTTTTGAAAATCCCAACTTTTCCCAGTTGCTGATCCAAATTTGGAACAGCGGGCTGGTCTCTATCACAGAAAAGAATAAAAAGTCACAAAATAAATTCAACGGTCGATGTCGGTGACCTGCCCGACGTAATACCTGTGGCACACCTAGCCTTGGCGGTGGTGAAGGGCAGCTGTATCCACCGACACACTCACACTCACACACACTCACACTCACACACTTACACTCATACTCAACAGTCAGCAGCACCTCCTTTGGTTTCAAGTCAATTTAGAAGGATGAGAGGGGATCTTATCGAAACGCATAAGATTATTAAGGGGTTGGACACGTTAGAGGCAGGAAACATGTTCCCAATGTTGGGGGAGTCCAGAACAAGGGGCCACACAGTTTAAGAATAAGGGGTAGGCCATTTATAACGGCGATGAAGAAAAACTTTTTCAGTCAGCGAGTTGTGAATCTGTGGAATTCTCTGCCTCAGAAGGCAGTGGATAGAGAGCTGGATAGAGCTCTTAAGGATAGCGGAGTCAGGGGGTATGGGGAGAAGGCAGGAACGGGGTACTGATTGTCTATTGTCAAGACACCGACATTAAATGCCAGATCAAGGGCGACACAATGGCACAGCAGTAGAGTTGCTATCTAACAGTGCCACACACCTGGGTTCGATCCCGACTACAGCTGCTTGTTTGTACGTTCTCCCCGTGACCTGTGTGGGTTTTCTCTGGGTGCTCCAGTTTCCTCCCACACTCCAAAGACGTGCAGGTTTGTAGGAAAATTGGCTTGGGAAAGAGCAAATTGTCCCTCGTGCGTGGTCAGAACAAGCGTTAGTGTGCAGGGATCGTTGGTTGGCGAGGACTCAGTGGGCCGAAGGGCCAATTTCCACGCTGTATCACTAAACTAAACTGTGATCAGTCTGAAGAAGGGTCTCGACCCGAAACATCACCCATTCCTTCTCTCCCGAGATGCTGCCCGACCTGCTGAGTTACTCCAGCATTTTGTGCATAAATACCTTCGATTTGTACCAGCATCTGCAGTCATCTTCTTAAATTAAATTGCTGTTGGACAGGACTTTTTTTATTTTCTTAGAGATACAGCGCGGAAACAAGCCCACCAAGTCCGTGCCGCCCAGCGATCCCCGCACATTAACACTATCCTACACCCACGAGGGACAATTTTTACATTTACCCAGTCAATTAACCTACATACCTGTACGTCTTTGGAGTGTGGGAGGAAACCGAAGATCTGAGAAAACCCACGCAGGTCACGGGGGGAACGTACAAACTCCGTACAGACGGCGCCCGTAGTCAGGATCGAACCCAAGTCTCCGGCGCTGCATTCGCTGTAAGGCAGCAACTCTACCGCTGCGCCACCGTGCCGCCCTTCTGTAGTTTAGGGTACATTTAATACAACGCAAACTTTGACTTGTCGATGTAAGAGTCGACTAATGATTGGGAACCATTAACACGCAAAATCTGAAACCACACCCAAACTTAACAAAAGGTTAAGCATCAAAGCAAAACAAAGATTATTTCTGGTTCTGATTCATTACTGCGCAAACGCCTCCTGTGGTTATCTCGCGCAGGTCGGAGTGAGTAGAGTAGTGATTACATTTTGAAGTGGGCCTTTTTAATCTTTAATAAAGAATATAATCTTTATAATCTACAACAGGTCGAGAAGAAGGGCCTCGACCCGAAACAAGACCTATCCATTTTCTCCAGGGATTCTGCCAGTTACTCCAGCACTTTGTGTCTATCTTTGGTAGAATCCAGCATCTGCAGTTCCTTTTTTTATTGCATTAAAGATTTACATCTTTAAATCAAAGAACCCCCCTCCACCACACCAGATATTTCACAGAGCGCGATACGAAGAGCAAAGATATGCACCATATCACATACAAGTACCTTTAACTATTAGTGAGGTGAAATTAACTCTTACTTATCAAACTTGGCAAAGGCGGCAGTTACAACTTCATTCACGCTTCAGAAGAATATGGTGTCTGTTTGATAACCAACAGGACGTGCACTTGGTTGCAGGATAAATACAGATCCATTTCTAAGCATCTTGGATTTTGAAGGTCACATAGTGATTGCAAGTGTGAAAATAACTGTGTGTATCACGGTCGGCCCTCCCTTCAGCCCACCAGCCAGCCAGTCACCTCGTTATTGGAACAAGACTGCTTAAGATGTAACGCAGATGTCTAGAAGAAGTCACTTGTTCCCAGAATAACTTTCCCTTAGTCTTTTAGTTCACGGGAAGAATGCACAAAACTATGTACAAACAGCATCGGTGGCCAGGATTGAACCCGGGTCTCTGGCACTGTAGGGTAGCAGCTCGACCGCTGTGCCACTGTGTCACCCCAGGACCTGAGGGCCTGAGCTATAAAGAGGTGTTGAGGAGGCTGGGACTCGAAGTCTCGCAGCACAGGAGGATGAGGGGCCATCTTATAGAGGTGTACAAAATCATGAGAGGAATAGATCGGGTAAACTCACAGTCCCTCGACAGTGTGGCTGAATCGAGAACCAGAGGCCACGGGGTGAAGGGGAGGGGAAAAGATTTAACAGGAACCTGAGGGGTACACTTTTTGTGCGGTGGCTGTATGGAACGAACTGCCAGAGGAGGTGGTTGAAGCAGGTACTATCGCAACATTCAAGAAACATCTAGACAGGTACATGGATAGGAGAGGTTTAGAAGGATACGTGCCAAAGGCAGGCAGTTGGGATTAATGTAGATGGGATATGTGGGTCCGTGTGGGCGTTCAGCTAAAGGGCTTGTTTCCACGCTGTATGACTATGACTCTAGGGATTGTCACTTAGTAACGTAGGAAGAGTTACTTAATATTGTTTTACCAGAAGTAGTTGTGGGTTGTCAATTCCCTGGGTATTCCAAAGTTAAAACCACCTACTGCTGTTCCCAATTAGTCAGCATTTATATATCATTTTTACTGTGTATAATGCTCAGTTTCCCAGTTCATTAATCCAAACACATCCTATCCAGTATTAATGAAAGACTAGACAAAGTGGACCCGTTGGGGCCAAACCTCTCCTGCATTGGTGCAGTACCCTGACCTCTCCCCCTCCCCCACCTCCCCCTCCTCCCCCTCTCCCTCCTCCCCCACTCCCTCCTCCCCTACTCCCTCCTCCCCCACTCCCTCCTCCCCCACTCCCTCCTCCCCCACTCCCTCCTCCCCCACTCCCCCACTCCCTCCTCCCCCACTCTACCGCGGCACGGTAGCGCAGCGGTAGAGTTGCTGCTTTACAGCGAATGCAGCGTCGGAGACTCAGGTTCGATCCTGACTACGGGTGCTGCACTGTAAGGAGTTTGTACATTCTCCCCGTGACCTGCGTGGGTTTTCTCCGAGATCTTCGGTTTCCTCCCACACTCCAAAGACGTGCAGGTATGTAGGTTAATTGGCTGGGTAAATGTAAAAATTCTCCCTAGAGGGTGTAGGATAGTGTTAATGTACGGGGATCGCTGGGCGGCACGGACTTGGTGGGCCGAAAAGGCCTGTTTCCGGCTGTATATATATGATATGATATGAACTTAAAAAATATAACACCGATTTCAATGAAACTACTTGCATTATCACTAAAGTGACGATGGTGAGTCAGGTGGGCCTGAAATTGTCGCGCTATCGTCTACCGTTTTGGCTGAAGTTCAGTCACAAACAAGATAACAAACGAGAGTTTTAGTATATAGATTTGAAAGACACATTGGGTGGCGCGGTGGCGCAGCGGTAGAGTTGCTGCCTTACAGCGCCAGAGATCCGGGTTCCATCCTGACTACCGGTGCTGTCTGTATGGAGTTTCTGTGTCGCACAAGTAAAACATAACAGGGGTGGCGTGTGTTTGGGTAGGTGCGTTGGTAACTATCAGGGTATTTTACAACCCAACACTGTGAACACTGACTTCCCCAACTTCCAGTCATAAACCACTTCACTTCTCTTTCTTGTCCCCCAGCCAAACCCCCCCCCCCCATCCCAGTTCTCTCACCGACTCCCACCCTCCCAGTTACCCTGCTCCTTTCCATCATTTGGAACCTCATCTCCCATACCCGAATCTCAATTTCCCTTCAATCCCCCCTCTTTACCACACCCTCCCCGCCCCCTTATCCACCCCTCCATCGTTACATGTCACTCAAAGGTCTTTTATCGTCACGTGCACCAATTAAGGTATTCATAGAACTCTTCTCTCTTTACCATTGCCACCTCTCGCCTTTGTCATTTACTCCACCCGCTTGCCAAAGAGCTCCCCCCCCCCCCCCCCCCGACTCCTGTATCCACCTATCACTTGCCAGGCTTTGACCTGTCCTCAATTCCAGCTTCCTCCTCCCTACTCCAGTCCGAAGGGTCCCGTCCTGAAATGCAGGCCGCCCACTCCCTCCACAGATGCTGCCTGACCCGCCGAGTCCTTCCAGCGATGTGTGTTTTGCTCCGATCTCTTCGTCCTGGTGACACTAGTGCTCCCAAACCCCAAGCTCACCACGCTAATGAGCAACCGAACGCAAACAAAAACAACTTGTATTGACACAGAGCTTTGAAAAACATCCCATGGCACTTTACGGGAGCTTGAGCAAACAAGACTGATACCAAACCGCACCAGGACACACTTGGCAAGTCGACAAACAATGTCTCTAAAGTTCTGCCGTGATCCCAGCTTAAAAGGGCTCAAGAGAGGATAATTTTAGACACGGAATTCCGGAGCTTGGAGTCTTGCCATCTGAAGGCAAGGCTGCCTCGTAGCATTAAAAAAATACTCAGCCGGTCAGGCAGCATCTGTGGAGGGGATGGATAGGCAATGTTTCCGCATACCCATGGCCCCGTCTAATTTGTTCATCAGATCGTAAGTGGTTGGAGAAGAAATAGGCTATTTGGCCCATTCAATCATGGCTGATCTATCTCTCCCTCCCAACCCCACTCTCATGCCTTCTCCCCACAACCTCTGACACCCGTACTAATCAAGAATCTATCTATCACTGCCTTAAAAATATCCACTGACTTGGCCTCCACAGCCTTCTGCAGAAAGAATTCCACAGATTCGCCAACTTCTGACTAAAGAAATTCCTCCTCATCTCCTTCCTAAAAGAACGTCCTTTAATTCTGAGGCTGTGCCCTCTGGTCATGGACTCTTCCCACTAGTGGAAACACCCTCTACACATCCACTAGGTCCAGGCCTGTCACCATTCGGTAAGATTCAATGAGGTCCTCTTCAGAATCAGCATATACAATCATCTTCCTACAACCAAATCTGGCATCAACCGAAAAAAATTAGTTTATTCCAAATGTTAAAAGAAACAATGAATTATGACCTCAGTGCTGATCCCAATGGAATCCAACTTTGACCAAACAATATCATTAATCTTTAACCCCTTCTCCGTGTTCTCTGGCTTAAAGCAGGGACTTATACACAAGAAAATGTAAAGATTTTGCTCGGTTGTACTCTCCCACGACTGAACACACACGCGCACACACACACACACACACACGCACACACACACACACACACACACACACACACACACGACACATCTCCTAAAAGTCTTCCCTATTTTAATAGCAAACAAGAGTGGGAATTTTGGTCAACAATCAAAGTTGGGTTACTAAAAAAAGAAAGGAAGGAACAAAAATAACTTGAAATGCCAAGTCATCCAGATGAGCTAATTTAGTAGCTCCAAGCACGGCCCTTGTTCACAGGACCTCAGATATACAACAACAAATTCAAGGCCCTCCTGTCTATGATTTCTTGCAACCAAGTTTCACTGTTCAGTTTAGAGATACCGTGCAGGGTGGTGCAGTGGTAGACTCACTGCCTGATAGCGCCAGAGACCCGGGTTTGATACTGACTGCGGGTGCTGTCCGTACGGAGTTTGTACGTTCTGCCCGTGACCATGAGGGCTTTCTCCAAGTTCTTCGGTTTACTCCCACACTCCAAAGACGTGCGGGTTTGTAGGTTAATTGGCTTTTGGTATCAATATAAAATTGTCCCGAGTGTGCATAGGATTGTGTTAATGTGCTGGGGTCGTTGGTGGGTGTGGACTCTGTGGGCCGAAGGGCCTGTTTTCGCATTGTATCTCCAAAGAAACCAAACAGGCCCTTCTGCCCACCGAGTCCGCACCCGCCAACGATCCCAGCACATTAACACTATCCTACGCACACGAGGGACAATTTGCAAGTTCACCAAGCCAATTAACCGACAAACGTGCACGTCTTTGGAGTGTGGGAGGAAACCGAAGATATCGGAGAAAACCCGCGCAGATCACGGGGAGAAGGTACAAACTCCGCACAGACGGCGCCCGTAGTCAGGATCAAACTCGGGTCTCCGGCGCTGTAAGGCGGCAACTCCACCGCAGCGCCACCGTTAAATTGGGCTCGCCCTTCATCTATCTTTATCAACCTCTCAGCAAGTTGCCATTTCACATGGCTTTGCTGAAAGGTTCATCAAGACGAACAAAATCTGGCAGCACAGACTTTCCTGAGCGTCCAAAGTTGCAACAGCCTTGGTAGCCACTTGGAATGCAGTGGTGAGCAACATAATGCAAACGCTGGTAGATTTTACCCCGAGTGTTTGGAGCTCAGTGTCTGTATTGAATACGCTGCCTCAGTGGCGCTCCATTGAAGAGCAGCAGAACTGAAGCAGTAAGCAGAAGCCTTCATGACATTCATAGACAATAGGTGCAGGAGGAGGCCATTTGGCCCTTCGAGCCTGTACGCACCGCCATTCAAAGTGATCATGGCTGATCATTCACAATCAGTACCCCGCTCCTGCCTTCTCCCCATACCCCCTAACTCCACTATCCTTAAGAGCTCTATCTAGCTCTCTCTTGAATCCATCCAGAGATTTGGCCTCCACTGCCTTCTGAGGCAGAGAATTCCACAGATTCACAACTCTGACAGAAAAAAAGTTTTTCCTCATCTCCGTTCTAAATGGCCTACCCCTTATTCTTAAACTGTGGGGCCCCTGGTTCTTGACTCCCCCAACATTGGGAACATGTTTCCTGCCTCTAGCGTGTCCAATCCCTTAATAATCTTACATGTTTCGATAAGATCCCCTCTCATCCTTCTAAATTCCAGCGTATACAAGCCAAGCCGCTCCAGTCTTTCAACATTCGACATCGCTGGGTCGGTGGTTGGTACATGTTAAGCACTCAGCAGCCACTCCATTGATAGTGTTACATAGTCGAGTCCGCTATTAATCATTTGTGTTGACAGCTACTGATGGAACAGACCTTGTGGAATTTACACAAGTTCCAGTGTAGCCGAGAAGATGGATCACTCCAAAAATAACAAATACTGATTTCCTAAAATGTACTAGTTTGGGATACTGACGCCTGAAATAGCTTGAACTTTCGGATGATCTTTCTTGCTCAAAGACCCTGACCCAGAAGAGTCTTGGGGAGAATCAAGGGAGGTGGTACTGGCAACAAGACTTTCTGGAGCCCAGATTAAAAAAATGTTTTTTTTAAAAAAAAAAGGGTTTTGCTGACATGAACTCACAGATAAAAGTATGAGAAAAACTGATTTGATTTGGCACTCAACCGAAAAGAATCCTTCCAAAATGCACCACTTTCAAATGCAGTGACTGAGGGCGCTGAAATCCGGATACAAATGTCAACATCAGCATTCATTTTAGTCGAGCTTAGTTTATCTTACACCCCTACAGTATGAACGTGGACTTCTCCAACTCTCAGTCTGAAGAATGGTCTCGATCCGAAACGTCGCCCATTCCTTCTCTCCTGAGATGCAGCCTGACCTGCTGAGTTACTCCAGCATTTTGTGATACCTTCTCTAACTTTAGATAGCTCCTTTGTCCCTCTCTTCCCCCTCCTCCTTCCCAGTTCTCCCACTGTCTCCCTGTCTCCAACCACATCCTTCCTTTGTCCCACCCCCTCCCCTGGCATCAGTCTGAAGAAGGGCCTCGACCCGAAACGTCACCCATTCCTTCTCTCCCGAGATGCTGCCTGACCCACCGAGTTACTCCAGCTTTTTGCGATACCTTCATTTTAGTTGAGGATAGTTTAGAGATACAGTGCAGAAACAGGCCCTTCGGCCGACGCAGTCCACGCCGACCAGCGATCCCCATACACCAGCCTCCACATTAGGGACAATTTACAATTATTACTGAAGCCAATTAACCCACAAACCTTTGGAGCGTGGGAGGAAACCAAAGATCTCGGAGAAAATCCACGGGGGGGGGGGAACATAGAAACTCCGTACAGACAGCACCCGTAGTCAGGATCGAACCTGGGTCTCTGGCGTTGTAAGACAGCAACTCCAACACTGCACCACCATGCCACCCTCCGGTTACTGAGTTACTCCAGCACTTTATGATGTTTCACCTTAAAACGTTTCACCTTAAAACTAAACTAAACTGCAATAAGTGCTGAGGTTGACATTTGTGTCAAGATTTCAACGCCTTCTGTCAGTGCATTTGAAAGTATTCAAGAGAGAGTTAAGTTAAAGCTCTTAGGGCTAACCAAATCAAGAGATATGGGGAGAGAGCAGGAGCGGGATAATGATTCTGGATGATCAGCGATGATCATATTGAATGGCGGTGCTGGCTCGAAGGGCCGAGTGGCCTACTCCTGCACCTATTGTCTATGTGTCTACGATGCTGCAGGTCTGCAGCTTTGTGGTCACTGCGGACTGACAGATCTATAAAAAGTACTTGCACCATGAGACGATGTTTCAGAGTATGCTTTACAAATGAGTGTCAAACTGGAATTGGCCAAATTCATTGTCCAATCTCCCGCTCAGCCTCAGTTTAACGTGTCATTAATGTAGATCTTCATGCAATCTGATGGCCAGATTTCCACCACTACAAGCAGCTAATACCCAAAGTAAATCTATTAATCGGCTATAAAGAACTCCGAGATGTTAAGGTTGTGATCGCAAAGATTGTAAAACAAAAGAGCTTTCGTCACGCCAATTCTTTCTGTACTTCCTACCACCCACAGAAGCAATCCCAGCTGATAGCAAATTTGTTTACTAGAATGCTTGCAGCAAAGCCCAGGTGACCAAACACCTCAGCATAGACCAGGTGACCAAGCACTTCAACAAGGACCAGGTACTTCAGCAAAGACCAAGAGACCAAGCACTTCAGCACAGACCAAGTACTTCAGCAAAGACCAAGTACTTCAGCACAGACCAAGTACTTCAGCAAAGACCAGGTGGCCAAGCACTTCAGCATAGACCAAGAGACCAAGCACTTCAGCAAAGACCAGGTGGCCAAGCACTTCAGCATAGACCAAGAGACCAAGCACTTCAGCATAGACCAAGAGACCAAGAGACCAAGCACTTCAGCAAAGACCAGGTGACCAAGCACTTCAGCAAGGACCAGGTGACCAAGCACTTCAGCAAGGACCAGGTGGCCAAGCACTTCAGCAAAGACCAAGTACTTCAGCAAAGACCAGGTGGCCAAGCACTTCAGCATAGACCAAGAGACCAAACACTTCAGCAAAGACCAGGTGGCCAAGCACTTCAGCATAGACCAAGAGACCAAGCACTTCAGCAAAGACCAGGTGACCAAGCACTTCAGCAAAGACCAGGTGACGAAGCACTTCAGCAAATACCAGGTGACCAAGCACTTCAGCAAATACCAGGTGACCAAGCACTTCAGCAAAGACCAAGCACTTCAGCAAAGACCAAGTGGCCAAGCACTTCAGCATAGACCAAGTGACCAAGTACTTCAGCAAAGACCAGGTGACCAAGCACTTCAGCAAAAACCAAGTGACCAAGCACTTCATAGACCAAGTGACCAAGCACTTCAGCATAGACCAAGTGACCAAACATTTAGGCATAGACCAAGTACTTTAGCACAGACTCAAGAGAGAGCTAGATAGAGCTCTTAAGGATAGCGGAGTCAGGGGGTATGGGGAGAAGGCAGGAACGGGGTACTGATTGAGAATGATCAGCCATGATCACATTGAATGGTGGTGCTGGCTCGAAGGGCCAGGATAGAAAAGATTAAACCAATAGGCTACAGGGATAGACAATAGACAATAGGTGCAGGAGGAGGCCATTCGGCCCTTCAGGCCAGCACCGCCATTCAATGTGATCATGGCTGATCATTCTCAATCAGTACCCCGTTCCTGCCTTCTCCCCATACCCCCTGACTCCGCTATCCTTAAGAGCTCTATCTAGCTCTCTCTTGAATGCATTCAGAGAATTGGCCTCCACTGCCTTCTGAGGCAGAGAATTCCACAGATTCACAACTCTCTGACTGAAAAAGTTTTTCCTCATCTCAGTTCTAAATGGCCTACCCCTTATTCTTAAACTGTGGCCCCTGGTTCTGGACTCCCCCAACATTGGGAACATGTTTCCTGCCTCTAACGTGTCCAACCCCTTAATAATCTTATACGTTTCGATAAGACCCCCTCTCATCCTTCTCATCAGGGGAATCAGTAGTTTAAAGCCAGTCGGTCTATCTTCGGTTTAAACCAGCATCTGCAGTTCCTTCCTATGCGTTAACAACCTTGAACTTGTTTTAAATGGTGAAAATAATCCAAGTCTTTAAAGTGTTGGCGGTCATGGAAGGTACAGACAGAACCAGTGGCTTAGCAAGGATAGGGAGAAGACTTAAACCATTTTCCCATCCATCATAAGGGAGCTGGATGTGTGGAATGCATTTGCCCATAAAACCTTCAAAGGTTTATTTTGGGGGGGAAAAAAAATGTTGTTATCCTACCCTATGTAAGAAGGAGCTGCAGATGCTGGTTTAAACCGAAGATAGATACAAAAAGCTGGAGTAACTCAGCGGGACAGGCAGCATCTCTGGAGAGAAGGAATGGGTGACGTTACGGGTCGAGACACTTGTTCAGAGTCCGAAGAAAGGTCTCGACCCGAAACCCCATCCATTCCTTCTCATCAGAGATGGTGCCTGTCCCGCTGAGTTACTGCAGCTTTTTGTTTCATCCTACCCTGTTAAATCCAGTTACATTGGAAGCAGAGGACATCACATTTGTGGTTATGTGAGCACATTCATTATTATCAACCAAGGATGAAATACAAGGCAAGTATAAAACAAACTGCTGGAGGAACTCAGCGGGTCACACAACCTTTCCATTTGCCTCCACAGCTGCTGCTGCTGCCCACGAGTTTAGTTTAGTTCAGAGATACAGTCGGGAAACAGGCCCACCAAGTCCGCACCGACCAGCAATCCCTGCACATTAACACCATCCCACACACACTGGGGACAATTTAACATTTTATACCGGCCAATTAACCTACAAACCTGTACGTCTTTGGAGTGTGGGGGGAAACCGAAGATCTCAGAGAAAACCCACGCAGGTCACGGAGAGAACGTACAAACTCCGTACAGACGGCGCCCGTAGTCAGGATCGAACCCGAGTCTCAGGCGCTGCATTCGCTGTAAGGCGGCAACTCTACCGCTGCACCACCCGAGTTCCACATGCAGTTTCCCCCCCCCCCCCCCCACTCAAGACAACATCATCGGCAGTCTCTTGTGTCTCTCAACATAACACTCTGTTAAGTCCTACAAAGAACTATTCCAAATTTAATCCTGGCAGTTTCAAAATAGCAGATTTAAAAAAAAGACCAAGTCTCCATTACACCAAAGTCTTGGAATGAATTATAATTCTATAATTGCGAAGCTTCCACACAGGTGCCAACATTTTAACAAGTGTATATGTTATCTTTTCTGTTTTGATCTCAAAGTAAACAGCATAAGGAAAGCCTCTCTTAATGACATACACCATTGGAACTCAACTTCATAGATGTCAGAAACATGGCACCTCTGTGTACTGCCCAGGTTCAGTTAAGTTTATTGTGCAGTGGAAAGCTTTTGTTGCCTGCTATCTAGTCAGCAGAAAGACAATGCATGATTACAATCTTATTGAAACATATACGATTATTAACGTATATGGACACGCTAGAGGCAGGAAATATGTTCCCGATGTTGGGGCAGTCCAGAACCAGGGGGCCACAGTTTAAGAATAAGGGGTAGACCAGACCATTTAGAACTGAGATGTGGAAAAACTTTTTCATCCAGAGAGTTGGGAATCTGTGGAATTCTCTGCCTCAGAAGGCAGTGGAGGCCAATTCTCGGGATGCTTTCAAGAGAGAGTTAGGTAGAGCTCTTGAAGATAGCGGAGTCAAGGGATATGGGGAGAAGTCAGCCCCCTCCTCAGTGAAACAGTGAAAGGCCTGGATAGAGTGGATGTAGAGAAGATGTTTCCACTAGTGGGAGAGTCTAGGACCAGTGGTCACAGCCTCAGAATTGAAGTGCCTTGGAAGTTGAGTTAAAATGGTAAACGGGCCAAAGGTATAGAAGTGTGCAAACGCACACCTCCAGACTATCCTTGATTGTGCTTTGCTGGCTTTATCTTGCACTGAACATTATTCCCTTTATCATGAGTCTGTACACTGTGGACAGCTCGACAATAGGTGAGGGAGTAGGAGATTCGGCCCTTCGAGCCAGCACCGCCATTCATTATGATCATGGCTGATCATCCACAATCAATAACCCGTGCCTGCCTTCTCCCCATATCCCTTGATTCCACTGGCCCCCAGAGCTCTATCTAACTCTCTCTTAAATTCATCCAAGTGATTTGGCCTCCACTGCCCTCTGTGGCAGAGAATTCCACAAATTCACAACTCTCTGGGTGAAAAAGTTCCTTCTCACCTCAGTTTTAAATGGCCTCCCCTTCATTCCAAGACTGTGGCCCTTGGTTCTGGACTCGCCCAACATTGGGAACATTTTTCCCGCATCTGGCTTGTCCAGTCCTTTTATAATTTTATATGTTTCTATCCTTCTAAACTCCAGTGAATACAAGCCTAGTCTTTTCAATCTTTCCTCATATTACAGTCCCGCCATCCCGGGGATTAACCTCGTGAACCTACGCTGTACTGCCTCAATTACAAGGACGTCCTTCCTCAAATTAGGAGACCAAAACTGTACACAATACTCCAGATGTGGTCTCACCAGGGCCCTGTACAACTGCACAAAGCCACACTGGTGGAGCAAAGATGGGGACGGCCAAGAGGAGTTGGCGTTCGAAGCAACGGGCGAATTATTAAACTGGTGCTTGCTTCCCAGGATGCAAGACAAACTTCACCTGTCAAGTGTGACCTCGCTACATTTTGTTGTCTTCTCAGACGACGAGGTTACTCAGAAACTCGATCAACAGTAGCGAGCATTTGGCAGAGACTTGATCAAAAATACAACAACGTCTTAATTACAGAATGGAACTCAGAAAGACTCGGTTAGGTCACAAACCGAGAATGAGAAGACAATAGACAATAGGTGCAGGAGGAGGCCATTCGGCCCTTCGAGTCAGCACCGCCATTCAATGTGATCATGGCTGATCATTCTCAATCAGTACCCCGTTCCTGCCTTCTCCCCATACCCCCTGACTCCGCTATCCTTAAGAGCTCTATCTAGCTCTCTCTTGAATGCATTCAGGGTGGTGAATCTGTGGAACTCATTGCCACAGACAGCTGTGGAGGCCAAGTCAGTGAATATTTTTAAGGCAGAGACAGACACATTCTTGATTAGAACGGGTGTCAAGGGTTATGGGGAGAAGGCAGTGGAATGGGATTAGGAGGCAGAGATCAACCATGATTGAATGGCAGAGTGGACTCGATGGGCCGAATGGCCTAATTGTACTCCTATAACTAGCGAACACGCACTGTGAGGAGCTCTTGAATAAACTATGCAGACTGAGCTATGTGTGGCTCACATGTACAAGACTGAAGCTCAAGTGATGGCCATTGCTGAGTGTGAAGAACACACTGGTCTCCACCTGTGAAGACAGGTGGGATCAGTGGAGGAACCATTCTGGGTCGAGTTGCCAATTGCCTGGAATTTTTCAAGCTCCAGTTTCAACGTTTCAATTCCACTTACCTTTCTGTCATTTGGTTCAGTTGTTTCCCCTCTGTAATGACCCTGTGGAAAGTCCAAGTAGATTGCATGAGCTAGGAGAAATTGCATTGGTTGCCCACCTCCATTATATACAAATATTTGAAACATTAAAAAGGTCTTTAGACGTTTGACTTTAGAGATACAGCGGGGAAACAGGCCCTTCGGCCCACCAGGTCTACGCCCACCAGGTCTACGCCCACCAGGTCTACGCCCACCAGGTCTACGCCCACCAGGTCTACGCCCACCAGGTCTACGCCCACCTGGTCTACGCCCACCTGGTCTACGCCCACCTGGTCTACGCCCACCTGGTCTACGCCCACCAGGTCTACGCCCACCAGGTCTACGCCCACCAGGTCTACGCCGACCAGCGATTCCCTCCCACCCCCTCCCCCGTCAACCAACACTATCCTACACAATTTTACAAGCCAATTAAACTACAAACCTGTACGCCTTTGGACTGTGTGTGTGTGGTGGGGGAGGGGGGATACAGGGGTACCTGGGGAAATCCCATGCAGTCCTAGGGAGAGTGTACCAACTCTGTACAGACAGCACCCACAGTCAGGATCAAACCCAGGTCTCTGGCGCTGTAAGGAACTCTACCGCTGCACCACTGTGCCGCCCTACAAGGTTTTGAAGTTTCCAAATTTGCCCCGAACAACTGAAGAAGGTTGAATGTACAACGATACGGATGAATGTGTAACAATATTCATTGTTATTGAACAACTTAATTGTAAATTGCTAGGTGTATATTATGATAGAACTTCCCAATTATAATGTAGGCCAATTCATTTTACCAAAGAACTGGGCCCATTTGTAATATAATTTTGTCTATATTGCAGCAGAACTTGATCTAATTTCAATATAGTCCCTTTCATGTTGTTGTAGAGTTTGCCGACTGTAATATCGCTCCGTATATTCCTTAACTACATCGAACAAGGTATTTTGGCCCATGGTAAGTATTTTTAAGGCAGAGATAGACAGATTCTTGATTAGTACGGGTGTCAGAGGTTATGGGGAGAAGGCAGGAGAATGGGGTTAGGAGGGAGAGATAGATCAGCCATGATTGAATGGCAGAGTAGACTTGATGGGCCGAATGGCCTAATTCTACTCCTATGCCTTTTGACATAACCGATCAGCCATGATTGAATGGCGGAGTAGACTTGATGGGCTGAATCACCTAAATCTGCTCAGAGAACCTATGAAACCATGTAGTTAGTTGATATACAATTGTTCTCCAAACTCATTACATTAAGAAAATGTTGGAATTGCCACTTGTACATTGAACTTCCACTTACTCCAAACGCAACAATCTAATAAAAGACCCCATCATCAAACTCTGGCACAGCCCCATTTGCCTGTTCCCTAGCGCATTTAGGCTATAGTGAAGGGCAAAACGTATCTGCTCGTTCAAAACTTACTCAATGTATCGAAAGGTATCTGACACATTTTACTGCCCTTTACATCCTTGATAGTTTGACGTTAGAGTGAAGAGTCAAGAGTGTTTTACTGTCATATGTCCCAGAAATTCTTACTTACAACAGAATAGTACACTGTAAACATTATAAACGAGAAAAAATCTCAGCGCCTGTGTATATACATATACAAACACAAATATATAGGTACATATACTTACATTCACTTACATATACATACACACACATA
Source organism: Rhinoraja longicauda (assembly GCF_053455715.1). Taxonomy (NCBI): domain Eukaryota; kingdom Metazoa; phylum Chordata; class Chondrichthyes; order Rajiformes; family Arhynchobatidae; genus Rhinoraja; species Rhinoraja longicauda. The sequence goes on along the minus strand of NC_135970.1, from coordinate 38,320,562 downwards.
TACATATAGACACACACATATACACTTACACATACATGTATACAAGAGCACATTTACACTGACACATATATACATTTACACACTTGCATATATATCTATATGTACATGTGTGCATAAGTGTATATATATACTGTTGTAAATTGATACCGTTTTATATTGTATCTTTGTTTAGACATGTTTGTTTTTGTGGAAAGCACTTTGGGCTGCATTCAATTGCATGAAAAGTGCTATATAATTAAAGTTATTATTTTATATATATATATATACACACACAATAAACAACAATAATAGTGCAATAGTATAATAGTGCAGTAGTTCAGAGCTTAATGGAGGTTTGTAGTGTTTAAAAGCCTGACAGCTGAAGGGAAGAACTTACATCATGTAAAGGATAGGCTGCAATGTAAACTCCACTGGCAAGAAGGCTGGTGATCCCTGTGTCAAAACAAAAGCTCGTTTAAACATGGCAGACAAACTAGACAAGAACAAAGTTACAAATCTAATAAAAGAAAGTGCTTCATATTCAAACAAAGGTTATTCCTCGGTTTCAAAGGGCTCAATAAACAAAATCAATTAAGAGACATTGGACGTGCCATTTGACTTTGTAACAGTAGACCGAGAGCATAGAGACGATGGAACGAGATGTAGAGACGATGGAACGAGATGCCAGAGGAGGTCGTTGGGGCAGGGACTATCGCAATGTTTAAGAAGCAATTGGACAAGTACATGGATAGGACAGGCTTGGAGGGATATGGGCCAAATTCAGGCAGGTGGGACTAGCGTAGATGGGACATGTTGGTCAATGTGAGCAAGTTGGGCCGAAGGGCCTGTTTCCACGCTGCATGACTCTTTAACTCTTTGAGACTAATTATGTTTAGTTTACTTTAGAGATACAGCGCGGAGACAGGTCCTTTGGCCCACCAAGTCCTTTGGCCCACCGAGTCCACACCGACCATCAATCACCCGTTCTATCTTTTCCCACTTTCGCAGGCAATTTATCGAAGCCAAATAACTTACAAACCTGCACATCCTTGGGGTACGGGAGGAAACCGGAGCACCCGGACAAAAACCATGCAGGTCACAGGGAGAACACACAAACTCCGTAGAAAGAACATCGGTAGCGGGGATCGAACCTGGGCATTTGGCACCGTGAGGCAGCAACTCTACCGCTGCACCAATTTGCCGCCCTTAATCGTTCCAGAATATGACAAACTCAGGGGGGAAAATTGCTGAACTAACCGCAAATTAACTAGCATCCACTTGTACCAACTTCACAATGGATGTGGCATGCAGAGACTTCATTACGTAGTTTACCACGACATTTTTAACATTAACGTTTACGGGCATGCATCTCGCGACAACGGTTTGGAATCAAAGCTGCTTTACCCATGCTGTATTTGGCTTTGGTGCAGGTCGTTCTTTTTAAAATTTCGTAAACCTAGGAGAGAAAAAGGGCAAACTTATTACATCATGGCTGCAATGTCCTGCTGCAAGACCCTGTTGTGACTGGCACAATGAATATACGTCCGACACCTTGTAAGAAGATTTTAATAATAATCCTTCACCGGGAAACTTCTAGAAAATCACCTGACCTCAGTCACGAGGTAAAAGCACATATGCGGCTTCTGCTTTTGGCCTCAAGGGGGCACTGGCAGTTAGAATACATATACATCACATCTCCCCCTTCAATGTTGGGGTCCAATCTAATAACTTGAAGCTTTAATCAATTTAATGTGGATGAAACCCCACAAATAACACAACGCTCTTCAGACTACAAAATAACCAAATAATTGCCCAACAATTTTACATAACAAGCCGTGCCGGGGGTTTCAGGAGGACTGGGAATTTGGTCAATGGCCAAACAACACCCATTGCAATTGTTCTGTTGGGCGAAAAGTTTGATTACCTGTTACATCAAGAAATCAGGGTCCAACTCCATTAGAGACCAGAGGTGCTTTTTGAATATAATGGTACACTATGAACTCCAGGCAACATCTTAAAAAGGTTGACACCAGGAACTGCAGATGCTGCTTCACACAATGGGACAAAGTGCTGGAGTAACTCAACAGACTGGGGCAGCATCTCTGGAGGACATGGATAGGCGACGTTTCAGGTCGGGACTCTTCAGAAGGATCCTGACCCGAAACGTCGCCTATCCATGTTCTCCATAGATGCTGCCTGACCCGCCGAGTTATTCCAACACTTTGCGTCAAACTATGTTGGTGATCAATGCAAGCATAGTTATCAGCAGCAGTTTTCCTCTGGTTTTCACTGGGTCTCTCTCGTTGATGCAAGATTGTCGGACAAACACAAGGAACTGCAGATGCTGGTTTACACTTTTTTTAAAATGACAGTGCTGGTGTAACTCAGCAGATGAGGCTGCATCTCTGGAGGACATGGATAGGTGACGTTTTGGGTCGGAACCCTTCTTCGGACTCGGTCAGGACATGGTTGAAGAACAGCAAGAATCACAGAGGAGGAAGAGCAAGGGAGGACAAAGAGGACCTTGCAAATCTTTACGGATTCACTAATCAAGACGGCCCAGAAGATCATCGGCTGCTCACTGCCCTCTCTGGAGTACCTGTTCAGCCTACACTGCCTCAGCAGAGCAGACAAAATAATAAAAGACCCATCACACACTGGCCACCATCTGTTTGATCTCCTGCCCTCTGGTCGACGTTTCAGGTCGATCAAATCTCGCACAAACAGACTCAAGAACAGTTTTTACCCCAGAGCCATACGTGAACGGAACACTGTCAAACACTGATACGCACTGTTACACCGACTTTCAGCACGAGGTTACACTTTTTAAACTGCACTACAATGTGATCCATATTCATTCCTGTATTTAAAAAAAAATTTATTTATCAACTACTCGCTTGTTTGTTACATTTTGTATTTGCATTTATTGTATATATGTTTTATTTCTCGGGTGTTATGCACTGTCAGGATTGCTATTTTAATTTAGTTGTACCTGTTGCAATGACAATAAAGGAATTCTATTCTATTCTATAATTGATGCAGGATCTCAACCCAAAATATCGACAATTCTCTTCCCCCTCTACAGATGTTGCTCAACCCATTGAGTTCCTATGGAATTATTCTCCCGATTCTTGCATCTGCAGGAACAAAACAAAACAAAAAAAGCCTGCAGATGCTGGTTAATACATAAAAGGACACAGAGTGCTGGAGTCACTCAGCAGGTCAGGCAACATCACTGGAGAACATGGTTAGGTGATATTTCAGGTCTGATGAAGGGGTCCTGACCTACCCATGTTCTCCAGAGAAGCTGCTTGACCTGCTGAGTTACTCCAGCACTTTGTATCCTTGCAGCATCTGCAGTGCTATTGCCTCCTAACGATGGAGTTTGCGAACTTCATTAAAACTGGTGCAATTGATGGAACGCTATGAACGGATCCACCAATGTTGATGCTGTACCAGCACCATCAATGTTCCCGTGGCACAAGTTTGAATCTCATCTCCACCAGTCGCGGGAGTTAAATCCAGTTCAATGACTAAAGTGGGTGTAAAACACTTGCATCAGTAATGGGTTGGACACGATAGAGGCAGGAAACATGTTCCCAATGTTGGGGGAGTCCAGAACAAGGGGCCACAGTTTAAGAATAAGGGGTAGGCCATTTAGAACTGAGATGAGGAAAAACCTTTTCAGTCAGAGAGTTGTGAATCTGTGGAATTCTCTGCCTCAGAAGGGAGTGGAGGCCAATTCTCTGAATGCATTCAAGAGAGAGCTAGATAGAGCTCTTAAGGATAGCGGAGTCAGGGGGTATGGGGAGAAGGCAGGAACGGGGTACTGATTGGGAATGATCAGCCATGATCACATTGAATGGCGATGTTGGCTCAAAGGGCCGAATGGCCTCCTCTTGCACCTATTGTCTATTGTGACGCATAGTGTCACAGAAACTCATCTAGCTGATTGTATCCCTCTCACACCCAATGTATGGGAACAAAATCTGCTGTGCCTTCCCTGTACTGGACATGAAAATCACGGAAACATGGATGACCTTCCCAGCGATCTCATAAATAAAGTTCTACATAGGTGCAGGAGGAGGCCATTCGGCCCTACGAGCCAGCACCAACATTCAATGTGATCATGGCTGATCATTCAATCAGTACCCCGTTCCTGCCTTCTCCCCATACCTCCTGACTCCGCTACCATTAAGAGCTCTATCTAGCTCTCTCTTGAAAGCATTCAGAGAATTGGCCTCCACTGCCTTCTTGAGGCAGAGAATTCCACAGATTTGCAACTGAAAAAGTTTTTCCTCATTTCCATTCTAAATGGCCTACCCCTTTATTCTTAAACTGTGGCCCCTAGTTCTGGGCACCCCCAACATTGGGAACACGTTTCCTGCCTCCAACGTGTCCAATCCCCTTAATAATCTTATATGTTTCAATAAGATCCCCTCTCATGCTTCTAAATTCCTGTTTCCATTTCCCCCGACTCTCAGTCTGAAGAAGGGCTTTGACCCGAAACGTCACCCATTCCTTCTCTCCAGAGATGCTGCCTGTCCCGCCAAGTTACTCCAGCTTTTTGCATCTGTCTTCCCTCCCCTCTGAGAAACATTTCAATCCAAGGCCATTGATAAAACTGCTGGGAAAATTTGTGGGGGAGTTGGGAAGAGAGGGGGGTGTGGGGGAAGAGAGAATGGACAATTGATGACTCCGCATCTCGGTCAGGGATGGGTCAGTTAGCAGCTGACTCAGAAGAAAGCTTGTTGAAGCCTCGCCCCACTGGGTCAAATCAAGCCTTACTCCAAGGATTAGAGCACACCAAAAAAAAAAACAAAACAACAAATTTGAGACTCTAATGACGAAGGAAGACTGCACTGGCTTTCAAATGAAACTTAACATGCATTGCTGCCAGTCGAGTGAAGAGCAGAAAAGATATTGCGTTACTCAGGCCAACATTTATCAACCCCCCACGAGATAATTTGACGTATTGCTGTTGATAGGAGCGTGCTGTGCACAAAACGATGGCTACATTTTAGAGGCCGCACTTCTGAGATGCCTGGCCCAGAGCCGAGACCACGTGAAGCCAGTGCATAAAACGCAAGCCTGCCTCTCGTTTCCAGGAACTGGAGTGGGCCGGGACCGAGGTATCTGTCGCCCTGCAAGGAGGGCAGGGAAATTTACGCGGAGGAGAAATGTAATTGAGAAGGAACCCCCCTTCAAGATACTGCCTTGAGGGAGCTGCAAGGCAGATAAATGATGTCCGGCTGTTTAATTAGGGCATCGAGTTTCAAACTGTACAAGAAGATAACTGCAGATGCTGGTACAAATCGAAGGTTTTTAATTCACAAAATGCTGGAGTAACTCAGCAGGTCAGGCAGCATCTCAGGAGACTAGGAATGGGTGACGTTTTGGGTCGAGACCCTTCTTCAGGACTGGCAGCATCTCAGGAGAGAAGAAATGGATGACGTTTCGGGTCGAGACCCTTCTTCAGACCTGAAGAAGGGTCTCGACCCGAAACGTCACCCATTCCTTCTCTCCTGAGATGCTGCCTGACCTGCTGAGTTACTCCAGCATTTTGTGAATAAAGAGTTTCAAACTGTCATCAGGATAAGAGCAAGATAATACTCTTCAGTGCAATATCTTATATTCTGACAATGACCTTCCGAGGGCAGTATCTTATATTCTTTTTTTTTTTTTGAGATACAGCGCGGAAACAGGCCCTTCGGCCCACCGGGTCCGTGCCGCCCAGTGATCCCCGCACACGAACATTATCCTACACACACCGGGGACAATTTTTACATTTACCCAGTCAATTAACCTACGTGCCTGTACGTCTTTGGAGTGTGGGAGGAAACCGAAGATCTCGGAGAAAACCCACGCAGGTCACGGGGAGAACGTACAAACTCCGTACAGACGGCGCCGTAGTCAGGATCGAACCCGAGTCTCCGGCGCTGCATTCGCTGTAAGGCAGCAACTCTACCGCTGCGCCATCGTGCCGCCCTGGTAAGGGGGCGTACGTAGGCATAATGTGCATGCGTGCGTGTCACAGTGTGTGTGCATGTGAATGTGTGAACAATTTCTATTTTTCTCACTTTTAAAAAAATTGTCATTTTATTGTTATCATTTATCTTGTATATGCGAGTTCCACTCAGGCAGAGCGCCTGAATTTTGTGGTATGCACCACGACAATGACAAGTAATATAATTACTTGTATGGTGCCTGACCCGCTGAGTTACTCCAGCATTTTGTATCCATCCGAGTTTCAATTTTGACTGTCAGGACCGGTTAGAGCCCACCAGGTGGTTCATATCTCCCCCAGTGGAGGCCACACAGGTTCCCCAATGTGTGCGTGGATAGACAACAGCAAGTTGCCAAGTTGTACCTGTCCCACCCCTTTGCAAGTCTCATGTGGCAGGATACAACGAGGGGTCAGGAGAGCCATTCACTGCCCCTCATGAGGAAGCTTCAAGTCTTCAACAGACAGGGTGGCGCAGCGGTAGAGTTGCTGCCTGACAGAGCCAGAGACCGACCATTGGTTCGATCCCGACCATGGGTGCTGTCTGTACGGAGTTTGAACGTTCTCCCCGTGGCCTTTGTCCAGATGCTCCGGTTTCTTCCCACATTCAAAAGCCGCACAGGTTTGCAGGTTAATTTGGCTTTGGTAAAAAATGTGAATTTGTGTGTGTGTGTGTGCGTGCGCGCGTGCGTGCGTGTGTGTGTGTGTGTGTGTGTGTGTGTGTGTAAGATGGTGCTAGTGTGTGGGGATCACTGGTCGGTGTGGGCTCGGTGGGTGGAAGGGCCTGTTTCCGCACTGCATCTCCAAATTGAAAACTAGACTGGTGACTCAGAGGGTCAGGCAACACCTCTGGATAACATGGGTAGCCGACGTTTCGGGTTGGGTCCCTTCTTCAGACGGATTGTAGGAGAGGGAAGGGTAGAAACTGGAGGAGAGGTGGGGGAGGGGGTGCAGGACAAACTCTGGTACTTGTTGATGGATACAGGTGGGCTGAAAGTACCGGAGCGACCTGGTGACGACGCAGAGTGCTGGAGCAACTCAGAGAGACAGAGCACAAATTGTGATCGATGGCAAGTAACTGGAAAGTGCGCACAATTTCAAGGTTCAAAATCTGCATGAAAGCTGACAGATCCGAGTGGGATTTCAGAGCAGTATAGTAACCGGTACTGTGTTGCCCTCCTTGTGCACAAGTTAATAAAGTGTCACAAGGTCATTAGCGACAGGAGCAGAATATGGCCATTGGGCCCATCAAGTCAATAGACAAAAGGTGCAGGAGGAGGCCATTCGGCCCTTCGAGCAAGCACCGCCATTCAATGTGATCATGGCAGATCATTCTCAATCAGTACCCCGTTCCTTAAGAGATCTATCTAGCTCTCTCTTGATTGCATACAGAGAATTGGCCTCCACTGCCTTCTGAGGCAGAGAAATCCATAGATTCACAACTCTGTTCCTCATCTCAGTTCTAAATGGCCTACCCCTTATTCTTAAACTGTGGCCCCTGGTTCTGGACTCCCCCAACATTGGGAACATGTTTCCTGCCTCTAACGTGTCCAACCCCTTAATAATCTTATACGTTTCGATAACATCCTCTCTCATCCTTCTAAATTCCAGTGTATACAAGCCTAGTCGCTCCAGTCTTTCAACATATGACAGTCCCGCCATTCCGGGAATTAATCTAGTAAACCTACGCTGCACGCCCTCAATAGCAAGAATATCCTTCCTCAAATTTGGAGACCAAAACTGCACACAGTACTCCAGGTGCGGTCTCACTAGGGCCCTGTACAACTGCAGAAGGACCTCTTTGCTCCTATACTCAACTCCTCTTGTTATGAAGGCCAACATTCCATTGGCTTTCTTCACTGCCTGCTGAACCTGCATGCTTCCTTTCAGTGACTGATGCACTAGGACACCAAGATCTCGTTGCACGTCCCCATTCTATCATGGCTGATCTATCTCTCTCTCTCCTCACCCCATTCTCCTGCCTTCTCCCCATCACCCCCGACACCCGTACTGATCACAGTGTGTCTGGAAAATGAATGCAAGTTGTTAAGAGTCCAGTTGATCGGCAAAGACAACAAAGGCTTCGACATTTATCCCATTATTCACCGCTTTGAGGTATCTGAGACTGAAAGCATCACCTTGGATTGCATGCATCATATCTTAATCTGTCCACCTTCAGAGACTCATTAGTTGGGCTCACTCACAACCGCGTCTGACCCAGCATCATTGCGGTAATCTCAAGGTACCTCGGTAACTCACTGGAGTGCATTTACCAGAAAGTGAATGAGGCAAACAACTGGCAGGTAATCATGACACCAGCCCAACTGGCTGGCCTTAATTTAGCAGCTGAGCAAGCAAGCAAGCCCTTCAAAGGAGTTATTGTATACTGATGGAAAATGGTGTCCCTTGTCAATTCCCACATGCACAATGAGAAACGATTACCCCTCGTTAATTGATGCTCTTGCTGAGGTAATGAGACACAATGGTGTTGTGAGCTGCAAGGCACGCGTTGGACTTTCGAGATACAGTGCGGAAATAAGACCCTTCGGCCTACCGAGTCCGCGCCGACCAGCGATCCCCCCCGTACACCAGCGCTCTGACAACGCTAGGGACAAATTACAATTCACGGACACCAATTAACCTACAAACACGTACATCTTTGGAGTGTGGGAGGAAACCGGAGCACCTGGAGAAAAACCCACGCGGGTCACAAGGAGAACGTACAGACAGCAACTGTAGTCAGGACCGAACCACAGTCTCTGGTGCTGTGAAGCAGCAACTCTACTGCTGGTGATAGAAATACCTGTTCTACTTACTGGCCACTCGAAGTCAGAATGGGGGAAGAAAAAAAAACCCAGAAATCCATAGATGCTGAAACAAAATAGGACTGCTGGAAATACTCGGGTCAGGCAACCTCTGAGGTAGGAGAGGAATACAACTCCACAATACTGGACGAATACAGATTCTGCCCGACTATTATTAGGATTATTGTTAGTATGATCAAGACAATAGGCACAGGAGTAGGCCACTCAGCCCCTCGAGCCAGCACCGCCTTCAATGTGATCATGGCTGATCATTCTCAATCAATACCCCGTTCCTGCCTTCTCCCCATACCCCCTGACTCCGCTATCCTTATGAGCTCTACCTAGCTCTCTCTTGAATGCATTCAGAGACTTGGCCTCCACTGCCTTCTGAGGCAAAGAATTCCACAGATTTACAACTCTCTGACTGAAAAAGAGGTAGGTCAGAAGGATCCTGACCTGAAACGTCACCATTCCATGTTCTCCGGAGATGCTGCCTGAGCCAGTGAGTTGCTCCAGCATTTGTGACCATCTTTGGCCTAAAGCAGCATCTGTAGTTCCCAGATATCATCAGTATGAGGTGACCAGTGCCATCTCAATGCAACAGCACCACATCCCTCTCCTCCCCTTTCCTATTTGTTGATGTTTATGTAAGATTCTGTGCTATTCCACTTTCGCATCCACTCCAAACACACTAGGGGCAATTATTGTTTTTAGAGCGGCGCAGTGGCGCAGCGGTAGAGTTGCTGCCTCTCAGCGCCGGGGACCCGGGTTCGATCCCGACTAAGGGTGCTGTCTGTACGGAGTTTGTACGTTCTCCCCGTGGGTTTTCTCAGAGACCTTCGGTTTCCTCCCACACTCCAAATACGTACAAGTTGTAGGTAAGTTGGCTTGGTATAAATGTAAAATTGACCCTAGTGTACGTAGGGTAGTGGTAATGTGTGGGGATCGCCGGTCAGTACGGACCCGTGTGCGCTGAAGGGCGTGTTTCCGCACTGCATCTCTAAACTAAATTAAAATCTACAAAAGGTAGGCTCAAAATGCTGGAGTAACTCAGCGCGGGGGTCAGGGAGCAACTCGGGAGAGAAGGAATGGGTGACGTTTCGGGTCGAGACCCTTCTTCAGACCCAAAATGTCACCCATTTCTTCTCTCCAGAGATGCTGCCCATCCCGCTGAGATACTCCAGTTTTTTGTGTCTATTACAGTGTACAAGATACACGATAAGGGAATAACGTTTAGTCCAAGGTGAAGCCCAGCAAATTCCAAACAGGGATAGTCTGAGGGTCACCAATGAGGTTGATAGTAGTCCAGGAATGATCTCTGGTTGTGGCAATGATATCATGTATGCCAGTTCTTATTTTAATGAACAGAGATTTAGGGGTGGCACAGTAGCACAGCAGTAGACTTGCTGCCATGGAATCGGGCAGGGTTTAAACCCTTTGTAAACTTACATAACATTTGTCAGTAGGAGCTTTTCTGCAACAGACTTAAAAATACTGAATCTGTGGAATTCTGTATCACGGAAGGGCGGCACGGTGGCGCAGCGGTAGAGTTGCTGCCTTACAGCGAATGCAGCGCCGGAGACTCAGGTTCAATCCTGACTACGGGTGCCGGCTGTACGGAGTTTGTACGTTCTCCCCGTGGGTTTTCTCCGAGATCTTCGGTTTCCTCCCACACTCCAAAGACGTACAGGTATGTAGGTTAATTGGCTGGGCAAATGTAAAAAAGAAAATTGTCCCTAGTGGGTGTAGGATAGTGTTAATGTGCGGGGATCCCTGGGCGGCGCGGACCCGGTGGGCCGAAAGGCCTGTTTCCGCGCTGTATCTCTAAATCTAAAATCTAGAAGGCAGTGGAGGCCAATTCACTGGACGATTTTAAGAGAGAGTTAAATTTAGCTCTTAGGGTTAGTGGAATCAAGGGATATGGGGGGAAAGCAGGAACGGGGTACTGATTTTGGATGGTCAGCCATGATCACATTTAATGGCAGTGCTGGCTCGAAGGGCCGAATAGCCTTCTCCTTGTTGTAATATATAAGACAAGGGGGATGTTGTGATATTGCTGGGACTACTTTGTGTATCCAAGGACTACTTTGTATGCCTGTGTATATAAGTGATGGGTGTGATTAGGCGGTCACTCTGGATCCAGGCGGCCTTGGAATAAACAGCCTGGAGTTAAGCTCCACCATGATAACATCTTAAACATGTGTACTCGTGGTCCTTCCAGAGTCACAACAAAGGTACAACAAGTACCGGACCACGAAGTACAACATGGTGGCAGCGGTTTGGGTCTTTAGCCTAGAAAAGGAAAACAACAAAAACCCCAAGAAAAAAAGTTAACAAGTGCGTAAGAAAAAAAAAGAAAAAAAAAAAGAAAAAAAAAAAAGAAGGTTAACAAACAGGAACCCAGCAAAAAGGTTAACAGGAAGATAAGATAGAGCCCTGAAGAATGAAAAAAGTTTCCCACTCGGTACGGGGCCAATATATGTAGGTATACTTACCTGCTCAGTAGTCAGCGGCGAGCTGCCGACGTGACGCTGCAAGCTGCTGAGGGCGGCGTGTGAAGGCCCACATCGTGCCCCAGCACCTGTGCAGGCCCGAGATTGGGAGCCTGCGACTGCTTCGCGGGGGAGAGACCGGAGGCGACCGGGAGACCCGACACCCACGGAGGTGTGCGGTGACCAGGAAAGACCGGGAAAGACCGGGAGACCCGACACCCACGGAGGTGTGCGGTGACCGGAAAGACCGGGAGACCCGACACCCACGGAGGTGTGCGGTGACCGGGGAAGACCGACACCCACGGAGGTGTGCGGCGACCGGTAAGACCGACACCCACGGAGGTGTGCGGCGACCGGGGGAGGCTGACACCCACGGAGGTGTGCGGCGACCGGGAGAGCCCCGGAGGAGACCGACACCCACGGAGGTGTGCGGCGACCGGAGGGGGTCGGCGACCGGAGGGACCGACCACCCGCGGAGGTGCGGCGGCCGGTAAGGCCGAGGCACTAAATACTCACCCGGGCGCGTCGACCGTAGAGTCGGGACGGCCCTGGGCCCGAGGCAGCGGCAGCGCGTTCAAATTGCGCGGCAGCTGCCGGGAGCACCTGTGGGCGGGGCCGGGAGCGCCTGTGGGCGGGGCCGGGAGTGCCTGTGGGCGGGGGCGGGGAGCATCTGTGGGCGGGGCCAGCGCGCAGCGGCAGAGCGTTCGAAAAGTTGAGCGGCAGTTGCCGTGGAGCACCTGTGGGCGGGGCCAGCGCGCACTGCAGCGGAGGCGCGATCGCACCGCGATTACAGCAGTGGGAGCCCAGCAGTGCCAGCCCAGCAGTGGGAACCCAGCAGTGCCAGCCCAGCAGTGCCAGCCCAGCAGTGGGAGCCCAGCAGTGGGAGCCCAGCAGTGCCAGCCCAGCAGTGGGAGCCCAGCAGTGCCAGCCCAGCAGTGGGAGCCCAGCAGTGCCAGCCCAGCAGTGCCAGCCCAGCAGTGGGAGCCCAGCAGTGCCAGCCCAGCAGTGGGAGCCCAGCAGTGCCAGCCCAGCAGTGGGAGCCCAGCAGTGGGAGCCCAGCAGTGCCAGCCCAGCAGTGCCAGCCCAGCAGTGGGAGCCCAGCAGTGGGAGCCCAGCAGTGCCAGCCCAGCAGTGGGAGCCCAGCAGTGCCAGCCCAGCAGTGGGAGCCCAGCAGTGCCAGCCCAGCAGTGCCAGCCCAGCAGTGGGAGCCCAGCAGTGCCAGCCCAGCAGTGGGAGCCCAGCAGTGGGAGCCCAGCAGTGGGAGCCCAGCAGTGGGAGGCCAGCAGTGGCAGGCAAATCATGGTGGTGGAGCATCCAGAGCCTACACTACGTTTGATCTACACAGCACGTCTTCTTGAGGGGAAGATATGGAACAAAATGAATATTTTGTGTTTAATGACCTGTGTGGTGATCTGTGTACTGAAAGCTTAATGTATTATATTTGATGCTTTTGTATATGTATATATCTGTGGAGTGACCACACGGAGTGAGTGACCACCCGGAGATGGGTGACCACCCGGAGATGAGTGACCACACAGAGTGAGTGACCACACAGAGTGAGTGACCACACAGAGTGAGTGACCACACAGAGTGAGTGACCACACAGAGTGAGTGACCACACAGAGTGAGTGACCACACAGAGTGAGTGACCACACAGAGTGAGTGACCACCCGGCAATGAGTGAAATTCCGCAGAGGAGTGACCACCATGATGGCGAAAAAAGCAATTTTGTTTAATTGTGTTTAGTTGTGTTATTGGTTTTGTTTGCAAAAAGCAATGGTGTTTTGGTTTTGTTTGTTAAATATATTTTAGCCCTCGAATGGTAAAGAAAACAATTTTATATAAGACAAGGGGGATGCTGTAATATATAAGACAAGGGGGATGTTGTGATATTGCTGGGACTACTTTGTGTATCCAAGGACTACTTTGTATGCCTGTGTATATAAGTGATTGGTGTGATTAGGCGGTCACTCTGGATCCAGGCGGCCTTGGAATAAACAGCCTGGAGTTAAGCTCCACCATGATAACATCTTAAACATGTGTACTCGTGGTCCTTCCAGAGTCACAACAAAGGTACAACAGGTACCGGACCACGAAGTACAACAGTCCTGCGCCTATTTTCTATGTTACTTACTGGTGGGTACAAAATTGGAGGCAAGGACGTATCAGAATTATTTTACTACTATCCTGAAAGTTTACATTTCCAGGGAGCAATAACCAGCTAGTTGTAAACACAAAATTGTTTATCTTCAACGAGCTGCATTTACTTACAGACGGTCTTTTATTGACTCAAAAAACCATCAGAAAGGTTTATTCAAACAGTTTATTAATAGATTACATCATCAGTGAAATAAGAACAACAAAGCTAAACATTTAACCCAATCTCTGCAGGAATGTGAATTAACTGCAGTCCCAATGAGTTCCTCAGCAATTTAGGGAAATGCCACTGGTTTTCTTGTCACAACAAGGAAGTTTACTCTCGCATTGTTGCATGCACTCTTGAATGCATTCAGAGAATTGGCCTCCAGAGAATTCCACAGATTCACAACTCTCAGACTGAAAAAGTTTTTCCTCATCTCAGTTCTAAATGGCCTACCCCTTATTCTTAAACTGTGGCCCCTTGTTCTGGACTCCCCCAACATTGGGAACATGTTTCCTGCCTCTAACGTGTCCAACCCCTTAATAATCTTATACGTTTCAATAAGATCTCCTCTCATCCTTCTAAAATTTACAATGATACCAAAGCCAAAATAACCTACAAAACTGTACGTCTTTGGAGTGTGGAAGGAAGCCGGAGATCCCAGAGAAAACCCACACAGGTCACGGGGAGAACGTACAAACTCCGCACAGACAGCACCCATAGTCAGGATTGAACCCGGGTCTCTGGCGCTGAGAGGCAGCAACTCTACCGCTGCGCCACCGTGCCGCATCTGAAACTCTGCTCATTAGGAACTGGCACACACGATATCATTAACTAAAATCATTGGTACAATTGAAGTCATTTTGAACACTTAAATTTTACCAATAGTCCCTCGCCTTGATGGATTTTGAACCTGGGCGATCTAAACAGTTACCCATGATCAAATTTGAACCAATTTGACATTTGTTTAATCATATTACTGTTGCCAATTTTACTCAAGGAGTTGACGAAGGTAACAGATCCTGAAACCCCGCAAAACGGCTGCAAAAAATATGTGCTGGAAGAACTTGGCAGGTCTGGCAGCATCAGTGGAAGGAAAGAATTCAAGCCTTCTGAAGAAAGGTCCCGACCCGAAGCGTTGACTGTCCATTTCCCTCCACAGATGCTGCCCTGACCTGCCAAGTTCCTCCAGCACTTTTGTGTTTTGATCATGATTCCAGTAGTTAAAGTTCTTTGTGCACTAGAGTCGGGGACAGATTCACTTCCCCTCTGTTATCAGGCTTCTGAATGGTCCTTCCATCGGCTAAGAAACTGTCCGATTCACATCTACCCTATTGCCGACGTTGGACTTTGACTGTAGAACTGTTGGGGTACAATGTGTGGGATAGGCACAAAGTGCTGGAGTAACTCAGCAGGACAGGCAGCATCTCTGGGGAAAAGGAGTTGGGGACATTTCAGGTCGAGACCTTTCTTCAGTCCATCTATGTTGCGGTACAATGCTGAGAACTATATTCCACACTCTGCATCTTCCCTTTTGCTCTACCAATTGTACTTGAGATGGGACTAATGGCATTTATACACACCGATCAGCCAAAACATTATGACCTGATGAGCCAAAACATTATGACCACCTGCCTAATATGCTGTTGGTCCTCCGTGTGCAGCCCCATACGCAGCAGGGTGCGATGCACTGTGTATTGTGACACATTCCTCCCGTGACCACCATTAAAATTTTCTGTGACTTGTGCCACAGTCGACCTTCTGTCGATTCGGACCAGACGGGATAGCCTTCGTTGCCCTCGCGCATCGATGAGCCTTGGGCGCCCAACACCCTGTCTGTCGCCGGTTTGTGGTTTGTCCCTCCTCGGACCACTGACGGTAGGTACTCACCACTGCTGACCGGGAGCACCCCACAAGCCTTGCCGTTTCAGAGATGCTCTGACCCAGTCGTCTGGCCATAACAATTTGGCCCTTGTCAAAGTGGTTCAGGTCTTTACTCCTGCCCATTTCTCCTGCATCCAACACATCAACTTCAATAACTGACTGTTCACTTGCTGCCTAATATATCCCACCCCTTGACAGGTGCCATTGTAACAAGATAATCAATGTTATTCACTTCGCCTGTCAGTGGTCATAATGTTTTGGCTGATCGGTGTATAGTATTACCTGATCGGATCGGGGAGCAGGCAAAAAAGCTTTTCACTCTACCTCGGTTCATGTGACAATAATAATCACAAACCGGTCAGTACTGAGATTGATGAGGTTTCCCTTTGAGTTAGTGAACAAATTCACACTGATGGCTTTTGATTGAACTGTTGAAATCTGAGCTACCCAAGATCAACATCTTAGTTAGCACAACATTCAGTCACTGTGCCAATGGATTTCTTTAAAAAATATATTTTTTGATTGGATGAGAATGCCTCATTATGAGTAGAATGTAAAACAATAAGGTGTGCTTTCATTATATTCAAGATGGTGGACATTGAGCAAATGCCATTGTAAAGGCTGTACATGTTGATTTGAACCTTGCTTCGACCTTAGTAGGCATATGATGTACAGCGTAGCATATGATAAAAGGACCCAGAGGCATTGGAGGATGCATAAAAGACCTTTACTAGTATGGAGGTAACCATGATGGTAGAACCATCAGGGAGGGACAAAATGACCCTCCAATTCTCTTTGTTACTGCAAATCCAAAACCGCAAGAAATTGCAGCGAATTGTGGACGCAACCCAGACCATCACAAGGACCAGCCTCCCTTCCACAGACACCATTTAAAACCTCACGCTGCCTCGGCAAGGCCAGCAGCATAATCAAGGATGATTCGCACCCTGGCCACTCCCTCTTCTCCCCTCTCCCATCGGGGAAAAGGTGTCCCTCCAGACACCAGATTCTGGGACAGTTTCTTCCTTTATCCATGGATCTGTACACTGTGGACGGCTCAATTGTAATCACGTATTGTCTTTCCGCTGACTGGTTAGCACGCAACAAAAGCTTTTCACTGTACCTCGCTCGGTACACGTGACAATAAACTAAAACTGAACGGAAATCTGTGTTCTTTTCTCGGATTCTCCTTATGATTCTAAGAACACTTCTGCTCTCCGCTACTTTGGTGCAAAGTTAGTGTTCCTTCATCCTCAAGTCTCTCATTTCCCCTCCACTTCACGACACCCGTTTCCTTGTCAAAAATTTCAGTTGTTGGTCGGTCATCAAATTTCCTTCCCACGCTCACAAACAGTTGGTGGTCCGGTTCCAAAAACATCACGACCGCTGTGCCCAAAACCAAGCAGGACCTGACCTTGGGAAGAGGGCGACATCCTTCTTCTAATGGGCAGCACAGCAGCGCAGCGGTAGAATTCCTGCCTTACAGCACCAGGGACCCGGGTTCGATCCCGACTACGGGTGCTGTCTGTACGGAGTTTGTACGTTCCCCCAGTGACCTGCGTGGGTTTACTCCGGGTGATCTGGTTTCCTCCCACACTCCAAAGACGTACAGGTGTGTGGGGTAATTGGCTTGGTGTAATTGTCCCCAGTGTGCCATAAGGCCATAAGGGATAGGAACAGAATTAGGCCATTCAGCCCATCAAATCTACCCAACCATTCAATCACGGCTGATCTATCTCACCCTCCTAACACCATTCAATCATGGCTGATCGTGACCTGGGTGTCATGGTGCAGCAGTCATTGAAAGCAAGCGTGCAGGTGCAGCAGGCAGTGAAGAAAGCGAATGGTATGTTGGCATTCATAGCAAGAGGATTTGAGTTTAGGAGCAGGGAGGTTCTGCTGCAGTTGTACAGGGCCTTGGTGAGACCGCACCTGGATTATTGTGTACAGTTTTGGTCTCCTAATCTGAGGAAAGACATTCTAGCCTTAGAGGGAGTACAGAGAAGGTTCACCAGATTGATCCCTGGGATGGCAGGACTTTCATATGAAGAAAGACTGGATAGACTAGGCTTGTACTCGCTGAAATTTAGAAGACTGAGGGGGGATCTTATTGAAACATATAAAATTCTTAAGGGGTTGGAGAGGCTAGATGCAGGAAGATTGTTCCCGATGTTGGGGAAGTCCAGAACCAGGGGTCACAGCTTAAGGATAAGGGGGAAGTCTTTTAGGACCGAGATGAGAAAACATTTCTTCACACAGAGAGTGGTGAGTCTGTGGAATTCTCTGCCACAGAAGGTAGTTGAGGCCAGTTCATTGGCTATATTTAAGAGGGAGTTAGATGTGGCCCTTGTGGCTAAAGGGATCAAGGGGTATGGAGAGAAGGCAGGTACAGGTTACTGAGCTGGATGATCAGCCATGATCATATTGAATGGCGGTGGCCTACTCCTGCACCTATTTTCTATGTTTTCTATGTTCTATCTATCTCAAGAAGGTTATGCCTTCTTCCCATAACCTTTGACATCAAGAATCTATCTGTGCCTTAAAGATATCCACAGAAGGAGTGTGTGTGTGCGCACGTGTGGGAGAGACAGTGTAAGTGTGTGGGGATCACTGGTTGGCGTGGACTCAGCGGGCTGGATGGCCTGTTTCCATGCTGTATCTCTAAACTAAACTGGTTAAACAGTTTACCGTTGCCACCGCTTTTCATCGGCCTGATCCGATGTCACAGATGGGATGTTTGCTCTTCAAATCAATAATAATAATAATGCTAGAAATACTGCCGCTGCAACCCTGGTGTATCCAGCTCTCACGGGTTCATTTTCCACAGAGACAGGGCCCAGCGGCAAACACCCAGAGTCTATTTTTACTTCTTGCCAAGTCTCTGTTGTCACAAACAAGTTACAGGAAGACATTTTCCACAGATTAATCCTTTCCTCCGGGTTCCTGAACAGGTATCTTGGCCCAAAGGAAGGCACATTGCTGGAGTAACTCAGCGGGTCAGGCAACATCTCTGGAGAACATGGATAGGTGACGTTTCACAGAGTGCTGGGGTAACTCAGCGGGTCAGGCAACATCTCTGGAGAACATGGATAGGTGACGTTTCACAGAGTGCTGGGGTAACTCAGCGGGTCAGGCAACATCTCTGGAGAACATGGATAGGTGGCGTTGTGTGTTGGGAGCCTGCAGAAGGGTCCTGACCCGGAAGGTCACCTATCCATGTTCTCCCGAGATGCTGCCTGACCCGCTGAGTTACTCCAGCACTTTTGTACCCTTGTGCCCAATGACATGATTACCCTTTCACTTTCTTACAATGTGCTTTACCCCCCACCTCCCCATTGAACCTCAGACCAGGGTCCCAACCCCAGTCAGAAGAAGACCCTTGGACCCAAAAAGCCCCATTCCTTTTCTCCAGAGGTGTCAGTCTCAGTTTAATGTTACCGAGAGAGGCAGCAACATTGAGTCCCGACAGCAGGCTACGTTGTTTTAAGCCACATCGAAGTTCAGATAGCATTTAAAAATCCTGTAAATCCCCAGGATTGGATGTTTCAGGGATGTGAATGAATGCTGCAAAGCTTGAACCCAAATAGTTTATGCGTCGGACACAGTTAAAGTGGTAATGAGTGCAAGTGACTTTCAATAACCAGTGTATCAATAGCTTGTAGATGGGCACATAGATATGCAGGGAATGGTTAGCAATGGTTCAGTATAGCAATCGAAAGAGGGGTCTCGACACGAAATGTCACCTATTCCTTTTCTTTGGAGATGCTGCCTGACCCTCTGTGTTACTCCAACATTTTGTGACTATCTTCGGTTTAAACCAGCATCTGCAGTTCCTCTCTCCACGTCACCTCTCCACGTTCTCCAGAGATTCTGCCAAGTTACTCCAGCACTTTGTGGGTTTTTTTTGTTGTAAACCAGCATTTGCAGTTCCATGCTTGCTTGTACAATTATCTTGGCACAGTTGGATGTCTCTTTAGCTTTTATTTTAAAACAGAGATTGACAGTAGCTGGAGATGTGACAATCGTGTTCACACAGAAGGCCGTGGAGGCCAAGACAGTGGATATCTTTAAGGCAGAGATGGATAGATTCTTAATTGGTCCGGGTGTCAGTGGTTATGGGGAGAAGGCAGGAGAATGGGGTTGGGAGGGAGAGATAGATCGGCCATGAGTGGCAGAGTAGGCTTAATGGGCCGAATAGCCTCATTCTGCTCCCAGAACCTATGAACCGCACCTGGAGTACTGTGTGCAGTTGTACAGGGCCCTAGTGAGACCGCACCTGGAGTACTGTGTGCAGTTGTACAGGGCCCTAGTGAGACCGCACCTGGAGTACTGTGTGCAGTTTTGGTCTCCAAATTTGAGCAAGGATATTCTTGCTATTGAGGGCGTGCAGCGTAGGTTTACTAGGTTAATTCCCAGAATGGCGGGACTATCATATGGTGAAAGACTGGAGCGACTAGGCTTGTATACACTGGAATTTAGAAGGATGAGAGGAGATCTTATCGAAACATATAAGATTATTAAGGGGTTGGACACGTTAGAGGCAGGAAACATGTTCCCAATGTTGGGGGAGTCCAGAACCAGGGGCCACAGTTTAAGAATAAGCGGTAGGCCATTTAGAACTGAGATGAGGAAAAACTTTTTCAGTCAGAGAGTTGTGAATCTGTGGAATTCTCTGCCTCAGAAGGCAGTGGAGGCCAATTCTCTGAATGCATTCAAGAGAGAGCTGGATAGAGCTCTTAAGGATAGCGGAGTCAGGGGGTATGGGGAGAAGGCAGGAACGGGGTACTGATTGAGAATGATCAGCCATGATCACATAGAATGGCGGTGCTGGCTCGAAGGGCCGAATGGCCTCCTCCTGCACCAATTGTCTATTGAACCCATCTAGTTAGTTGGCTTACAATTATTCTCAAAATTCATTACATTACATAACCATGAAAATGCTGGAAGTGCAACGATGTCCCAAAATGTTCCCCTTGCCTGAACCTGCCGAGTTATTTCGGCGATCTGTTCATTTCACATATCCAACATTGTCAGTCTTGCTACTGTGACAATATAATTTTCTCTGTAAAGCCACCGAAAAGCCTTAATCACGTCTAAAGTCACACACAGAGGACTCCTGCCAAATCAGAAATAACCAACCTAGTGTAGACAGAAAACAGGGCCTATACAACTACAACAACAAGTAAAACAGTACAAAAGCATTTACTGTCCAATTTGGCCAATATTCCTGCTCATTTCCACCAACGCTGGATGCAGGACACTTGTAATATCCACCGCGAAATGGTTTAGCATTTTAATTTTTCTTTCGACCGCGGATTATCAGTGAAACATCCACAGTTCATTCAGTTTGCCACACCTAGGTTAAAAGGAGTGGTGAAAAAACCCTCAGAGAAACCAAAGCAGGAAATGCTTGGAAAACTCAGCCAGCCAGGCAGCATCAGCGGAAAATTGATCAGTATGGATGTCAGGGGTCATGGAGAAGAAGGCAGGAGAGTGGGGTTAGGAGAGATAGGTCAGCCACCATTGAATGGCAGAGTAGACTGGATGGGCCGAATGGTCTAATTCTGCTCCCATCCCTCATGAACTTAAGAAAACAGTCACCATTTCTCTCTCCATAGATGCTGCCTGACCTGTTGAGCCCTCTTGGCACCCTCAGTCTGAAGAAGGGTCCCGACCCGAAACGTCACCCATTCCTTCTCTCCTGAGATGCTGCCTGACCTGCTGAGTTACTCCAGCATTTTGTGAATAAATACCTCTTGGCATTGATCAGTTTTGTTTTCAGATTTCAAGCATCTGCAGTTTTTGATGTGGAGTGACACAAATAGAGAATCACTTTAGATCATTAAACTACTTCAAATGTTATGGGCTGTGCTTTGCAGCGATAAACGTGGTCATTTTATCATTGAAACTAAAAAATGGAAACGGTTTGTACATTATCATTGACTTCATTCTTATTGAAACAAGCCGAAGGTTTCAGTACTCACTATTGTGCTTCTTGTTGTGCTGCTGAAAAAGCTGTCCTTCTCAGAAAGGTCAAACCTAAAGGAAGAAAAGGTTGTTGAAGTAAGCAAAAGGAGGACCCGGCATGGGATACTTTGCAAGCGCCCTTTATGTGGTGACTATTTGCATACCTTGGCAATGCAAGCAAACAATTTCACTGTGAAGGTAGACACAAAATGCTGGAGTAACTCAGCATCTGGAGTCAGGCAGCATCTCGGGAGAGAAGGAACGGGTGACGTTTCGGGTCGAGACCCTTCTTCAGTCTGAAGAAGGGTCTCGACCCGAAACATCACCATTCCTTCGCTGATTCCTGACTGGAGCGGCTAGGCTTGTATACACTGGAATTTAGAAGGATCAGAGGGGATCTTATCGAAATGTATAAGATTATTAAGGGGTTGGACATGTTAGAGGCAGGAAATATGTTCCCAATGTTGGGGGAGTCCAGAACAAGGGGCCACAATTTAAGAATAAGGGGTAGGCCATTTAGAACTGAGATGAGGAGAGTTGTGAATCTGTGGAATTCTCTGCCTCAGAAGGCAGTGGAGGCCAATTCTTTGAATGCATTCAAGAGGGAGCTAGATAGAGCTCTTAAGGATAGCGGAGTCAGGGGGTACGGGGAGAAGGCAGGAACGGGGTACTGATTGAGAATGATCAGCCATGATCACATTGAATGGCGGTGCTGGCTCGAAGGGCCGAATGGCCTTCTCCTGCACCTATTGTCTATTGAGTTACTCCAGCATTTTGTGTCTACCTTCGATTTGAACCGGCATCTGCAGTTATTTTCCTACGAATGTCACTGTGGCGTGTCACATGTGACAAAGTGTTTCAATTCAATTCAACAGGAGCAAATTACAAGATCACAACCCAAAATCGTAACAGCAATCATGGAATTATGATACCAAGCAGGAAATGGAATATTATTTTAATAAACAGAAATTTAAATGAAAAAATACAAGGCATTATTATGAATTATTATTCATTCATGCTGCTGCTTTTCCATTTCATTACAGAGTAATCATGCATAAAGCTCCTTCCCACTCCAATGTTATGTGGCGATCACACCATCTTCAAGGTCGTGAAACTCAATGTTGGAGGAGGAACTGCAGATGCTGATGTTACACTGAAGATAGACACTAAATTCTGGAGTAACTCAGCAGGTCTCTGGAGAAAAGGAATAGGTGACGTTTTGGGTCAAGACCCTTCTCCAGATTATATAGGTTAACTGGTTTAAAACTAGTTTGTACAAACTCTATACGCATGATGAAAAAGACGAAATATTAAAGAAAAGGTGTTTACAAAATTGGAGAGAGGAAGGATGGCCCCTATTCTTTCAGGGAGATAGTACAGTGACAATGGGTCAAAAGTACAGTTTTGCAATGAAAACTCCTATTATTCAAGGCTTCAGTCTTCAGGAAATGGACATCCCAAATTGAATTATCAGGTCTGATAAATACTTAATGAACAGGAAACTATTCAAAACCAAGATTAGTCCACAAATTGAAATCCCAATTCACGCAACCAACTCTCAATTGAGATGTAGGCTTCTGTTGTCCCAGTATTGTCCTTGACTGGAACTGTGGGCCGTGATCGACGGCACGGTGGTGCAGGGGTTGAGTTGCTGCCTTACAGCGCCAAAAACCTGGGTTCGATCCTGACTACAGGTGCTGTCTGAGCAGCGTTTGTACGTTCTCCCCGTGACCATGTGGGCTTTCTCCGGGTGCTCCGGTTTCCTCCCATACTCCAAAGATGTACAGGTTTGCAGGGTTAATTGGTCTCTGAAAATTGTAAACTGTCCCTAGTGTGTAGGATAGTGTTAGTGTATGGGATGATTGCTGGTTGGCATGGACTCAGTGGGCCGAAGGGCCTGTTTCCGCGCAGTATCTCCAAGTCTACATCAAGAAAAGTACTTTTACTTCATGCATTTTCACTCTTCATGTTCCAAGCGATTAGGTCAGTTCATTCAGTTGACCGATTAAAGCAGTGGAGAGAGAGATTTACTAAAGTTAAACATTTTGTGTTAGATTGGGCCTAGATTGATCCTTAAACTTTACTGATTCCCAAACTTGGGGTTGGTTGCTAAAAACAAGTGACATTTGTAAAACTGAGGAGGTGCAAAAAGCTTGAGTAACTCAGCGGGTCAGGCAGCACCTCTGGAGAACATGGATAGGTGACGTTTCACAGAGTGCTGCAGTAACTCAGCGGGTCAGGCAGCATCTCTGGAGAACAAGGATAGGTGACGTTTCACAGAGTGCTGGGGTAACTCAGCAGGTCAGGCAGCATCTCTGGAGAACTTGGTTAGGTGACGTTTCACAGAGTGCTGCAGTAACTCAGCGGGTCAGGCAGCATCTCTGGAGAACATGGTTAGGTGACGTTTTACAGAGTGCTGGAGTAACTCAGCGGGTCAGGCAGCATCTCTGGAGAACAAGGATAAGTGGTGTTTCGGCTCGGAACCCTGCTTCAGACTGCTAAACGAGCATCTGCAGTTCCTGGTTTCTACATTGGAAAAGGAGGCAGCCCCAAATAGACCTGGTTTACATTTTCTAATCCAAAGAGGAAGCATAATATTTACGGGAAATAGATGAGAAAAAAACGGAGAGAATGCAATTTTTCTTTTTATAACCCTACAGTCTGTCTTCTGGAGAAAGGTAACTAAAGTAAATATTATCCTACAGCTGGCCTTGCTGAAGTTCCAGGAATGCACTTACAGCACTGCACAACTATCGGCTAATTAACCCCTCAGGTCAATGAATGTTCCAATTCAATTGTAACAAATTCATTTATCAGCCTAGGTTTGTCCCGGGAACATTAACAAGAGACCCGGTGTTCGATCCTGACTACGGGTGCGTCTGTGCAGAGTTTGAACATTCTCCCCGTGACCTGCGTGGGTTTTCTCCGGATTTCTTCCTCCAGCACTCCAAAGACGTGCAGGTTTGTAGGATAATTGGCTTGGTATAGTTGCAAATTGTCCCCAGTGCGTGTCGGATAGCGTTCGTGTGCAGGGGGATTGCTGGTCGGCGTGGACTCGGCGAGCCCGTTTCCACGCTGTATCTCTGAACTAAACCAACATCAACCCTTGTGCCACACCACCTATCATGCCAACTAGAAACATAGATAATAGGTGGAGTAGGCCAATCGGTCCTTCGAGCCAGCACCGCCATTCAATATGATCATAGCTGATCATCCACAATCAGCACCCAGTTCCTGTTTCTCCCCATATCCCTTGATTCTGTTGGCCCCAAGAGCTATATCTAACTCTCTCCTGAATACAATTGAAAGATTCATTTGCGCATTACCCATTTCCTCTTAGCTTGGATTCCTTCCAAATCGGAGCTTTTACTTTCCCTGATGATATTTCCATGCTACACTTCTTCAACTGACTTCTGGAAATCCCAAAATAGACTGGGGGGCCGATTCAATTAGGTGAGATTCCACTTACAAGTTAAATTCTATTTGAGGCACTAGTGTCCAGTGTGAGCCACAACACTATTAATATATAATTTAATTTACATCTGTTCCTTAATGAATTTCTACATATGTGACACGTCTTTCCATCTTCCATGCAGTAACAAGAGAGACACCACTTTAAATCTCCTGTAACATGCTGTAATATTTCAGAGCGGCACGGTGGCGCAGCGGTAGAGTTGCTGCCTCACAGCGCCGGAGACCCGGGTTCCATCCTGACCACGGGTGCTGCCTGTACAGAGTTTGTACTTTCCCCCCCCCCTGTGAATGTGTGGCTTTTCTCCGGGTGCTCCGGTTTCATCCACATTGCAAAGGCTTGCGGGTTTATTGGCTTCTGCAAATTGTCCCTAGTGTGCAAGATAGCTGTGTACGGTTGATCGCTGGTTGACCTGGACTCGGTGGACCAAAGAGCAGGTTTCAATGCAGTCTCTCTAAACTAATTTCCAGCTCTTTCATTCAGAGGAAGTGGGAGTCAAATATGCCAGGTTTGTCTTTTAAAACAATAGACAATAGACAATAGGTGCAGGAGGAGGCCATTCGGCCCTTCGAGCCAGCACCGCCATTCAATGTGTTCATGGCTGATCATTCTCAATCAGTACCCCGTTCCTGCCTTCTCCCCATACCCCCTGACTCCGCTAACCTTAAGAGCTCTATCTAGCTCTCTCTTGAATGCTTTCAGAGAATTGGCCTCCACTGCCTTCTGAGGCACAGAATTCCAGATTCACAACTCTCTGACTGAAAAACTTTTTCCTCGTCTCAGTTCTAAATGGCCTACCGCTTATTCTTAAACTGTGGCCCCTGGTTCTGGACTCCCCCAACATTGGGAACATGTTTCCTGCCTCTAACGTATCCAACCCCTTAATAATCTTATACATTTCGATAAGATCCCCTCTCATCCTTCTAAATTCCAGTGTATACAAGCCTAGTCGCTCCAGTCTTTCAACATATGACAGTCCCGCCAATCTTAAGTAGCTTAACTAACTCTTGCACCGAGTTCCTTGACATTGAGGGTTTATTGCCATTCCTTCCAACACCCCATGAAGATCGATTTATTCACAAAATGCTGGAGTAACTCAGCAGGTCAGGCAGCATCTCGGGAGAGAAGGAATGGGTGACGTTTCGGGTCGAGATCCTTCTTCAGACCCGACCCGAAACGTCACCCATTCCTTCTCTCCCGAGATGCTGCCTGACCTGCTGAGTTACTCCAGCATTTTGTGAATAAATCGATTTGTACCAGCATCTGCAGTTATTTTCTTATACCCCATGAAGATCGTTCCTCACGCCATTCGGTCAAACGCTGTGACCCAGTTGTGCAATTGTGCTGCTCTTTTTTTTATAACTCCTGAACTAGGCAGAATTCCCGATGGGGCCGACTGCCATTCGTTTGCTTCAGTTTAGAGATACAGCGCGGAAACAGGCCCTTCGGCCCACCGAGTCCGCACCGCCCAGCGATCCCCGCTCACCAACGCTACCCTACACGCACTGGGGACAATGTACAATCATATCATATCATATATCATATCATATATATACAGCCGGAAACAGGCCTTTTCAGCCCTCCAAGTCCGTGCCGCCCAGTGATCCCCGTACATTAACACTATCCTACACCCACTAGGGACAATTTTTACATTTACCCAGCCAATTAACCTACATACCTGTACGTCTTTGGAGTGTGGGAGGAAACCGAAGATCTCGGAGAAAACCCACGCAGGTCACGGGGAAAACGTACAAACTCTGTACGGACAGCTCCCGTAGTCAGGGTAGAGCCCGAGTATCTGGCGCTGTGAGGCAGCAACTCTACCGCTGCGCCACCGTGCCAATACCAGTTGAGGAACTTGGGCGGCCTGATATTGGTGCACACCAAAGGCTGAGATGTAACAAGACATGTTCTTCCTTGCAGCTGGGCATCACTGCCACACCTCAAGGCTGGACATTTCTGCCGCTGTCACAAGACGTTGCTCCGTGTACCATTTTAACGCAGACATAATTAAATCGACACCTGCATTAAAATGGCAGGAGAATACGAAGTCGCCGAGCCTGCATCTGCGGATATCGTTAACAGTGCCTTCTTGGCCAGCACCAAGTTCGAGGCAAACATCTCGGACATTCCTCGTCCGCATGGCTTTCTTGGTCATCATTTCAGATTCAGCACATTGCAGCTGCTGACAGCAAAATAGCCAGCCCGCTGTGCGGTCCAAGAAACCCCAGGGCTTCACTAAGCCGAGCAGACGTTTGGGAAACCCTCGGCAATCTGCGCATTACACGCTGGCAAAACTCTTCTTTTCCAGTTTATAAAAAAAAAAAAAAGTTTTTTTTTCTTTTAGCTTTACAGATACTGCGCGGAAACAGGCCCTTCGGCCCACCGAGTCTGCACCGACCAGCGATCCCCGCACACCACACTGTCCCACACACACGGGACAATTTACAATTTTACCAAAGCCAATTAACCCACAATCCTACACGTCTTTGGAACGTGGGAGGAAACCGGAGCACCTGGAGAAAACCCACGCAGAACACGGAGAGGACATACAAACTCCTCACAGACAGCACCCATAGTTGGGATCGAACTCTGGTGCTGTAAGGCAGCAACTCTACTGCTGTGCCACTGTTCCGCTGATTCTTTCAAGGCTGTGCAGAAGAGCACATCGAAAAATTAGACACGCCAGTAATTAGTTCGCGAGTCATATATCAGAAACAGGCCTTCAGCCTGCAAGTTCATTCTGATCCACAAGTGCCCACTTACATGAGGAGACTTTGTTATTGCCATCATCCTTCTCCCACCACCTGCCCAATTCTCCATTTAGAACGCTTTTTGCATTGTCCACTCTCACTGTAACTTCCTGGTATGTTCAATCCTTATCTACCCCGGGCACTTTCCCCTGTAACCGTATGTGTGAAAACGCACACCTCCAGATTCAGGGACAGTTTCTTCCCAGCTGTTATCAGGCAACTGAACCATCCTACCACAACCAGAGTGAAATCCTGAGCTACTATCTACCTCACTGGAGACCCGCTGACTATCTTTGATCGGACTTTATCTTGCATTAAACATTATTCACGTCATTCCCTTTATCATGTATCTGTACACTGTGGACAGCTCGATTGTAATCGTGTATTGTCTTTCCGCTGACTGGTTAGGCACGCAACAAAAGCTTTTCACTGTACCTCGGTACACGTGACAATAAACTAAACTGATGAGGTGCAACACCTGCCTCTACACCTCCTCCCTAACCACCATCCAGGGACCCAAACAGCCCTTTCTGGCGAGGCAGAGATTCGCGTGCTTCTCCTCCAACCTTGTCTACTGGTTCGGGAATCAGTTCCATCCGAGACCGCAAGAAATCGCAGCGAATTATGGATGCAGGAAACCGAAGATCTCGGAGAAAACCCACCCCGGTCACGGGGGAGAAGGTACAAACTCCATACAGACCAAAGATAGTAGAGCAGAGCAAGATAGACCACTCGACCCTAAAAACCATAGTATGTCACGGCGCCATTTTAGTAGGCAGAAACATTTTAAAAGAAAAATAACAAAAATCTGTGAATTGATAGATGTGATATATTCTGCATTTTAATGGTATCATCACACATACTGTTCCCCCAAAACACTGATCACACTGCGAGAGGCAGAGCGATCGGCGGGTTTTGCTTACTAAAATGGCGGACGCTACGCTCCTTTGCGGACTGCACTTCAGTATAGGCGATTTCGACGGAGTGGTTCATCTTGCTCCTCTAGTATCTTTGGTTGCACCCCAGCAGTTGGGGTCAAACACGGGTCCCTGGCGCTGTGAGGCAGCAACTCTACCGCTGCGCCACCAGTTAGCTTGGTTAGCTTTCACGCGGCGTTTTGTGCGTGGGTACTTACAAATGCTTCTTCTCTCTGGAGAAGGGGTAGGATAGGTGCTTGTAGGTGATGTTGTTGTGTTCTTCCACTTTTGGTCTCAACGGCGAAGTGATTTTGTGCAAGATATTGGATATTTTGCTGACGACCCCGGTTTTCTGCTTGACTTCATACACCTGCGGAATTAACAACAGTTAATTCACATGAACCCCACGAAAATAGACAATAGGTGCAGGAGGAGGCCATTCGGCCCTTCGAGCCAGCACCGCCATTCAATGTGATCATGGCTGATCATTTTCAATCAGTACCCCGTTCCTGCCTTCTCCCCATACCCCCTGACTCTGCTATCCTTAAGAGCTCTCTCTTGAATCTATCCTTAAGAGCTCTATCTAGGCTCTTTCTTGAAACGTATCCAAACAAAGCAGAGACAAAAAAATAAGCAAAACACAAAAAAATATATCGGAATGAACTAAAACGAGGAAAAGCGCGGTCGTCGACTTCCCGAGTTGCGTCTTTTAAATCCTTAAAATTTGTAACGCCGTCAATATGAAACATTAATTCCATGCAGATACGACAGAAAAGTGCTGGAGTAACTCAGCAGGTCAGGCAGCAACTCTGGAGAAAAAGGACGGATGCCATTTTGGGTCACAACCCTTCTTCAGGCTGAAAGTAGAGGGGAGAGCCGGCAACAGAGGACCTCAGGAAGTGTGGGACCCATAATGGCACCAATTATCATCAATGGGCCATTATGGATGCCACCCTTCCCGAGGTCATACGTTTCCAGTCCTGATTTGTTCTGGCCTTTTCTCACCTTCAGTTAATCCCCCCCCCCCCTACTTTCAATCCGAAGAAGGGTTCCAACCTGAAACGTCACCTATTCTTTTTCTCCAGAGATGCTGCCCAATCGGCTTGGTAAAATTGTGCATCTAACCATGTGTGGTTGTAGGACATTGTTAGTGTGCAGGGATCGCAAGTCGACGCAGAATTGGTGGGCCGAAGGGCCAGTTTCTGCGCTGTATCTCTAAACTAAACAGTACACAAGAGTGGCCACGTTTCGGGCAACATCTTGTACCGTTCCGAGTTCAAAATCTTCATCTCGCATTCGTCCAGTTTGAAGGACCGCTCATTTCGACTAGACACTGAAGAATTTACAAGCAACTTTTGAACCAGTAGACGAGGAATCACCATCCAAATGAGGCCTCAAAGCAAAAGCCCTTGCGATGATTCACCGGGTCGCTAAAAGTGCGTCTGGACTCATCGCACTCTGCGGGCAACTCTGCCAGCTCGTGAAGAATCCAATATATATCACAAATCCGCCTGACCCTCTCCCACCCTTTCTCCACATCATCATCGTACATCTGGTAAGCTTCCAAGGAAACGTGCTTCTCTAAACATATTTCAAGTCCACCACAAATGTAGTTTATGCAGGCTGGATCAGAAAGCAGTGGCTCTGGAATGCCAAGAACAGTTGGCAGGATCAGCAACATGCCACAAGTAATGAGCTGCCTGCGTTAATTGGAAGGCTATATTGTCCATTTGCAATATACTTGCATGTATGCACTGTTAATATTAGTGCAGTGCATGCAAACTATGCACATATACACTTGCATGCATGCACTGTTAATATTAATGCAGTGCATGCAAACTATGCACATATACACTTGCATGCATGCGCTGTTAATATTAATGCAGTGCATGCAAACTGTGCACACGTACACTTGCATGCATGCCCTGTTAATATTAGTGCAGGCAGGCAAACTGTGCACACGTACACTTGCATGCACGCATTGTTAATATTAGTGCAGGCAGGCAAACTGTGCACACGTACTTACACGTACACTTACATACATGCGTGCACTGTTAATATCAGTGCAGGCAAACCATGTGCACATCCTTTCATGTGCACAAGTTATCCGACTAGGTTATCAGTCCTGTCGGCCTGGTTAAATATTACTGATTGTCTGCCTCGTTTTCACCTTCTCCTCAGCTAACAGCGAACCATTCCACATTTCCTTACCATTGTCCGCTTTGATCCGTCGTTTTCACACCTTGCCCTTCCATATCTCTAGGCTCCTCTCCCCCGCCTCTCAGTCTGAAGGGTTTTGAATGGAAACATCCCCCATTCCTTCTTTCTAGAGATGCTGCCTGTCCAGCTGAGGTACTCCCAACATTGTCTATCTTGCATGTACACATAATTGCTTGCATGCACTGTTAATATTACAGCCAGGTGTAGCCAGGTACCAACCTCCGGTCTATCATGAGGTGGTGATAATTTGGCCCAACAGTCTACCACTGAGACAAATCTCTGCCTGTCCCAAACTCTTGAAATCCACACAGGCCTTCCCGAAATATTTTTCCCCTTTGCAAAAGTTATTCCTTAAAAGCTTAGACACAGATGCTGGTTTACAAAAGAGGACACAAAATGCAGGCAAAACTGAATTACTCCAGCACTTGCTGATTCCCCTTAAAAGCTTACCCAAGTTGATAGGTCATAGGAGCAGAATTAAGCCATTCGGCCCATCAAGTTTACCCCACCATTCAATCACGGCTGATCTATCTCTCACTCTCAACCCCATTCTCCTGCCTTCTCCCCATAACCCCCGACACCTTTACAAACCTCTTAACAAAGTTCATTAACACTGCATTTGGCCCTGCATCAATTTTTTTTGTGTGCGAGGGTATTATTGCTACAGAAAGAAAAGTGTTCCGCACATGCACGTTGTTGCACCAGAGAATATTTATGTATTTCCCCTCTTGCTAGCTGCTATTGAATCCAGTTCCATCACCTTATCAGGCAGTGGCACTTCAAATCTCCAGCTCTCCTTAAAACGAGCTTCACAGCAAAGTGGAGTTAGACTCCAAGTGCTTGGTGCCTGAAGTAGGAACTAGATTCTTTTTCTTCTCCTTATTTGGATGGATCCCATCCCATCTGTTTTTTTAAGTGTAAAATGCCATATCAACAGACAATAGACAACAGGTGGAGGAGGAGGCAATTCGGCCCTTCGAGCCAGCACCGCCATTCAATGTGATCATGGCTGATCATTCTCAATCAGTACCTCGTCCCTGCCTTCTCCCCATACCCCCTGACTCTGCTATCCTTAAGAGCTCTATCTAGCTCTCTCTTGAATGCACTCAGAGAATTGGCCTCCACTGCCTTCTGAGGCAGAGAATTCCACAGATTCACAACTTTCCGACTGAAAAAGTTTTTCCTCATCTCCGTTCTAAATGGCCTACCCCTTATTCTTAAACTGTGGCCCCTTGTTATGGACTCCCCCAACATTGGGAACATGTTTCCTGCCTCTAACCTGTCCAACCCCTTAATAATCTTATACGTTTCGATACGATCCCCTCTCATCCTTCTAAATTCCAGTGTATACAAGCCTAGTCGCTCCAGTCGTTCAACATATGACAGTCCCGCCATTCCGGGAATTAACCTGGTAAACCTACGCTGCACGCCCTCAACAGCAAGAATACTACACTGTAGTATGGTGACATACCATGTCATGTACAGTGCAACATATAATGTAATTATATCAATACTACACTACAACTGGTACCTCTAACCCCAGAAAAAAAAATGTAGCTTTGAAGCCAAGTCAAGATTAACAGAACCTTGCGTACATAATGGAATCACTTCAGATTCGGGGACAGTTTCCTCCCGGCTGTTATCAGGCAACTGAACCATCCTACCACAACCAGAGAGCAGTGCTGAACTACTATCCACCTCATTAGTGACTATCCTTGATTGGACTTTGCTGGCTTTACCTTGCACTAAACGTTATTCTCTCATTATGTATCTCTACACTGTAAATGGCTTGATTGTAATCATGTATTGTCTTTCCGCTGACTGGAGAGCACGCAACAAAAGCTTTTCACTGTACCTCGGCACACGTGACAATAAACTAAACTGAAAATAATGGAACTTATGTGTGGAGACTACATACTGTACTCTGTATCCCTCTCTTTGGTCTATCTATCGTAGTCAAATTTGAACTGATTGTGATCGTGGGAAAGTGCTGGAGTAACACAGTGGGTCAGGCATCATCTAGGAGGAGAATGGACAGGCCACGTTTCAGTTCAGTCCCATCTACCCTCTTGGATAGTCACATCTCCGTCTGCACTGGGGCCTAACATCGCGGCCCCTTTGCCAGGGATCGACCTCGGGATCTCCAACCGCGGGAGCCTGCGGACTTAACATCGTGGAGCTCACGGTCCCTTGGTTTGGAACCGACTTCGGGAGCTCTAAGCCTCAGGAGCTTCGGCAGCCCCGACGCTGGAGCTTCGGCCACACCGACGGCCGATGGTTCGACTCCCCCCCAAGCGGGGGAGAAAAAGGAGGAGAGAAGACACGACTTTATTGGCTTCCGTCACAGTGAGGAACATGGGGAGCCACTGTAGTGGATGTTTATGTCAAATTTTATGTAGTCGTGTGTCTTGTTAGTATGACTGTATGGCAAGTCAAATTCCTCGAATGTTGCAAAACATTCTTGGCTAATAAATTACGATTAATGGTTACGATTATGAAATTAATGCAATGAAAACATTTCAATCGTGGAGTGATACAGCACAAAAATAGGCCCTCAACCTAACATCCATCTCAGCTAGTCCCACTTGCCAGCATCCCTTACCAAATCTTTCCAATTCATGTACCTGTCTAAATCTCTTAAAAGTTGTTATTGTATCAGCCTCCACAACTTGCTCTGGCAGCTTGCTCCAAATACCCATCACACTCTGCATGTAAAGATAGCCCTTCTCAGGTTCCTATTAAACCTCTCCCCATAATCCATCATGTAATGCTTCATGAACTCACTGAAGTTGCAAAGGAATTATACAACTGTAAGCGAATGGTTTTACAGATTGTTTATAAAGTCACCACCTCCAATATAAATTAATGTTGGCATTACTTCCGTTTTTCACTGCAAATCCTGTTATTGTCAACATTCGCCGTTAGTCTGCATCTTTTCGCCCTCCTCCAGACCCCCAGAATGTTTTAACTGTCTCTCAGTTTTATTTCTTCCAAATACTTGAAAGAAGGTCTCTGTTTGATGTCAGCATTAAACAGCAGGAAGAGGGTGGAAAGGTGCCAAGGAGGACGCCTGGCAGAAGAAACTTGCAACAAGGTTCAGACCTGTTGTAGGAAGGAACTGCAGATGCTGCTTTAAACCGAAGGTAGACACAAATTGCCGGGAGTAACTCAGCGGGACAGGCAGCATCTCTGGAGAGAAGGGATGGTTCTGAAGAAGGGTCTCGACCCGAAATGTCACCCATTCCTTCCATCCCGAGATGCTGCCTGTCCCACTGAGTTACTCCAGCATTGTGTGTCTATCTGAGGTTAGACAATAGACAATAGACAATAGGTGCAGGAGGCCATTCAGCCCTTCGAGCCAGCACCGCCATTCAATGCGATCATGGCTGATCACTCTCAATCAGTACGAATCTGACGAATAAAGGAATATATATTATTGGATTATATTATTACTCGGCCAATAAAATTTATTTAATTCAATTATTCAACTTGAATGTTAATTTAATATTGTTGATACTTCAGAAATTCAACCAAGCTGTGTGTTCACCGCAAATTGGAGGAACAACACCTCATGTTTCGCTTGGGCAGCTTACAGCCCAGCGGTATGAACATCGACTTCTCTAGTCAGCAACAGAGGGAAGCCTGCAGACAGAACTGAAACGGGTGTCACAGTGGCGCAGCGGTAGAGTTGCCGCCTTACAGCGAATGCAGCGCCGGAGACTCAGGTTTGATCCTGACTACGGGCGCCGTCTGTACGGCGTTTGTACGTTCTCCCCGTGACCCGCGTGGGTTTTCTCCGAGATCGTCGGTTTCCTCCCACACTCCAAAGACGTGCAGGTTTGTAGGTTAATTGGCTGGGCAAATGTTTTTAAAAAATCGTCCCTAGTGTGTGTAGGATAGTGTTAGTGTGCGGGGATCGCTGGTCGGCGCGGACCCGGTGGGCCGAAGGGCCTGTTTCCGCGCTGTATCTCTAAATCTAAAATCTAAATCTAGAAACAGTGGGGAAAAGCAACAAGAGAAATAACTTTTGCTCTGGTATTTTATTTCATTCACATGTTTAAACTATAATGTTTTATTCTTAATGTTTTAATGTTTTATGCTTTATTAACTGTTTACGTTATGTTCGTGTTGTTACTTGCGAGCAGAGCACCAAGGCACATTCCTTGTACGTGCACATACTCTTTATCCTTGTCTTTACTTTTATTTATAATGAATGCTCTCTTGCTATCCACCTTGCTGCTGTAACTCTGTAAATTTTCCCGGTGTGGGACGAATAAAGGAATATATATTATTGGAATACATTATTACTCGGCCAATAAAATTTATTGAATTCAATTATTCAACTTGAATGTTAATTTAATATTGTTGATACTTCAGAAATTCAACCAAGTTGTGTGTTCACCGCAAATTGGAGGAACAACACCTCATATTTCGCCTGGGCAGCTTGCAGCCCAGTGGTATGAACATCTTCGCTGAACATCTGCGCTCGGTCCGCATTGACCAAACTGATCTCCTGGTGGCCGAGCACTTCAACTCCCCCTCCCATTCCCAGTCTGACCTTTCTGTCATGGGCCTCCTCCAGTGCCATAGTGCGGCCCACCGGAAATTGGAGGAACAGCACCTCATATTTCGCCTGGGCAGTTTGCAGCCCAGTGGTATGAACATCGACTTCTCCAACTTTAGATAGTTCCTCTGTCCCTCTCTTCCCCTCCCCCTTCCCAGATCTCCCTCTATCTTCCTGTCTCCACCTATATCCTTCCTTTGTCCCTCCCCCTGACATCAGTCTGAAGAAGGGTCTCGACCCAAAACGTCACCCGTTCCCTCTCTCCCAGATGCTGCCTGACCTGCTGAGTTACTCCAGCATTTTGCGATGCCTCAGAAATTCAACCAAATGACTTGGGAAGTCTGACAAGTTATGGGCCCAAGACATCAGGTTATCTCAACCTACCTTTTTAGTGGGCATCTTAATCTTGAGGAATTCGGCTTCTCTGCAGAGCACATGCCAGGGTGTGTGTATCTTCACAAAGCCTAGGCCGTAGGCCTTAGTCTGGGGGAGGAAGAGCACAACAAATTACTGCAGCTTACGATAAATTACCTCAAACTCAGTCTTTTGGGGATGTGTCGGCCGAGTAAATTTCAGGTTGAACTACTGTTCACAATTGCCTGGAAGATAATTCCACAAATCATTGCTGTGCGCCAACTCCACTCTCCAGATGCCCATAGCCCTTTTTCGGAAAAGGAATGGATCAAATTCAGGCGCTCCATCAATGCCGTAGAGTCGTAGAGCATGGAATCTGGCCCTTCAGCCCAACTTGCCCACACCAGCCAACATGTCCCAGCTGCACAAGAGTTCTCCAACTTCAAGCACTAAACCCCTGCCCCCTACATCACCCATCTTTCTTGTCTCTCTCTCCCCCCCTCCCCCTTTCCCCCTCCATCCCAGTGCACACACATTCTCCCACCCTTCCAATTAT
Source organism: Rhinoraja longicauda (assembly GCF_053455715.1). Taxonomy (NCBI): domain Eukaryota; kingdom Metazoa; phylum Chordata; class Chondrichthyes; order Rajiformes; family Arhynchobatidae; genus Rhinoraja; species Rhinoraja longicauda. The sequence goes on along the minus strand of NC_135970.1, from coordinate 38,284,456 downwards.
CATAAAGTCGTAGAGCGATAGTGTGGAAACAGGCCCTTCAGCCCTACTTGCCCAATAGGACAGCACCCGTAGCCAGGTTTGAACCCGGGTCTCTGGCGCTGTAAGGCAGTAGCTCTACCGCTATGTCACCTGAATAGTCTCGAGTCATTATACAATGAACATTCCTGCTAATACTCGACCCAAATAATGCTCTAAACAGATTCACTGCGTTAACGTGTCACCCCCACATTTACCCATCTTCTCCCAAACACCAGAAACTCTTTCAGATGCAAAATGGTTGGATACAAACCAATTTAAATGTTACCTGCTTCACCCGAGCTGTGTAAATGTAGACAGGAAGATTTATATTATTGACAGAGAATGCATGATAATAACAGAGGGAAATATTCTATGTTTCCCTAATTGACAGAGGGCTATAATAATAGTTCACTTGTAGAGAGTCATAGAGTCTTACAGCGTGGAAACAGGCCCTTCGGCCCAACTTACCCACACCGGCCGACATGTCCCATCTACATTAATCCCACCCGCCTGCGTTTGGCCAATATCTCGCTAAACCTGTCCTATCCATGTACCTGTCTAAATGTATCTTAAACGCTGTGATGGTCCCTGCCTCAGCTATCTCCTCCGGCAGCTCGTTCCATACACCCACCACTCTTTGTCTGAGAAAGGTTACCCCTCAGGTTCCTATTAAATCTTTCCGCCCTCACCTTAAACCTACGCCCTCTGGTTTTAAAATTCCCCTACTCTGGGCAAGAGGCTCTGTGCGTCTACCCGACCAATTCCTCTCACGATTTTGTACACTTCCATAAGATCGCTCCTGCGCTCCAGGGAATAGAGACCCAGCCTGCTCAACCTCCCCTGAGCGAGCGCTCTCTGGCTTTTTTGTTTTTGATACCACCCCTAACGGCATCCCAGTTAACACTGGGTATTTGCAGACTTAAAAGAGCCCGAGGAAACTGACTGGACCAAGTCAGATTTACGTTCAAACCAACAGGACGAACCGAAGCAGCACACGGGCGGAGACATTTCTGCACGCCTTCTTCCAGAGACGCAGCAAACCAAAAGGTCAGTTGACTTCCCGGCGTTGACAGACGCCAAAGTCGAGGCCAACAGCGGGAAAATAATATGCGGGAACCACAGCGCGAAGGTTCGAGAGGTCACCACCCACCAGAGAGAAGCCACCAGTTATCATTAAAGAGATGGCAGGAGCTCCAACTAATGAAACAAGTCTGAATGACATTGTACTCGCTGGAATTTAGAAGACTGAGGGGGGATCTTATTGAAACATATAAAATTCTTAAGGGGTTGGACAGGCTAGATGCAGGAAGATTGTTCCCGATGTTGGGGAAGTCCAGAACCAGGGGTCACAGCTTAACGATAAGGGGGAAGTCTTTTAGGAACGAGATGAGAAAACATTTCTTCACACAGAGAGTGGCGAATCTGTGGAATTCTCTGCCACAGAAGGTAGTTGAGGCCAGTTCATTGGCTATATTTAAGAGGGAGTTAGATGTGGCCCTTGTGGCTAAAGGGATCGGGCGTATGGAGAGAAGGCAGGTACAGGTTACTGAGCTGGATGATCAGCCATGATCATATTGAATGGCGGTGCAGGCTTGAAGGGCCGAATGGCCTACTCCTGCACCTATTTTCTATGTCTATGTTTCTATGTACCAATAGCAGCGATAAATGATTGCGGTTCGAAAACTCTGATGTCAAATGGGTCGATGCTCAGAATACAAGTCAATTTTGCATTTATCCCGTAAATGTTCGGTTATGGGAAGAGCTGCAAATTAAAAAAAATGATTGGCTTTGAAATAAAGTTACCAAACCAAAGCCTTTTTTTCCCCCCGTTTCTTTTTTAAAATTTTAAATGCAGTTATTCACCCAAATGACTTGGCAAAATGATGAACTGGGTATTCATCATATAAAGATTCTAACAGTTTCGTTTATGACTCTCTTTCATCTCTAGTTCGTTTTAACATTCCTGGCAGTCTGAGGAGCAGATCAAACGAGAACATATCGTAAACAGTCAAATGGACAGAGCTGCAACCAAACTTGGTCATTCCAATCACAAGGAACTTGCAATAGGTCAAACAATCAGATTCCCTGCCGCACAGCTCTAAGCGCGCGCACACACACACCACCGAACCATAATTTTACCTTGCAATGCCTGCAAAGTTATTCAACTCAAAACAATACATCAAGACAATTCAATTCACACTCCCACAGCACACAGAGCAAGCCACACAACCCCAACATATAACACTTATCACAAATGATTTTTGATTGAGATTTTGATAAATCTTAGAGAGAGAGATTTTTTCATAAGCAATGAATATTTGCATTCAGAGGAGAAATTCCAGCGGTAGAGTTGCTGCCTAGCTCCAGAGACTCCGGGTTCAATGCTGACTGTGGGCACTGTCTCTGTGATGTTGGGGGAGTCCAGAACCAGGGGTCACAGTTTTAAGAATAAGGGGGAGGCCATTTAGGACTGAGATGAGGGAAAACCTTTTAGATTTAGATTTAGAGATACAGCGCGGAAACAGGCCCTTCGGCCCACCGGGTCCGCGCCGCCCAGCGATCCCCGCACATTAACGCTATCCTGCGCACACTAGGGCCAATTTTTTTAACATTTGCCCAGCCAATTAACCTACATAGCTGCACGTCCTTGGAGTGTGGGAGGAAACCGAAGATCTCGGAGATCTTCCGTTTTTCACCCAGAGAGTTGTGAATCTGTGGAATTCTCTGCCTCAGAAGGCATTGGAGGTCAATTCACTGGATGGATTCAAGTGAGAGTTAGATTTAGCTCTTAGGGCTAATGGAATCAAGGGATATGGGGAGAAAACAGGAACGGGGTACGGATTTTGGATGATCGGCCACGATCATGTTGAATGGCGGTGCTGGCTCGAAGGGCCGAATAGCCTACTCCTGCACATAAATTTTCTGTGTTTCAATGTTGAGGTTCCATGCGGTCCCTGAAGTGGGCAAGTTTTCTTTGGGTTCTCCGGTTTCCTCACACATCACAAACATGTGCAGGTTTTGCACTGGGCTCGGTGGGCCGAAGGGCCTGTTTCCATGCAGTGTCACTAAATGTGAAAGGTTGGCCAAAACATAGGGGGAATTTGGGCACATCAAAAGTTGACCTTGAAGATGAACCTCGAGAATCAATGACAAACCAAGAGACAGTCACATAAAGCTGGAGTAACTCAGCGGGTCAGGCAGCATCTCTGTAGAGAGGGAATGGGCGACGTTTCGGGTCGAGACCCTTCTTTAGACAAACCAAGAGGACAGTTCCTTAGGTTGGATCTAAGAGGACAGTGGCAGGGCAAACACATCAGACCAAGGGAAGCACAAATGCCTTTGGTTGAAGGGGGAGATCTTTGGAGTTCTCAAGTCAGTGGAAGATCATTCAACTGCTCTCAGGACAGAATCTGAGAGTCATAGAGTGTGGAAACAGGCCCTTTGGCCCAACCTTCCCACACCGACCAACATGCCCCATCTACACTAGTCCCACCTGCCCATATCCCTCTAAACCTACCCAATCCATGTACCTGTCTAAATGCTTCTTAAACATCACAATAATGCCCCCTCAACCCCTAAACTTCAACCCCCTCCTCTGGCAGCTCGTTCCAAACACCCACCACCCTTTGCGTGAAAAACCTACCCCTCAGGTTCCCATTAAATCTTCTCCCCACTCACCTCAAACCTTCTCGAATGGCCTCCTCCTGCACCTATTGTCTATGTTTCTATGTTTCCCTGTTACTCTGGGCAAAAGACTGATATCTTTAGTGATTCAAGAAACAGGGTGGGGGGGATCAAATCAACAGAATGGAGGTATTTTAAAGTAGGTATGGAATGGGTATAAAATGGGTAGAGGGTTTAAATTGGTATAGATCAGCCATGATTGAATGGTGGAATAGACTTGACAGAACGAATGGTTTAATTCTGCGCCCATCGCTCATGGCATTAACCCGCTACATTCAAGATATGCTCATGAATTCGAATTGCACCCAGAGGCAACATGAACCAAATTATAATTTAAGCAATTCCCCTGCAAGCCGATCAACCCATGAGTTGGATCCAAGTCAAGGCTCTGGCAGCTGAGGGGGTTACAGAACTCGGAAACAAAAATTGGCAAGTTGCCTTCCAGCAACGAACGTTTGTAGTATAAAAATATCTAGCTGTGCAAGCAAATTAAAGTGGTCGGGACAGACCGTGTAATCTTTTCTCCAGAGGGGATTTATGGAAACAGATGTGGCAAACATTGCCCCGCTGTCTTGTCCAGTCGATGCACCAGTAATGGGTGCGACCAAGCAGTCTCGAGGCTCCCTCCATTCCCAAGGCCCACCCACCACCACTCATTGCAACACTGGCACTGGTCCAAGGATTAGAGTTTAGTTTAGAGTTACAGCGTGGAAACAGGCCCTTTGGCCCATCGTGTCTATGCCGACCATCGACCACCCATTCGCACCGGTTCTACGTTGTCCCCACGTTCGCATCCTACACACTAGGGGAGGAAGGGGGCAATTTACAGAAGCAGATTAACCTACATAGCAGTAGAGTTGCTGCCTCACAGCGCCAGAGACCCAGGGTCGATCCTGACTATGGGTGCTGTCTGTAAGGAGTTTACACATTCTACCTGTGACCACGTGGGTTTCCACCGAGATCTTCGGTTTCCTCCCACATTCCAAAGACGTGCGGGTTTCGAGGTAAATTGGCTTGGTATGTGTAAATTGTACCTGGTGCGCGTAGGACAGTGTAAGTGCACTGGATAGTGTAAGTGCACTGGAGCGACTAGGCTTGTATACACTGGAATTTAGAAGGATGAGAGGAGATCATAGCGAAACGTATAAGATTATTAAGGGGTTGGACACGTTAGAGGCAGGAAACATGTTCCCAATGTTGGGGGAGTCCAGAACCAGGAGCCACAGTTTAAGAATAAAGTGTAGGCCATTTAGAACTGAGATGAGGAAAAACTTTTTCAGTCAGAGAGTTGTGAATCTGTGGAATTCTCTACCTCAGAAGGCAGTGGAGGCCAATTCTCTGAATGCATTCAAGAGAGAGCCGGATAGAGCTCTTAAGGATAGCGGAGTCAGGGGGTATGGGGAGAAGGCAGGAACGGGGTACTGATTGAGAATGATCAGCCATGATCACATTGAATGGCGGTGCTGGCTCGAAGGGCCGAATGGCCACCTCCTGCACCCATTGTCTATTGTCTATGACCACGTGGGTTTTCACCGAGATCTTCGGTTTCCTCCCACACTCCAAAGACGTGCGGGTTTCTAGGTAAATTGGCTTGGTGTGTGTAAATTGTCCCTGGTGTGCGTAGGACAGTGCAAGTGCACTGGAATCGCTGGTCTGCGCGGACTCAGTGGGCCGAAGGGCCTGTTTCCATGCTTTACCTTTAACCTAAACTAAAAAAAAAGTTTTAAATTCCCACAGCCCAAAAAAACAAGAATGGGCTTTCATTATTCTCAGGCAAACTGGACCTTCTCTTTGTGAAGGGAATGGGCCGACAGGCATATTGATGAATCCTGCACCAACTACAGTCATTGTGGGGCACTGCCAGTCTGTAATGCAAGGGTTAAACAGACCGTCAGCTACAACGGAGTGGTCAGCTACACTACCTCCACTGGGTGGCACCGCACAACGGCAGCCTCGCCAAAGGTCTGTCCCATCCCTTTCTTATTCTGTTGGCTTTAGTCTGTTGTTAAATGTACCTTTTAGTGTATCTTTAGTTTGTATTATGTGGGGGGGGAATTTTTAAAAAAATTGTGGGGCTGGCGGTCCACGTCGGGGATCGGTCTTGGGAGCTCCATCCGCGGGAGACTGAGGACTCAACATCGCGGAGCTGACGGCCCCCATCGGGGATCGGTCTCGGGAGCTCCATCCGTGAGAGACCGAGGACTCAACATCGTGGAGCTGGCGGCCCCCGTCGGGGATCGGTCCCGGGAGCTCCATCCGTGAGAGACCGAGGACTCAACATCGTGGAGCTGGCGGCCCCCGTCGGGGATCGGTCCCGGGAGCTCCATCCGTGAGAGACCGAGGACTCAACATCGTGGAGCTGGCGGTCCATGTCGGGGATCGGTCTCGGGAGCTCCAGCAGCGGAGGCTGCCGACTCAACATCGCGGAGTTGGCGGTCCTTTGGTTAGGGACCGACTTCGGGAGCTCCATGCTGCAGGAGCTAAGTCCGCCCCCGGTCGCGGGAGCTTCGAACGCCCCGACTGCCGATGGTTCGACTGGCCCGACCGCGGGAGTAAAGGGAGGAGAGAAGACAAGACTTTATTGCCTTCCATCACAGTGAGGAACGTGGGAAATCTGCGGTGGTGGATGCTTATGGCAATTTTGATATAGTTGCTGCTTTTATGGTATTTTGCTGAGTGGCAAATCAAATTCCTGGTATGTTTTTACATACTTGGCTGATTAAATTAATTACAATTAGCAGCACCACATTTTCAAACCCTGCTCTGGGAAAACAAGAAGTTGTTTTTTGAAGAATGCTCAGCATTAACTGGAGGGGGACCAGTATATTATGCCAGATAAGCTGTGGCTTCCCAGACACATCTGAGACTGCCTCAGAGTCTGATAGAAACACATAACTCACGCCATTATGGTACCGGGGAAGATAGCTAGTTTGGCACACAGTCACCTGTTGTTGTTAGAGATATAAAGTTATTACTTAACTGCATGCAGCCACCATTAAAGCAGAACTTCACCTTCGGGGAAAGAGAGGGGGGAAGGGGAGAGAGAGAGAGAGAGAGAGAGAGAGAGAGGGGGAGGGAGAGAGAGGGAGAGAGAGGGAGAGAGAGGGAGGAGAGGAGAGGAGAGAGAGAGAGAGAGAGAGGAGAGGAGAGAGAGGGAGGGAGGAGGAGAGAGAGAGAGGAGAGAGGGAGGAGAGAGAGAGAGGGAGGATAGAGAGAGGGGAGAGAGAGGGAGGAGTGAGAGAGAGAGAGGGGGGAGGAGAGAGAGAGAGGGAGGAGAGAGAGAGGGAGGAGTGAGAGTGTGAGTGAGAGTGAGAGTGAGAGTGAGAGTGTGAGAGTGAGAGTGAGAGTGAGAGTGAGAGTGAGAGTGAGAGTGAGAGTGAGAGTGAGAGTGAGAGTGAGAGTGAGAGTGAGAGTGAGAGTGAGAGTGAGAGAGAGAGAGAGAGAGAGAGAGAGAGAGAGAGAGAGAGAGAGAGAGAGAGAGAGAGAGAGAGAGAGAGAGAGAGAGAGAGAGAGATGGAGAGGAGAGAGAGAGGGAGAGAGGGAGGAGAGAGAGAGAGGGAGGAGAGGGGGAGGGAGGAGAGGGGAGGGAGGAGAGAGAGAGGGAGGAGAGAGGGAGGGAGGAGAGAGGGAGGGAGGAGAGAGGGAGGGAGGAGAGAGGGAGGGAGGAGAGAGGGAGGGAGGAGAGAGGGAGGGAGGAGAGAGGGAGGGAGGAGAGAGGGAGGGAGGAGAGAGGGAGGGAGGAGAGAGGGAGGGAGGAGAGAGGGAGGGAGGAGAGAGGGAGGGAGGAGAGAGGGAGGGAGGAGAGAGGAGGGAGGAGAGAGGGAGGAGGAGGAGAGAGGGAGGGAGGGAGGAGAGAGGAGAGGGAGGGAGGAGAGAGAGAGGGAGGGAGGAGAGAGAGAGGGAGGGAGGAGAGAGGAGAGAGGGAGGGAGGAGAGAGAGAGGAGAGAGAGTGAGAGAGAGAGAGGAGTGAGGAGGAGAGAGAGAGTGAGGAGAGAGAGAGAGAGTGAGGAGAGAGAGAGAGTGAGA